>NC_063229.1:11462196-11765227 GCF_020740725.1 Corvus hawaiiensis | reverse complement strand
TACCCAGGCACCCTTATCTTTGTGACTTTTTGTTCTGAAGCACTTCTGGAGTAAAAAAAAAATCCTTTGGGGAGCAGGTTTTTTGTTTGTTTGTTTAGCGATTTGTATAAATAAGTAACTCTCCTATTCAAAGGAACTAAAAATCACTGGAGAAATGAACATCTTGCTTGGCAAAATCCAATCGTCTCTTTGTAAGAAAAGTATTTGTGTATGAGTTTCATACCAAGGCTCCTTACACCTTTGTTTTCCTTATGATCCACATGTACAGTGAAATACCTGCCTCACCTATAACCAAACAATTCCAATGTTTCCCCCTCCAGGAAATTCTCAGTACAGCCAGCAGCAGGCAGGATACCAACAGGGAGCTGCACAACAGCAAACATATTCCCAGCAGCAATACCCAAATCAACAGAGTTACCCAGGACAACAGCAAGGATATGGTAAGAAAACTCCCAGTGGCTGGTCAAGTGTTTGCAGTGTTTCATCCTGTTGCCTCCATTCCTAAACTAAAATAGGCTGTAATTATTTCCTTGATTAACCTTGGATTAACAAATGTACCCAAATTAGCCAAAGATCTAGTAAAGGGATTCTGGGCAGTAACATACATTAGTATAGCACTGCATTCCATCCTAAATCCCTCTCTCTTCTGATAGAAGTTAGAAAATACACATTTGCTTCATGTTGACTTTGTGTTAAATGTCATCAGGAGGTCACTGCTTGGGTTCCCAGGCCTCCTACACACCTAGTCCTTCTGAACGGACGTGAAAAAGAACAACAACAGTCCAGAGAATCCCTCCTCTGTCGCTTATGGTGGCACAGCCAGGTTAGATAGGAATTTAAACGTGCAGTTGTTACTAAAATAAAGGCCAGGTAGTTTACATAGAGGTCATAACAGCTGTGCCAATACAGATTTCAGAGAGCCTTCACTTAGAAGCATTATGACATTTTCTGAGCAAAGTTTAAAACCTTAACTGAAGTTTACACTGCTGCAACTACATCATTGTTAGCATTAACACCTCCTAGTGTAAACCTAGAGGGGAGGTCTGAGCAGAATTTACTCACAGTTCTTACTCAGAGAGTTTACTTTGTTAGCATCATGTTTTAGATTGCGTTAACCTCAAGAACTCCCCCAGCAAATCAAGCCTGTAATGGATTTTACTGCCTGTAGTGGATTTTACTGTCTTTTCAGGTCCTGCACAAGGAGCCTCTTCACAGTATTCCAGCTACCAACAGGGACAGGGGCAGCAATATGGAAGTTACAGAGCTTCCCAGACAGGCCCATCCGCTCAGCAACAGAGGCCTTATGGCTATGAGCAGGTAAATTGCCTAAATCTCTGCTCTGAAGGGGCAGATCTGGCTGTTAGCTCTGTACAAATCTGTCTGATAATTTGGTGCAGGTACATGGGTGATACTTCAGTGGATCTTGTAAAATTCACAGACCAAAAGAAATTGCCCAACTCACTGTAAGCCTCCAATATATTATCCTTCAACATTGCTATTTCTTTTTTTTTTTTTTTTTTTTCTTTACAGGGACAATATGGAAATTACCAGCAATAAAAGAAAACAGTGCTGTGTCAGATTCCTTTCAATAGTATCTCCATCTTTTGAACTGGATGTACAGGCAGTTTTGATTAATTGTAATATGTTGGTTACCCCTTAGCACAAAGCAGCGTCTGTATGTGAACAGTGTTCATTTCATGCTGGATATGAAGCAGTGCACTACTGGTAACAAGACAATGCTTTAATGGTTTGATATTTGGTGCTGTGTATAGTACTGTATGTTGATACAACGCAGAAGTTTTCCATTTACCCCCTTTTGTCCCATTCTTGATGTTTCTGAATAGCTTTAGGATCATTAGATCACAGTTGTGCCCCGTTCTGGAAAACAGCCAGGGTGTTCTGGAGTCTGGCTCAATGCAAAGCCCACCAGTCACATCACCAGTCCAGGGAAGTTCCCTGTGGTAAGTTATTGATCTTTTTTTAAGTGAATGCATTGAAGATTACCTGCCAGCCTCCAAAATCCATGGCTCTTTACTTCTACAGAACAAGGGGATGGATACATTCCTTATAAAAAGACAGTTCTATGCTATATGACAAGAAATAACTGCAACTTCTGTAATACCTACCTACCCAAATCTTGTAATTCAATAATCTGCATAAGTCCACATTTCTGTTGTGAAAGGTACAGAAAGAGGATCCAAACATATGATCATAGAAATGTTAATAACTAGAGGCACCTTTTATATGTCCATGTAAACAAAGGTATTTCTGTAGTGGAAGATAAAACAGAAGGGAGCTCTGAGATCTGCAGTGTCAGCCTGATCGACGTCAATATTGCTTCATATCGTGCTTAGCTGAGAAAAACATCTGGCAGAAGTCCCGTCTTGAATATCCTACTCCAAATTTTATAACTTGCATATACATTTTCATGCCAAATTTTGCAAGCAAGTGGCTGGCATCCTTCTTTATTCTGATTCTTGCGCTGCCCTTGCTTAGATTTCCCAGCAAGCATTATAACCATAAATATTGTCAAGTCTGTTGGTCTGTTGTTCTTACAGCTCATCATCACTTTTATTTTCCTCTTGTAGCTCGACAGAAATAGTTCAGAGGTAAAAGAAAAAAAAATACATCTTTATTGCAGACAAGCAACTAAATTCAGCTTTAATTGTGAGACACTATTATGCATATAGAGAGGGGAGGTATTAATGGGGTCAACCAGTGAGAGAGTACCTAGAGAGGGAGAATTTAGAGAGAAAAACTAGTGGTATGTAAAAATCAGTATGAACAATGTAAGTCACTTCTATTCAGTTTTATATGTTCTTATGAAGTCTTGGGAGGTAAAAAAAAGAGCACTTTTAAAGTGCTTATATAAGTGTTGAACAAAATACTGTGTCCACGTTTCTCTGAAGCAAAAAGCTGGGGTGACTGTAGCCCATAAACATTTTTTAATATGAGATTAACTGCAAATTTACAATCTAAAGAAAATACACTCTGTAGGATTTTCTCCTTTTCTTTCTCTGAACTGGTGTTATTTATGGGATTTCAAGTACTTTATATTTTGAAAAACCAAGACCACAAGGAAAACACAACATCTCTCAATCATGACTTTTTTTTCCTTTAGAAGAAAATCTTTAACTGGACAACTAGAGAGTTTACTATTAAATGTTGTCCAAGCACTGCCCTTCCTATGTTAATAATTTAAACTACTGGTGAAATACAAGACTTTTTTTTAGTCAGACCTAATTTCTCTCATCTTTCCTGCTGGTGTTTTCATACAAATAAGTACTCTCAAATATCAAGGAACAGAAAGGAAGTAAGATTGTTTTCTTTAGAATAATTAATATTACAGGTAGCCAGAAGAATGCAATATTGCTCTTTGCCAGTTTGGAAATATGCCTTTTATGTGGTTTTTGAAAGTGCTGAAATGCTTTTGAGAGAATATGAACAACACTTAAACCGAAACAACTACATTACATCAATCTGAAATGTCTTACATTAAGAACTTCGTGAATGTTGTGTATATAATGTATTTGAAAGAGCACTTTGGAAATAGTTTGTACATTTATTTCCTAATTTATACATGATTTTTGGTGTTAATATTTCTAATTGTTAATAACAAAATGTTTATTTAATGTGTCGTCCATTTTTATGTATTAATGTGGAAACAAAGTGATGCCAGCATTTTGACTTCTTTCATGAATTGTATCATTTTCTGTTTTGTAATACAGAATGCTTGAAAATCGTTTAGTTTAAATATTATCTGAAAGTGGAGTTGATGGTACTTTTCTTGTGGCATTCGGATACCACAGGTTACCTTTTACTTGGGAGTGCTGGTGGATGAGAGCTGGACATGCCCCAGCCCAGAAATCCCACGTGTGCTGGGCTGATCCCCCGGCGTGGGCAGCAGGGGAGGAGGAATTTTGCCCCTCAGGGCATGGACCTGTTGGAGACAGTCCAGAGGAGGCCACCAAGTCGATGAGAGGGATGGAGCAGCTCTGCTATGAGAAAAGGCTGAGAGAGTTGGGATTGTTCAGCCTGGAGAAGGCTTTGGGGTGCATTAACTGTGGCCTTCCAGTGCCTGAAGGGAGCTACAAGCAAGTTAGAGACTATTTACACGGGCCTGGAGTGTCTGGAAAAGGGGAATGGCTTCAAACTGGCGGAGGGCAGGGTTAGATGGGGTATTAGGAGGATGCTCCGTACTGTGAGGGCGGTGAGGCCCTGGCACAGGATGCCCAGAGAAACTGTAGCTGCCCCACGCCTGGAGGTGCTCAAGGCCAGGCTGGACGGGGCTTGGAGCAACCTGGGACAGTGGAACGGGCAAGGGGTGGAACGAGATGATCTTTAAGGTCCCTTCCAACCCAAACCATTCTGGATTCTGTGATTCGCAGCATGCCGCAGCGCTCACGGGCGCCGTTCTCGGACGCACGGGCTGGTGCCGTGCTGAGGCGGGGCTGAGGGGAGGCGGGCCAGGGCTGCCGGGGGCGCGGCTTCGCCGCGGCGGCTGCGCCCGGGAGGCCGGGGCGGGTCTGTGGCTGTCCCCGGCATGGCGGGGCTGTGTGGGGCCGGGCTGGGCGGCTCGGTGCTCCCGGGCGCTGCCGGGGCCGCGCTGAGGCGCTGCGGGGCCGCGGGGAGCGGCCGCAGCCCCTGGAAGCCGGTCCTGCTCCTGCTCAGCCCGCCCGCTTTCTCCACGACCTGCGCCAGGTGCGGCAAGGACAGGCGGCTGAGGCAAAAAAGAGCCATTTCGGAGCGGCAGCTGGTAAGTGCTGGGCTCTGTGCAAGGTCGGGGGGCCTCAGACACGGCTGGCGCTTCTGGAGTGAGGAAATACTGATTAAGATATAGTTAACTTTCAGAATAGCGAGGAAATGAGTCTGCCGCGCGATGTTCTCGGTGTTCGCAGTGATCGCAGTAGCGCTCACGTTCCCTGTGGCCTCTTTGGGCGGGAAGCATCCATAAGTCGAGAAGGCAAAAAGTCTTTTTAAAGCTAAAGCTGTAAAACGGTATTTTAGCTTTAAATCTAAAATACTGTTTTGTTTCTCACTGGTTTTTTAGTCTTGCGGTGTAGTCAACTGCCAAACAAAGATCACTATTTGTCCGAGAAACTGCAGGGAATTTATTCTTCATCTTATTTTTATATTTACACATCTCCGAAAAATCTTATTTTCTAATGATCCATAAACCACTTCCCATTAAAAGCCATCGTTTACTGTCTCGCCATGTGGTGGTGCCAAATACTTTCTAAAAGAGGCTTTTTAAAAGTAGTATAAATTTGGTTATCAAAAGTTCAGTTGCAAGGGGGTTTTTTTTTCAGGTGCTTATCCTTGGTATCGTAACTCTAATAAGACTTTTTCTCCCTCACGTACTATTTGTGCAGTTTACTTAAAGTGACCCTTAAAGCCCATTCTCATTATGAGGTCCCTTAGTAACTGACCGAATCTGAAAGTTACCGTGGTCACAGTCATGCTTTCTATTTTCATCCGTCTGTGTAAACAGTTCCACCTGTCAATGAATGTACTTCTGTAATATTTTCCCTTGGGAATTTCAGCCCCTTTTCTGGAGACAGATGAAGTTATATCACCATAGCCTTAGGCATATGCTTTTGAAGAAGTTCTTAAAAATAATTGAAAGATGAGATCTGTTTTTCTTTATTATTACACTCAGTACACTGCATTTAGTTGATCTGTGAATAGCAGTAGAGTTCTGACTTCTTTTCTTTTTTTTACAGTTGAATTTATCATGGCTAAAAATAGCAGGTCTGCCTATTAACTAAAACTTCTTGGAAGATGAATCTGATAAATTGTACTTAAAGGCTACAACTCCCACCCTTGTTGCAGACACGTTATTTTGTGGATCAGCGGAAGGTGCGCGTAGTTGGAGGACAAGGAGGAGGAGGAGGCCATTCCTTCTACAGTGAGCCCAGAAAAGTATTTGGAGGTCCTGATGGTGGAAATGGAGGTGATGGGGGTCATGTAATTTTGAAAGGTAAACCTCACTAAATCTGTTTTGTTTCGTGTTGTGTTATTGCTTAACACCCCGCCCCAGTAAAAACAGCCTCACATGGATTGTAAGAAATGGTAAATGTCAAAAAGGTTAAAATGGTTATTTCTGTATGAGATGTCTTTGCTTTTTAAGCTTTACCTGAGCTGGTAAGGGGGACATAAATGACACTGAAAGGCCTAGAAAGAATTTTGAAAATCAAGGTATTTTGCAGATATTTTAGTGCCTGGTGCCTGACTGTGTTATGTTAAGGTTGGGATCTGATTAAATTTTCCTCTTACAATGATTAAAGCTGCTTCTACCACCACCCTGCTGCAAAATCTAATCTAGCAAATTAATTTTGATTTGAATGACCACTTTATTATAAACTGCATGGTTAATAAACCCAAGCAGTTAAGTAAAGGCAGTTAAATAGATTAATATTAGTCTTCCCTGATATGTTATTGTTGAGACAGTAAATAGGATGTGCACTCAAGCAATATTCAAAAAGGGAAAGAACAGTCAGGATGTTGCTCTTCTGTGCCTGTTTTACTAAAGCAATGTGTTCAAAATGTGTGTATTTTGCTCTACAGCTGACCAGCAAATGAAATCACTTTCTTCAGTGTTCCCTTTCTATCACGGTTTTCACGGAGAGAGAGGAGGAAGCAAAAACTGTTATGGAGCTAATGGTGCACACATGTATGTTAAAGTAAGTCAGTGGATGTTGCCTGCTGTGTGGTAGCTTGGTACATGACTGATTTTCAAGCTGGAGAGCCTTATTGTGAGCAAATCTCATGTGTAGTGAAGGGTGAATGTCTGACAGTGCTGTTTGAGTTCAAAAACTGAGCTTCATGAAATACAATTCTCTTTTTGGGTTCCTCATCTTAAAAATATGTAGGAGTGATTTTCAGCAAATCTGAAATTGGTTGGTGGAGGATCTGCAGGCTTTGAGCATCAGTGTAATGCTTGCATCTCTTCACTTTGAGGTCCCTGTAGGTACTTTGGTGAAGGAGGATGGCAAAGTTGTGGCTGACCTCACTCAGCATGGAGAAGAGTACATTGCAGCTTATGGAGGAGCTGGAGGGAAAGGGAATCGCTTCTTTCTTTCCAATGAAAACCGTGCTCCAAAGTTTTTTACTCCAGGAGAGCCAGGTCAGGAGAGGGTCCTTCAGCTGGAGCTCAAGACAACAGCTCATGCAGGATTGGTGAGTTTCTGTTGGTTCAGCTTCCATATCGTTGGAGGATGATGCTTGACTGAAGGAATAATGTGTGATAACATTTTCTTAGCCTCCGGCTTGCTTGTTAAGAGATGCAGCTTGATGCTTTCTTGCTGTCACTTGGTAGAAGGGTGTCCAAAGTGATTCACAGAGCTGTCACTCTCTTGCTGCTTGGTGTTGTCCTACTTCTGCTAAAATCTACACTATGCATAACAAAATAAGATTCATCAGTGATTGCTGATGATGTACAGCAGCTTTGTCTGCTGGTTCTGCAGATGAACAGTACAGCATAGAGGATTATTCTAAACTGGTTTGTTTTCTTGTTTTTTGGGGTTTTTTTTCTAAATGATGAAGTTCAAGTCATCTATTTCATCGCTGTATTTCTCTTTTTACAGATGTTAAACATTTGACTTTGTTAGAGCCAGGTTTATCATCCTCTGAAATGAAAAATGCTGAGTCAACTTTGATCTTAGGCTATTTTTGTATTTGGGTATGGAAATATTCTAACACCAGCTGGTAAAGCTGTGAAAGTTATGCTTTGCTGCAAAATGTTCGTGATGCAGTCCAACAACTGCAGAATAACTGTCTGGCCTAGCAGAATTTTGCAGATTGGTTTAAAAATTGAGACATTTGGGTGTTTGTATTCCAGGTGGGCTTTCCCAATGCTGGCAAATCCTCACTTTTGAGAGCCATCTCCCGTGCAAAGCCAGCTGTGGCTGCCTACCCATTCACAACCCTAAACCCCCATGTTGGCATTGTCCACTATCAAGACTTTGAACAAGTGGCAGGTAAGAATTTGGAGTTTGTTGTGTCTACCTTGATAGCAGTTTGTGTCAACTGGGTAACGTTCTAAAATGCTACAGATACAGGTTCAGGAGTCCTGTAGACTTCTTGCTAGTTCTAAAGACCTTCAAACAAAACTCTACTGAAAGCCCATTTCATGTTCAGTTATAGGCACCTTTAGAGCCAAACTGGTAATCTGTATTCTGTCTGCACTGGAGTAATCTAAATTCAGGTGTTTTAAAAGATAATTGCAGCAAACTTAGCATGGGCTGTGCTTTACTATTGATGCACTGACACAAAATTCCAAAAGTACGCACACTGGCCAGTAAAAGACTGGGGGCATTTGTTTGGGGTTTTTTTTAGTTGGATTTGTTGGATTCACTGTGAAATTTCTCTTTCAGTTGCTGACATTCCTGGCCTCATCAAAGGTGCTCATCAGAACCGTGGGCTGGGGATGGCCTTCCTAAAGCACATCGAGCGCTGCCGCTTCCTCTTGTACGTGGTGGATCTCTCTGTGCCTCAGCCGTGGATTCAGCTGCAAGACTTGAAATACGAACTGGAAGCATATGAAAAAGGCTTGTCTGAGAGGCCCTGTGTTGTGATTGGGAATAAGATTGACCTTGCTCAGTCCAGGATCAATCTGCCACTCCTTAGGGAGCAGGTCGCTGAGAGGGTCATCGCGTTGTCTGCGCTGACAGGAGACAACTTGGAGGAGCTGCTGTTGCATCTGAGAGAACTATATGACATTTATGTGAAGACTGGACAAAGCCCAGTCAAGTGGTAGGAGCCACAACTGCTGTGAACTGTGCTGGAAGCAGAACAAAATTAAAATAGCAGTTTGATTCAACTGCATCTCTGGTTTGGGCTTCTTGTGGGTTGTTTTCATTGTTAAAATGGAAGGGCAGAGCATGGGGATTTGTTCTGGACTGCTGCCTTGGAAAGATTGTTCTGTCTGTTCACTTTTGAGGCGTCTCTGAAGTTTTACAACCAAGCTTGAAAATTGTAGTCATGGTGGGTGTTGAACTGGAAACCTGGCTCTTGTTTGGCATACTATGGAATGAAGAGAATGCTGTCTAGTAGAAATGACTGAAATTCAGGATCTGCAGGAGATGCTGTCTTGTTTTATGAATTGTAGTGAAGTGACTTTCTCAATTTTCACAAATTAAAAATTCTAAAATAAAAAAAAAAGGTGGTCCCATGTTTATCTGTTTCTATATGATGACCAATTTCAGTCATGTCTTAAACTTTTCCCCTGCTCTGTCATGGTTTGGTGTGGAGGAGGAGGAGGCACAGCTCCTCAGTAATTTTAGGGAGGAGGAGCATGAAAGAACTGCAATTCATGACTGAAATGATTTCCTCGTTAATATAAATATTTAACTCTCTTTAAATGCTGGCAGCAGTTAAGTAGCTGAATAAACTGGCCAGGAACCAGCCATGTGAGAGTCACATCTGAGCTCTCCCATTTAGGAATCTCAGGCAATGTTCTGAGAAGTCCTAGGCTTAGATACTTCAAATAAAAGAAAAATACAGTTCTTTGTCGTCCCTCCCCCCCCACCCCAGCTTTTAACTACATAATTTAAAGAACTGTGTCCTTAAACTTTATTCTTTAAGAATTCAGGAATCTTAATTTAGAACAGTGGTCTTTGCCCTCTCCTCATACTGAAAGAAGAGCTGCTTCTGTATTCTCTGGTTACACTTTGTGTAAAAGATTATTATCTTAATAATGGAAAGTAAAAATTCATCAAAATGTATTATTAAGCTTTTTCATAAGGGACCTGAACAGGCTTGTGGGATGCTGAGACACAAACACTGTCAGAAATAGAGGAAATTACTGACTGGTTATGAAAGAACACTCAGCTGTAGCCTCTAACCACTTTTTTCTAATACACCACAGTGAAGGTGATAATTCTCTCTGCTTTCTTCACTGCACTTTTTTGATTTCATCCCTGATAGTCTAATGCTTCTGCATGGAACATCCTTAAAGCAGGTTTTTAATTCTGAAAAAGTACAGGTCAGCTTGAAAGCCTGCATTGTTTAATAAATTATGGCAAACCAAGTAGTTACCTCTCCTAAATTCACATTCTGAATATTTCTATTAGTGATCAGGTGTGGGAAGTAATCTGTGCATTATAAGCAACCATATTGGTATAAATGGGATCAGGAAAAAATCAAGACTAAATTATCTCCTAAAGTCTCTCCCATGTTTTGCTTCAGCCCTGGGATTTACTGAGTTAAATTAAGTAGAAGTTAATACTCAGTTCTGTCTTTCTGTTTGGTTTTGTGCAGCATTTTTAGGCTTCACTGCTGTTCTTCCTTCTGTTGCTACATGCTTTTCAGCCACATTTAGTAAAACCAGGGGAAGGTTGCCTGAACACCAAAGCTGATGCAGCTTCTTAGCAGATTATTTAATACCCACAGATGTTTTGCACTCTCTCTGTCTTCAAGAATGCCGGAAGCTGTTCTAAAAGCCTCAGTACTCACAGGAGCTCCCACCCTTCCTTTAGTGCTCAGGTAACCTCGGTTCTTGCAGGGAGAGCAGTGTTGTTTACTGGTGTGAGAAAAGCACAGCAGGTTCCCAGACACCTCCCCGGAATGTGCCATTGATCCTGGAGTTGGGTTCTTAGCATTTCAGCCCCCTGTTCTGAGGCGGCAGCACCAAATTCCTAAAGCCATGTTTTTTAACAGGGTTCAAAGAGGCTTTGCAGCATCAGCTACTCCCTCATCTGGCAGTGAAGAGTGCCAAATAGCTCCAGCTTTTCTGCTGGAACAGCTCTTTGTAGAAACTTCAACTTCCCGTAGTCTTTAATCACTTGGCTCACCTTTCTCCAGGGTGCTCCTTCACAGTTAGCACGAAGATCTCTTGGATCCCGCTCCAGAGGAGGCAGAGGGCTGAGGGGGAGCCTCTGGTTCTGCTGAAAATGAAGGATTTACAAAGGATTGTAAATCCTTTGCCTCTAAAAACAGAGAGGGAAAAAATAATCAGTTTAATGGTGAATTGTTTCAGGGAAGAGTTGTCTCTTGTAGGATTTCTTTCCACTTTTTTAGTTGGAGTTGCGGTGGGTGGGCTTGGTTTTGTTTAGGTTTTGGTGGATTAACTTCCTTTTGCTTTCATCTGCTGAACCCTTTAATGCTGTCCTTGTTTTTTAAGCTGG
This sequence comes from Corvus hawaiiensis, assembly GCF_020740725.1. NCBI lineage: Eukaryota > Metazoa > Chordata > Aves > Passeriformes > Corvidae > Corvus > Corvus hawaiiensis. The sequence goes on along the minus strand of NC_063229.1, from coordinate 11,754,101 downwards.
CAAGAGGAAGGAGATGGTAGATTTTATTTCTCATTCTGACAATAAGCCATGGGAATTCAATGTGAATTGAAGTCCAGTCAATTCTCTATTTCCTGGAGAGGCTTGAGCCATAATTTTGTTTAGCACTTTACAGTTCTAGTACTCTTTAATGCATTTTTTTTACTACATGATTACAGTATTATTTCAGTGCTAATTGTAGGGGTTTTGTATTTATTTGCAGTCCTCTTCCCCTTTGTAAGTCCTTGGAAAATGTAAGTGGTATCAATTACACAAAAAAAGAAGCTCAAATGCTGATGTAAAAACAAGCATTAGAAAGGACCACACTTTTAAACATGTGGATACTGAGGACTCATTGCAGCACATTACCTAAAGCATTGAATCAGAGTGTCTAAGCAGGAGATATTTTGCAATCTGCTTTACTTATGGTTTCCTAAAGCACTTTTTTGCATTTTCCAGTATTTTTTTACATTAGGGAAAGATCTTCCATTATTGTCTGTGTACTTACTAGGAGTCTTCATAGTGATTTCTGGTTTTAAGTAGCTTTGTGGTAAGTGAATAAGTGCTCTTGACTTGACCATGCTTAACAACTTGTTACCTGTTTTTAAATATTAATTCAAATTACAGAATGACAGGAGAGGCTGTGAACCAGAGATGCTCATGCTGATAGGGTAGGATCCTGTTGTAGTTTATGCTGGATACAGAACCGCCATCCAGCTGCTTTTCTGTCCTGTCTTCCATGGGATACTGGCCAACATCTGCATTGTGAGTGCACCATTGTGGAAAGGGCTTTGGTGTGAATTAAAACTCCACCCTGACACAGCTAAACTTCATGCCAATGTTGATGTGTGCCTGGCCTTTGAAGAACAGCTCTGTTTCCTGGTTGTCTTCCATGCTGCAGTTTCCAGTGCCATCCCCCAGCAACAATTTTTCCATTTTTAAAATAGGGTTTAAATGTGACTGCACTGTAGAGGTCTGGAAAGACTGCAGTTATTACTTGGAGGGGAGTATTATTATTTGGAGGGGGGTCACATTTGCATACCAATAATGATAAGAGATGATTTTGCAACTCTTGATAACAGAGCAAAGCTCCCTTCAGGCTGCACTCTTGATTTTTCTCTAAGCAGTTCTGAAATTTATCATGTGGCATGTACCCATTTTTCTGAGTCATGAAACCTAGTTGGTAGGACAAAGGCAGGGAGATTTTCATCAACCTTGTTTTAATGTTGAGGTTGTGTTTGTCCTTTGTTTCCCCACTGAGAGTAATCTTTCATCTCCTCTTTTCTGATTGAAATAGAATTGTCCAAGGAGAGCTTAACAGCATCTGATTTGTCATCCATAGGGTTTGGGTTCTTGTCTCTGCCCTTGTGTATATAAAATGTAGCTTTGACTCCTTGAAGCATGCATTCCTTGCTCAGCTCTGTTCTTTGCACACTGCTGTGTCTTTATGCCACCAAGGTGGGGACATGTATTTGTGTATTATGTACACATTTCCCGACTGATGAAAGAGAACAAAAGAGCAACCATACTACAAATCAAAATCATAATGGTTTAATAACTCACTCCTGCCTGGATGTTCCAATTCAGTAAGAAGTAATGGCTGTGGCTGGTTACTTTGTTACAATCCGTTTTATTCTGGTAACATTCAGTTAATTTAATTGGAGCCGGTGGCATCATGCAGTGGTGACCTGGGCTCAGTTTGGTTGGCCTTTAACCTGGCTGTAGCACTGCAGCAAACTCGAGTGCTGGTACTTTATGTCATGATGAGTGAGTACAACGTGACACAAAACATGAAGGGCCTTGTGCTTATTCAAATACACTGAAAATGTTTTATACAGACACAACCACCTTCTAAGATGCAGGTTTAGAAATACATTTTAGATCCAGACTTATTAAGACCAATTGAAAAGCTGAAAATGAACTGCTGAACAAATTATCTTCTGTTATTCAAATCCTATGTGGGGCCTTTTTTTTTTTTTTTGTAATTGGAGAAATCGATAGGCAATTAATGTGCAGGTAACAGTCAATATTTTAGAAAGCATCTGATGGTTTGGGACCAATTTTTGCATATGGAAAAGCGTTGTCATGGTTTAAAGATTTCTCATTTGAATCTTGACATTTGGGTCCTCGGTGCTTAATTACCTTTGAGACTGGAACATCATTGTTTCCCAAATACTTGGGAATCCCCACCCAGTGCTTCCTTTGTACACACACTAATCAGCTATTGACAGCAGTTACTGTTCACTCTCTAAATCCAGATAAATTAATCTTCCACTAAAAGTGGAAAATGCTTATGAAAAAAAATATTTGCATGAGACTATTTAATTGCTAAAACACTGGTTGTCAAGAAGAGATCTGTGATATTACAGATGAGGTATCCACATTTTGATTATCTTATTCATTAAATCATACTGGTTTGTGGCTATTCATTTCCTGTTGTTTTCCTCTCTTATAAATCAGGAAGATGAGTTTGGGCAGCTAGAGTGCTCTGTCCAGACAGGACTCACATTTATCACATTTAAAAATTAACCTGGTAAAAAGTCCCTGTAGTAAATCAATATTTTCTTACTGCATTGCTTTAGAAAATGTTTCTTCTCTTCTCTTATCCACCCCCACAGCAGACATGTAATGGAAGTTTAATGCAGTGGTGCAAAACAGCAATTACTGGGATGCTGAGCTCTATCTAAAAAACCCAAAATCTGATAGCATTAAATAACTCCAATGCCAGGAGTTGTGGGTTTGAAGCTTGCCCCACTTTGCAATGGGTTGGGTGCCCCATTAGCTGTGCTTATGCCCCTTGTATCTATAGGCTGAAAAAATGTATTTAATTTTGGTAAGCTAACACATCTCTGTTTCTAAATCAACCAACATTTTCTAGCTTCATGAATTAATTTATGGACATTAGGAAAATGGTTTTGATGGATGAAAATTTAATGGGTTTAAGTATTTATTTTTTTTTAATTACAGTACCTTATGTTTCTGAGTGATTTTTTTAATCTTCTTTCAGTGGTAGAAACTGAATCATGGAAGGCTGAGGTCCAAACTTAGCCAGGCTTGGAAAAGCCTACCTCCCACTGAACTTTAAACATTCTGAATTAAAATATCTGTCTGGATTTGGACCCTAGCAACTTGCAGAGTCACATAGAAATTCTGTGGCATGACAGATGATCTGGAATTTGGAAAATAATCCTCCAGTATCCACTTTACCCTCTTCATGGAACTGCAGTCCATGGCAGTGTTTAGGAGCTTTAGGAGAGCCCACTCACACATCTCCTATTTATTTTTTAAGGCATTCAGAATTTCTTTCAAAGTAAATAAAAATTAATCTGTAGATGGATAACAACAATTGCCATGTGAAACATGTACAATTTACTAACTGGTGCTACTAATTGATGTAATTATCACTAATTAACTGTTCTAAAGATAGTGATTTTTGTAATTGTTATTCAATGGCTTGAAGTGGCTTATGAAGCATAGACAGTTCTAGAATTGTATGTTAAGACTAAATTAAATTAGTGCTACAGAAGTTATTTTCCTAATGTATTTAGCCTGGAATAAAACTGTTATCACATTTAGCTAACCAGGGCTCTTGATGAATGGGTGCACAGTAGAAGATTTGCTTTTAGTGAATATTTAAAAAATAGCTATATTCCCTCTTTCATGCCAGGAAAGCCTGAGTGCTTGTGCATTAATGGAGAAAATTATTGCAGAGGATCACAAATGTGATTGAATAAAGAAGGAACTTGCTCAGGTTTTCTCAGAAAATGTCATGCTTGTTCTGGTCTTTCAGTAAATATATCTGCCTTTTCAAAGGCAGTTTGGTAGATTGTCAGCACACAAATACCTCCTCAGAGTCTGTTGTTAAAGTGGCATTTAGGCTGACTAAAATTTATGTTCTGTGTTCTTTTGTTGTGGAGGAGGCAATTCTGATTTGATAACTTGTTATGCCAATATTGGGAGAAATTAATATTGATTACAAATATTTCCTATTTACAAATGGTGGCTGGAAAGCACTTCTCTAAAGTGGTGCATAGTGATGGTTCTCACTGAAATAACTGCTGAGGTGAAAATATGGTTATTAAGATGAGTCAATCATAATGACCTTAAAGAGCCAATTTCCCCAGCTTTTAGTTGTTTGTTCAGTACTGCTGGAGCATTCTCAAGAGGTGAGTGAAGGAAGTTTGAATTTCTGGGTTTTTTCGAGGGAAATCAGTATAGTCCCCATGTTCTATGGGATTCTCTCATTTTTGAGGTTGTCACTTCGTAGCAGAGGACAGGAGCATGTGGGACTTGTGAGGGGGAATTTCTAGGGGATTTCAGCTCTTTCTGAAATAAAGATGAGCTGTTCTGCAGGCTTCTGTTTGCATGAGGTCTTCCCAGTGACTGCTTCAGGAAGGATATGTTGGGTATTTTGGTCCTCTGCTGAGGTTTTATGTTGCCCTGGTGCTGTATTCTTCCAATGAGAGACATCATATTTGACTGCAGACTTTTCCCTATGCTGGAATTAGCTGTGTGTCAGCATTCCTCTGCCCATACAGTTCCGTAAAGTCTTTTGCAACCTTCATTTTGATTAAGAATTTTAATGGCAGCAACAAAAGATCTTGCTCCTTCATGAAAGCTCTTGACTAACAGCTTAATTCCCAGATGACTGACCACAGGCTTCATAAAAGTATTACACATATTATTTTATCCCTGTATATTTTGAATACAAGCTGTGTCAGGGATATTAAATGGTGTTTTAACCACAATGGTCTGTCAAATTTGTGCTTTTTAGAGTATAAAGTACAAACGATTTTCATAATGGAGGGTGATTGCTCTGCTTTGTCAAACTGTCTTCAATTCACGGACACTGCAGGGTGTACTTTTATTCTCATAAAGAGTACTTTTATTCTCATGTTCAAGGGGTTATATGCAACCCCCAATATTGTTTGTTCTTCAGTAAACAGCTTCTAAAGGCTAAAGCTGTGTGAGCTGTTAGTTAACAGCTAAAAAATTTGCCAGAACTGTTGCTGCCCTCCTAGCAGAGAGCTTGTTTTTTGTGAATGCTCAGAGAGATCTTGAATGAGGTTATTAACTACTTTGAAATCAGTTTTCCTTCAGTGTTAATTGGGCTGCTAAATCCTAGGATATTGTGTTAAAAATAATTCCAAAGTCAGTGTTACACCACAGACACATTTGTGTGCTTAAAAGAACCGATGTTTAAGTTATGGGTCCAGTCTGCTTTTAAAAACTCCAGTTTTGTCATGAAGCCTTTACAACACAACCAAAGGTCTTGCTTAGTGCTCTAAGTCATTTCAAAAAAAGTCAGGTTGTAGCATTTTAAAAATGGTCTGGTTCTTCCCCCACAGATGTGCACACAGCTCTACCTGTGATGTTTGGTACTTGGGTTAAGTATCAGCTCCCTTTTGCACCCAGACTGTGCAAGCAGCTTGGAAATTATGGAGTAAGATTGAGGGGCTTGTAAATAATAAGTAATGCTCATGCATCCTGGACTTTAGCAATAAAAATGGTGCTGATTGAATGAGTCATCAGCATTCCTGAGCTTGCAACAAGAGGTGTAAGGACAGAGCTGGGGTTTTTTGCCTTTGAGGTGTGTACAGGTCTTCCTCCCTCAGGTGGTGGTGGGTTTGTTGAAGTAAGTGTCAATGATAGTTTTCTATCCCAATAAAATGGTGGTACTGGGTTATAGGTAAGACCTTTCATCTGCAGAATTCCTAATTGCTTTTCTAAACCTCCCGAATTCCTTAATCCTGCAAATGCAACTATATTGACAGAAAATTGTTGTAAGGAGGAGAGGAGGAGATTTAAAGGTTAAGGGAACAGAGAAGTGCTGTGAGTTCCCTACTGTCCACAGGAACATCTGTGCAATCTTGCATGAAAGGCTGGCTTTGTGGTGTCAGAAATTGAGAGAGCTTTTCTCTTTTGTGGCACTCATCCAGGGCAGCTTGCAAAGAGTTTTTATTCTTGTCTGATTATTCTCACATCAGAAGTAATGGTAATAACACTCCTTATTGTGCCACATCTATTTGCAGAACAAGTTCTGTAGAGTGCAGGAAGTCTCTTTTAGGACCAGGTCTGCACTGCAAAGTTGTGCTGGTGTCACTGCTTGGGAGCTGGGGTTATGAAAAATTAATCTTCCCTCACAGAAACCATGTTGTTAAAGTTCTTTCTGGCAAGGAAGTTAACCCCTGATCTTTCCACCCTAGTTCTGCTGTGAAGATGAATGGTCATTTACAAACATGAAGGAAAACCATTAGCATTCTTTCAAACCAAAATATAATCACATCTTGCTAATTTCAAAGCCCTTCCCTCCCAGCAAATCTCATTAATTATCCCAGACAGGTGTTTTTCAACAAAAGCTCCTTCTTGCGTTCTCTCTTCTTCTCCAGCCTCCTACTTGAGCTAATGAAGCTTCAGTGATGTCTGTGGAACAATGGAGCAATTTGTGTAACTGCAGGTTGGAGAGAACAAATAAGGGATGGTAATTGAGGAAGGGCTGGAGGAGAGGCTGCAGGAGCAAAGTTCCTCTGTCTGTGTAAAGAGATCTCTCATTATTGGTGATTAGGGAGGAAGCATTTACAGAGACAGAAAGAAAGTAGCTGTGCTGAACTAAAAAAAGGGGGTTTTGATGGTTTATTGATATGCAGATGCTGTTCTAGGAAAAGACCACAGACCTCGTTAGGGCAGGCTTTCTGTCCTCGAGTTAATGGAGTGTAGGTTTGTATGAAGAGAGGGGAACTGGCATCACCTCCACACAGCTCCTATGGGAAGTCACTTATTCAAAAAGCTCCCTGGACCTGACTTGAGCAGCTGCATGAATGCTGTTTACTAACACTCTGTGCGTAAATTGGATGCTTCTCTCTGGAATTAGCTGGGTTTCTTTCCTCTGTGGAGATGTTCCATGGAAATGAAGCCTATGTGCTTCCCCAAATATTTGAATCATGTTCATAATTCCTATGTGCTTCCCCAAATATTTGAATCATCTTCATTATTCCAGCAAGTCTTCTTTCGTGGTTGTTGAAAACAGGTCCTGCCTGCTTAGCTTATGCCTAGACAATAGGAAAGAGGCATTATTTTAGCAGGTATAACAGATGAATTATACACAGGTGTTTTGCTGGGCTGGTTGACAAGCAGCCCTACCTTGTCTAGCGGTTATGCATTTTCACAATTCATAATGTATTATGCCTAGAATCTCCCAATCCCTGCCTCTTCCAAATACATATAGACATTTATATTCCAAACACTAAAAATCAGCAGAATTCAAATACTCTTTTAAGCATATTTGAATTAGTCATCAGCTGCTCTGAAGCTTCAGAGCAGCTCCCAGGCTTTTCAATATGAAACCCAGGCTCAGGTGTGACCTCATGTCCAGGCATAAGTAATTATTTTTCTTTTTTATTTGGCAAAGCTAGGGCTCTTATTCCAGGAAGGAATGTAAGTGTCTTCCCTGCAAAATCCAACAATGAATAAAATTACTTTCAGTCAAGTGTAGATAATTCTGCTCATAAGGAGTTCAGAGACCATGAAAATACTGTGCAAAAGGCTCACAAGGAAGGTGTAACAACAGGCACCTTCTTTTATCAGAATGAGTGATCTAGTGGTTCCACCTCTCCCGATGAACAACTGAAGAGAGCCACAGCTGGAAACTGGTGCCTTGGCCACATTATGACTTTGTCATTTTTAGGCAGACCAGTGGGGTTTGTAAATTACAGGAAGTGTTATTGTTGATGTAACCTCTCCAGATCTCAGCTGCATGTAACATGCTCTTGAAAAGACCTGAAGCTGGAGAGAATTGAGTGATGTGCACTCACCACACCCTCAGGGAGCTGTCAGGGACCTGCTCACCAGAGGTGAGAGAAACTCAGCTGTTTCAGGAGCTGTTTTTTCTGTGACATGTATATCTGCCTTCTCAGGCAAATCCATAGAGGTTTTGCTTCCAGTTGGATTTTACCATTTCTGACAACACCTTGTTCACCATAAAATATTCTGCAAGCTTCTTATAAAAATACTTTATTGATGTTTTCAGAAGGGAGCAGACACAGGGAAAGGTACAAGCAGGCTCAACAGTTCATCCTGTCAATTCAGAGCACACATACTTCGAGGGGTATATTTTAACCCATATATAACAGACTGACAGAACATGTCACAAGTCTGAAATATCACATACACAAGACAAGACATCATTTAGAACCTGACTTCAGATGACAATACTGATCTACTTGACAAATATCACTGGGATACAGTGGGATGGCATTTTCTTTTACTCATAGCAGCAGCCAAAAAGCAGTTTGCTTGCAACAGCAAAATGTAATTGGCAATCACAACATCATAAGCTTTTGGGTACTACTTTACAACATTTGGGTTTCTATTTGTAAATGTAGTTTTCAGACTTAGGATCTTGAGCTTCTCTGTGCAATACTGTTAAATAAGAGCATTCGCCATGGCAACTAATTACTTATTTGTGTTACTACATCATTGAGCAGCGTCAGCAGTGGAATTAATCTGCTTTTTGGTCAAACTGCCTCTGTGCCCAAAGAGGTTACAGAAGAAATGGGCAACTGTGATGGGGAGGAGTGATAAAATGTCCAGGATTTTATGATAAGACCAAGGCTAGGGCCCTGGTCTCTTGAATCTGGTGCTCTATCTGTGCAATCATTTGACTGTTCCAAAAAAAATGTGAAAATTCAACAATAAAATAATTGATGCTTATGTTGACTGAATCAGCTCAACCCAGGTAGAATGAAGTGAGGTATTTTAAACTCCATATTTCAACTCCAATGAAGTGAGATATTTTAAAAGGAAGAAGGCAAGAAACTGAAACTTGATGAATTTAAGAGGTTTGAAAGGAACACTATAAAAAGGAACATAAAAAACACAACACAAGATTTACTTCTCTCTGAGCTTGTCATTCCCTAACACAGTGCCAGAAGAGTATCTTTAAGATCCTGCAGAACAGATTTGAAAATGTCTTTGGGTTGTCATGGTGGAGTCTGTGGAGAAGCTGGTACTGTGCTGGCACCTTTCACGTAGGCACAGGAACCCTTTTCTGGGGGCCTTCCAGGGCCCATTCCTGCTGCGTGGCTCCGGGCAGGAGGGAAGCTCTCCCATGGGACCACTGGGCAGTGTGTGGCAGGACCCAAAGGAAATCAGACCAGTTTTGAAGCAGGGAGGGATCAGGCAGCGCCAGCAGGGCACTTCAAGATGCTCAGTGCCTCAGAGTCTGGCTGTAAACTCCTTAGGGCAGAGATCTGTCCCTTCCTGAGGTGTGGAAGGGACATCTATTGCACCCCATGGAACAGAGATCCAGATTATGGCTGCAGCTGCTGTAGCAGAAATGATAAATGAGATGTTTTTCTTTTGAGGTTTGTTCTTTTCTTTCTGTATCATCATCTACATGTAATAGGTGTAAGGAAAAAACGCTCCCATTTACGGGAAAGATCAGGTCTGCAAACAGCTAAGCTGTAGTTTAGTGCAGTAGTTTAAAGCCAGACATTTTGTTAGCTTTTATTTTTCGGTTTTCAGTTTATTGGAGAAAAATGCCGGTGCTGCTCAGGCTGACTAGGTGGCAGCAGAGCTCTTTTGTGGCACCTGCGAGTGGCGGACACAGATTTCACTACCTGTGGTTAATGTCAATAAACCCCTTTATCCTTCTATGTGGGATTTTGTTGTTGATAAACTAAAATAAGTTAATAGTGGGCTCTTTTCTGCTTTCCTCACCTGCCCCAGACCACTGCTCCTGGGTTCTTCCAAGGAAACAAGCTGTAGTCCCAATACTGCAGAAGTAAACTAAGGCTTTTCTCATCCTCACACTGGGCTGGCTTCACTTTCAGTAGTTCTGAAGGGCATTGTGAGGCTGAATCGTCAGCTTCTTGGGACAAAGGAGTTTAATAAAAGCCCTTCTGAAGCTGGAGTGGCAGAGAGGGTATAGGACAGGGTTGACAGCCGAGTTGATCCACAGCAGCCAAAAGGAAGTCTCATACCAGAACTCAGAGATGCACTGGCCGTGGCAGCCAGCGCGGATGATCATCAGGAGAGTGTACGGTGCCCAGCAAATCCCAAAAATGCCCACGATGATTGCCAGTGATTTGGCCACTTTCTTGTCTCTAGAGAGCCTGAAGCGTTGAGTCGTGCTCTGGGACATGGTCTTCATCCGTTTCTCTGAGCACAGAGTGGAGGCTGAATTCTTACAGCTCTTTTTGTTGCAACACTTGGGTTTCCTGGAGCTCTCCGAGCTTATTGCCAGCAGATCTTTGGCATCCAGGCTGGAAGTGGAGGCTGCTCCTTGAGCTTTGCTCTTAGAGAGGTCGAGGGTTTCAGCTGACTCCTTCTGCTCCCACTTACAGCATTTCAAAGAAAGCTTTGCTTCTGGGCTCCTTTCCACCTCCTCAGTGAAGGACTGATTGTGCACTTCATGGAAAACATCCAGGCGCATTTTGGTGCGCTTCTGTATGTTCAGGTAAATGCTTAGGTTGAAAAACATCACGCTGATGAAAGGAGTGAAAAACTCCAGCGTGGAGGCTGTCATGAGGAAATACCAGTTGTAGAAGAACTCAGCGTAGCATTCCCCGGTGGGGATGATGCTCTGGCCTGATATGTACTCCCAGCTGATAATGGCAGGTCCGTACAGCAGGAAGGCCAACACCCACACCAGCACCATCTTCAGCACTGCTTGCCTGATGTTGCCTTGCTGGGCTCTGTAGGTGACCTGCAAGAGGAAAGCCTTTTCTTACACACAGTCCCACACCCCAGCTGGCTGAGGCTCCTCACAAATGGACTGCTAGCACTCCTGGTAAAGTTGCTAGGCAATATCCCAGCAGACCAACAAATTGGTATGCCATAGGCAACAGGAGCAATTGCTAGATAAATCTCACTCTTGCAGGGAAGATTTAGAACACTCATTTTACAGCTCCAAAATGTGGTGTCTGCTAAGTGGAAATGTACAGACTTGGCTGGAGCCTGGCAGTTGTCTGCGCCCACCACTTGCCTGAGTTGTCCCCAGCTACTCCCTGCAAGTCACAAGAAGAGGGACTTGACAAACTCCTGGGCTGAATCCGTGTTGTATTTGCAGTCAGGGAACGAGCAAACAGCAGCGGATCAGATCTGCCTGTGAACTGCTCGTTACCTCCTGCAAAAAGCTGAGCATTTTGATCTTCCCACACACCCAGGGACCTCCCCACATTCCCTTCCAAAGCCGGCAGTGCAATCTACTGCCGCGGTAGCCCGGAAGAAGCTGCGAGTCTGACTGCAATCCACTGGTTTGTCCTGGAGATAATAAGCTCTTGCAATTAGTTAAAAGTCTGCTTACCTGGCTGACTTGCTTGTACGCTACTATCCCGTCACCTAGGAAGGGGACACCTGCACAACGGGGTCTGAGCCTTAAGTGAGTTAATTGTGCCGGGAATACCAAGCTGAAACCACCACTGAATTATGTGTTTGTGGATGGTTATTGCTTTCCAGGCTGAAAGCTTCGTAATTTCTGGAGGAGTCAAAGAGCTTTTAATTACTGCAGAGAATCTGGAGAATAAAGGAGGAGGAGAGTTATGTCCCTCTCAGCTGCCATGACAGGACTCACCGCTCTTGTCACCGAGAGGAATCTGTCGTAGCTAATTAGTACGATGTTGAAGACCGAAGAGGTGCAGAGCAGGTAATCAACCACCAGCCAGAGTTTGCAGAGGCTTCTCCCAAAGATCCATCTCCCCGTCAGCACATAGGGCACGTACAGGGGGATGCAGAAGGCACCTGCAAGCGGAGGGGCCGTCCCCGGTGAGACTCGGGCTCTGCGCGGTGGCTGCCCCGGGAGATCCGCGGGTGCCGGGTGGGTCCTTCCCTGTGACGGAGGGAGAGGCCGGGGGACAGCGGGAGGGGACCGGGGTGTGGGGGCAGGAGCGGGGCACGGCCGGAGTGGAGGCACGGCCCGGGAGGAGCAGCCGGGCAGGAGGAGCCCCGGCGGCTCTGCCCGCCCCGCCGCCGAGTTGCTGCCGGGCCGTGCCGGTGCCGGCGGGCGCGGCGCCCCGCGGGCGGCACTTTACCTACGAGGAAATCCGAGATGGCCAGGTTGAGGAGGAAGAAGTTGTTCTGGGTGCGCAGGCTGGAGTCCGCCACGAAGGCCAGCATCACCAGCGCGTTGCCCGCCACGGTGACGGCGATGAGCAGGGCCATCAGCGCGCCCAGCGCTGCCGTGCCCGCGGCGGCGAAGCGCCCGGCGGTGGCGGAGCCGTTCAGCGCCCCGCCGCCCTCCATGGCCCGCACCGCTCCCGCCGCGCCGCCGCCGCGGGGCTGCTGCCCCTCCCCGCCCCGCCCGCTCCCGCCTCCTGCTCCGGCCCCCAGCACCCTCGCGTACCCCCCGAGCAGCCCCGAAACCCCCAGAGCATCCCGGAATCTGCCCAAGCATCTCTGCATCCCACTAGAGCATCCCTGAGCATCTGCACGCTCCCACGCACCCTCTCAGCCCGGGAGCATCCTCGTATTACCCCAGAATATCCCTTCATTCCTCCAGAGCACCCCTGAGCATCCACACATTCCCCTCTCAACCTGGTAGCATCCTTGCACTACCCCAGAGCATCATCCCTGAATCCCCCGGAGGGTCCTCTCCCATTACCCCTTCCCTTCTCAACCCTGGAACATCACTGCATTACCTCAAAGTATCCTTGCCACCCTCTAGAACATCTCTACATTCCTCTTTCCCCTCTGAGCTCAGGAGTAGCCTTGAATTCTCCCAGACCATCCTTGCATTCTGCACAGCAACATTCCTGCATCTCTCCAAAGTGTCCACCATGAGTTTATTGCTCCTGCCGTGGGGTGTGCGCCTTAATGAACAGAAGTGAAGGTTAGATCTTCATTTGCCTTTTAATCAGTCAGCCAGGAGGGCTCCCTGGGCACGTGGAACATAGAGGGTGATAATCTTGCCCCTGTTCCTCATGGGCAGCAGGAGGAAGAGGTAAAGCTGTCCAGGAGCAGGCAATTCTTGGTCTGCAAACCAAGGAGTCCTTGTCCCAGGCCCCAGCTCCAGGGAGGTGATTAACGCTCCCTTCTTCCTCCACTTGTTCACTCTTCATAGCTAAAGGGAATAACTTTTGTCTGAGGACTTGTTCTTCTGCAGGGTGAAGTTACCAACCACTACACAACCCCTGGGCATGGTGCCTGCTCCAGGTCGCAGGAGAGGAAATATCCTCACAGGTGTCATGTCACAGGGGCAGGATCAGCTGCACTATCACCCCTCTGGAGAACAGCACAGGGATGTGCAGAGCAGCAACTGCAAAGCAGAGAAGGGTGCTGGCTGGAGAACTGGGTGCTGGCTGGCCAAGAACTTTCTTTCTGGGAAATTCTGATAAGTTGTGAGGAACAAAGAGAAAATAAGCAAAGCAAGAAAATTGTACAAACACAGAAACAAGCCTGAAGCTAACACTCAGGGGGTTTGCCACCTTCTGATTGCTCCAAAAGCTATTTTCACCTCAGGAACTAGTACAGCCTCACAGAATTCTTCCTCAAACACTGCCACAGCCACTGTCCTGATAGCAGCGGCTGATCCTGCTGGGAAGGGGCCGAGAGGACTCTCTGGGATCGCGGTAAATCTTTTGCAGTGGGCAGAGCCGAGCAGTGGGAACACTTCTCAGCACTCCCGCAGGGGTGGCACCCACCCAAGGGTGGCCTCAGCAAGAACCAGCCTCATCCTGTTCCTTAAGGTGCCCAGCCCTGGCACAACGCGCTGGCTCTGCGCTGAGAGCCGGGCTCGCTTTTCCCGGCTGTGTGCAGGGCGGGCAGGCTGTGCACGATGAGCCGGCAGCCGGGCAAGCCCTGCAGCTGCCTGGCACGCGTGTCCCCTTCCTCGGGGAGACAAGTGTCCCCAAGCCGCTCCGCCGCGGGGGTGGCCCGGGCTCCGCTGGTGCCGCATCCCGACAGAGGATGTCACTGTGGGCTCGGGGAGCCGCGGGTGGCAGCGCCGAGGGTGCGGCGTGTGCGAGAAACCGCTGGGAAAACGGCTTGGAGGTACTTCGTGCGTGGCTTCAGCCCTGCTTTGAGGATCATCAGACTCAACCACACAGCTGGCTGGGCCGGGGTGTCACCACAGCCCAGCTGGGCAGCCGCAGCACGGCCGCAGCGGAGAGGACATGACTTTTATGTCGATCACCGCAGATGTGACAGAGAAACAGCTTTTTTTTTTTTTTTTGACTCCCGTGATGTTTAATGAACCCACAAACCACTTTCACTGTGCAGCTGTTTGTGATCTGGTGTTATTTGAAATCTCCAGCTACTCAATCAAGCACTAGCATTCACTGAAATGTTTACAAGTTCCAAATGATGGGGTGCGTGCTGTACAGCTCCTATCCCCAGGAGCAGCTTGCTGTGTGTTGGCTGTCATCCATTTTTCAGAATTTTCACCATCCAGATAGAAGGCAAACTCCCTGCTTCATACCTAAGATAATTTACAAAGTGATAAAGTACAGCGTGGATAAATCACAGTTATTTTTTATCCAGAGTAAATTGCCAGGATTGTTAGATAAATAAGAAGTGATAGAGCTCAGATTACAGGTTTCCTGGTCCTGATGTTTCTCTCTTGCTTCAGCAGACAGGACAAGTGTATTTCTAATATATTTCAGGAAACATGCCATCTTGGCAATAAAGGAAACCACCCAACCAGTAGTTAACGCAGATCACACGCAGACATGCAAGCAGATGGTCTGAGAGCTCACGTTTGGACCTGGCTTACACAGTACATATGCCATGTGTAGATATCCCATATGCTCATAAGTGCTTATAGATGTTCATATAGGGTGTCCTGATCACCCTCCACCAGGCCATGGGGTCCTCTCCTGGGCAGGGAGATCTCTGAACACTGCTCAATCCTTGTGGATCTGTACAGTGGAACCTTTCCCGAGGGTAAGAGCTGCAGCTCAGCTCCAAGCTCTCCTGAGCCCAGTTTCTGTTTATTCTGAGGTTGTGCCTGAGAAGTAGGAGCTGGGGGTGGCAGACCACAGAATGGTTCAGGCTGGAAGGGACGTCTTGAGGTTTTCTAGGCCAACTCCTCTGCTGAAGCAGGGTCAGATACAGCAGGTTGGCCAGGACTTTGTCTGGCCGGGGTTTGAATATCTCCAGGATTGAAGACTCCATAACCCCTCCAGACAACTTGTTCCAGCTGCCTTCCAGACTGCCCTCACAGTCAAAAAGTCTTCTCTTGTCTGCACCATCTTGCCCACAGATAGCTCTCTACAAACCTGGAATTAGGAGGATATGCACAAATTGTAGTTTTTCTACTGCTTGCTTCTGTCCCATGGAGGCAGTGTGTCTGTGAGACAAATTTTAAAGAAAGAGATGATTAAAAAACCTCTTTGTGTTCATGTCTTTACTGATGAGGGTTGAAAGTGCTCTGGCATTCACACAAGTATCTGTCACTATGAAACCCATCCCTTTGTTTTATTTCCTTTTCTTCTGCCTTTCATCATGGTACATGTTTATTCTGTTTGGAAAATTCCCTTTTCTGAGATCCCCTCACAAGTTACCAGCACACGTGGGTGACAGGATGGGCAGTGTGGCAGAGAAAAGAGATTCCAGAGTGGCTGAGGGCAAAATCTTCAAGGAGCCCTTGAGCTCCTGCTTTGCCAGACCCCCAAGATACAGCACAAACCCTCAGCATAAATATTTTACATGTAGCACCAGTGAGTAGGAGACAGAAAATGCCAGGGGAGCATTTCTCATGCTAGAGATGCCTTTGCAGTGAAATGTTACTCTTTGATATATATTTCTCTTAAAAACAAACCCAAAAACAAATTGTCTGTCAAAACTTGGGGAGCTATTAGGACTGAAAACCAGCATGGCAATCCAAACTGGGCTGGGACACGATGAAATCAGTTCCTGGATGTGCTTTATCCAGCTCAGCCAGGTATCAAAACAGCTTCTGCTGGTGGCAGAAGGTCTCTTCCATACCATACTGCAAGGGACATAACTGAGCAAGTTTGATGTTGAACAAAGGCAATGATGACCAGAATAATCTTTGAAAATGCTAAGAAATAACCTGTGAGCCAGCTTTCAGAAAGGTGGGAGGAGCTAACATCTCCACTCCCAAAGCAACACGCTCTGAGAGCTGCAAATGGCCACAAAGCCACCATGTCCCTGAGAAGGATCACAAATTCTAGAGGGGAATTTTCCCCATCTGGCCACAGTGTGTGTCCACCTGTGTTCAAAACATGTCCTCTACCTTTTCACTTCTTTCTTTTCCTTCCTTCTTTCCTCTCCTTCCTTTGTTTTTTCCATTCCCAGCTGTAACCTGCAAATCCAAACTCTCAAAGTGTTCAAAAATGCATCCTTTAGTACAGGGAGACTTTTCATAGTTGGACCTGTCCCAAACTACCATGCTTGCCTTTGGCTTCTTGGGAACGAGCTCCCTAAAATTACAAATCACCTTGTCACCAAAGAAAGTCACATTTCTGTCTTTGTTCAATCCAACAGCACTTTCATGAGCAGGAAAATGTTTAACGACCCTGGGGGAGGAAAACACCGCAGAGCTGGGTGAGTAATGCCATTAGTAATGAAGTGACTGTCTGATCAGAGTTAACACCTGATTCGTGTCAAGGCCAATTCAGTATTGTATTTTGAAATGAAAATTTCAGAGCACAGTGGGGAATGAAACCAGAAGTCATCCTACATCTGTCAGCTTGGACTGAGTTGGCAGCCGCTGTTCAGACCGATAGATGTTTTCAGAGAGAGACAGCAGGGTCTGAATATCAAGATGTGATATCCATGTGCAGCTGCTGGAAGCATTTTGCCACATGGAGGAGTGAATGTTAAAGCTCTGTTGAAAAGTATCCGTTAAATTTGGTACTCCATCAGGGGATGGTTTAAGAGGCAAGGCTGGGCTTTGTTTCCAATACTCTTAATAGCAGCAAGCGGTGTGGGACAGGAGTGACAAAAGGAGATTTGGGAAGGACTAAAACATTTCTAATCAAAGCCAGTGCTGTTCCCAGGCAGATGGAAAACAGAGCAGCTGTAGAGAAATGAGCTGGGCTTCTCTGGGCCGTGGTGCAAGCTGTGCTCCTTTGCATTCCATCAGACCTCATAAAACTTCAGGTCACTAAGCAATTAGGGGAGAGTTTAAGCCCACTTGTGGAGTCCATGGATTTCTCCAGAGCTACCACCAGGTTCTCATGTGAGGAGACCTACAAATGTCAGCTCCCTCACTTCCTGCAGGAACTCATTGGTAACCTTATGTAATATTTAACAGACTTCCTGGGCTAATTAAGTGTATTACTTTATATAGTAACTAACATATCTCCAATATGTATCAAAATTTAATTCAGTTTCATTCATTATCGCCGCTCAACGTGGGCCCAATTCTCTTTCCCCTTACAAAGATGCAAATCCATTAATTCTTTGTGTGCATCAGGGATGAGGATGGAGCCCTGGGTTTCCCAGATCACTTCCAAACACAAACATACAACAAACAGACAACTTTGCTCTTGTCTCTGCCCAACTTAACTGAACTAAGAGCTTCTTCTGAGTCATGCCAGGGCAGTTGAGAGCAAAAGCTGTCCCCACAGACTCCCATCAGGTGTCTTACAAGCTGGAGGGTCCTTCAGGCACAGTATTTGAGGGATTTTTCTGTAAGCCAAAGCTTGTATTTCCTGCATGACACTTCTTGCCCAAGCATATGTGGTTGCATAAGCAACATGGAATAGAGGGAAACACATTTCTCTGGAGAGCAGAGGGCAAACAAGGTCTCTGTGGCGGAGATTAGGAGAATCATCAGTCTAGCTAACTTTTTCTTGTTTATTTGATCATTTGGCTTCTGTGAAGCCCCTGATAATGAAACCTGGTGCCCCCAGGTGCTGGGCAGTGTTTGATCAAGAGGGACTGAAGCTTATTGTTATTCTCTCCTTCTCCAGTGGCTCCTGTGAAATGATGCAGCAGCACCTGCCCAGGCCCTCTGGGCAGCACTCTTTCACCAAGACACCACCTCTGTTATGTCTCTGGACATGCTGCCATTTCAGCCAAGAATTTAGTTTGTGTCTCTAAAAGCCCTCTCAAGGTTTAAGGTCCAACACTTCAGCGTCAGTTATCAAGTGCATTTTCTCCAGAGAAAGGTGTGCTTCCTGGGGAGAGGGGAACACATCCCTCTGTCCTTCCGGCCCTTGTCAGCTCTGCCAAGTTCCCTGTCTCACCCCTGTCAGCCCCTGAGGCCACTTCTCCATTTTTGAAGGGGCTGGATTGTGTTCAGCTCCCTGGTTATGAATTTGCTACCGGTGGGATGCTGCTCCCCCTGCCTGCCCGTTTCCTTCCAAAGCCTGACCTGCGCTCTTCAGATCACTCAGATTCAGAAAGACCTTCATCTGTACAAGGATTTTCCCTGACTGCTGGCTTTTCTCAAAAAACCCCCATGTTTCAACCCCATCTCTGGCTGCTTGAGACAATGCCAAGCCTTCCCTTAGATGTCTGTAACAAAGGCAGATGGAAAATATATTTCCCATTGAGCCGTGGTGTGCCTAACATATTCCCTTCTATTAACGATTGCTCTGGGTCCTGATCTCTGATACATCATCTTTTCATTCTTTTGATGTTCATTACAAGGCAGCAGAGACTAATAGAGAGTATGTCAGGCATCCAACTACAAAGGCATGGGGAAGAGGAGTGAAAAGGGATGCAGCAACAGCAGGAAGACAAAGCATCAGCTCACTGCAGGCAAAGCTGCGATGATGCTCAGGATGCTTTTGCCCGTGCTGTTATCAACTGTCTTCCTCTTCCAAGCCCAATTCCTATTTCTGAAGCTGGTTTGGCCTCTAGACAAGTCATTTGGATTCAGATTTGTGCAAAGATAGCACAAGGCAAAGGAAACACAGCCCTCCTGGGTCTGGAGAGCTAAGACCTCCAGCAGATCTCTTTATTGGTCTGGCTGCAGCAAACAGCGTTTTAGCAAATAAATCCATCTCATCAGCCAGCCTGGGCTTTGCTGAGGCTTCTGGCCTGAAGAGAGGGAGTTTGCTGTGGCTGTAAGTAACAGAATTTTCCTTGTCCTGACTGTGGTGATGAGATGGCTCTTCTTGTGAAACCACTCAGCTAAGCTGTCTTGGGGGACTCCAAACACTACAGAGCTGCCACTGGATGTCACAGCTGCTGTGACCTGAGGAGAGTTCAGACCATTCTGAAATAAAAAGTGGGAAAAAGAAAAACTGGAAGTCCTTCCCTCTCCAATGAGTAGTCATGTCCTGCTGGTTCTGACCTCTGCCTAACCAGAGTGCAGCCGTGCTGGAGGGAGAAATTGAGGACAAGGAACATTAAACACTTTCTCTATAATTTAAGGAACTGAGTAACACAGGAGCTGTAGCAAAACAGTATATGCAGGAGCTAGGTCTTCCTTCTGAAGGGTGTTTGCTGTCATCCCCCTGGCTGTTCTCTGCCTCAGCATGGCAGGATCACTGGTCAGATCCAGCACCTCTGGGACATGATGGTCAATCAGCAATTTTCCTGCATGGTGTAGTGCCAGAGAGTAGAGGAGCAAGAATTTGGGGGATGCAGAAGCCAGATCTCCTTTTAGGCTGCGTGACAAACTGTACTTGCTTATCTCAAAACCAGTGGCCACAGAAACTCCTCTTAACCTTTTGCTTCCCACACATCTCCTGCCTGTGGAGGCTGAGAAACATCGCCCTACCAGGGCAGGGGAAGCAAGAAATCATTCCCACTTGTCTCTTTCCTTTCTTTCACAGGGCCTACAAGACACTGTGAAGCTTGAAAATGAATGTCAACCACACAAAAAACTCTGCTGCACAATTTTTGCAGGGAGTATTATCTGATGAAGGTTGGGTTGGTGCTTGGCAGGTGGAGGATTCCTCAGTAATTTGCTTGGAAAAAAGAGAAGAGTGGCAAAAATAGGAATGGGATGCAGACCTGAGCAGGGAGTGAGGATGCCAAGAGTTCCAGTGGTTATACAGCTTCCCTGGAGCCCAGGGGTATCTCTGGTCACTACAAAGAGGGAGTTTTCCTACTTTCCAACCAGATGTTGAAGGAGACAAAAAGCAACAATGCCCCACAAGCAGAGAGGTTCTCCCTAGAGCTGTGGCTGGAGAAGCAGAGCCAGCCAGAAGCAGGACAACTGGGACTAGAGGAGGGCACCAAACTGGAGCCAGGTACCATCAGCATCTTCCTGGTGGCTAAAAGTTTTGGCAGTAAGTGAGGAACCAGGAAATTCACCTTCCCTACAGGGACCCAGGTCCCACCACACTGACACCCCCTCCCACGGTGCAATTCCTCTTTTAATCTCCCCTTGTTTTGCTCTGCTTTAACTCTGTGAGTGAGGTGCTTTGTGGGAAAGGCTCTGCCTCTCATTTCAGGTGCTATTTCCCTTTCTCCTTGCTTTCTGTTGTCCATCAGCATTGTCTGACAGCATGACACAGTTCATTAAAAAAGGGAGGGATCAGGTGCAAGATGAATTTTCCAAATAATTTTGCAAACAACTGCGTGTAGAGGCACAGAACAGCTTTCTGAAACAGAGTTAATAATTCCAGTTGTTAATAATGCGCCACTAACAGCTGATGCTGTTCCCAGCACCCATGGCTGGGCTGTGCAGATCCCACTTGCTTGCAGGGAGGTTGGGAAGGAGAGAGAAGTGATTCTGAATAATATTTCATATGACACTTGGCATTTAAGAATATTATGGCATTGTTTTAAAGCACTTCACCATTTCTAAGCAATCCTGCCTGAGATTGCATGTATAAAAATGTGCTTATTTGTTTCCATACGTTGACTGCATACATGCGATTTCCCCAGCCTGTCACAGCCCTTCTTTGAGCATTGGGACACACCACAGACTTCCCCAAATTAATTGTGCAAAGTGCACAGTGTTTTGAAAAACAGTTCCTAAGCAGATACTCGGTATTGAGCAAGAAAGGTAAGGTGTTGGGAAAGCACATGAGCTGTTATTTACAGCAGCTGGGTTTCAAAAAGTTTTAGCAAGTTACAAGCCCACTTGGAAACAAGCATGAAATATTCCATAACAATCCTTTAATTCAATTATCATTATTAAGTTGGAGTTCTTTAATGACACTACTTTTAGCAGCTCAGACCACCTGGAGTGGACCTCCTGCTCGCTGCCCTGGCCAGCCAGGCTGCAGAAACACGGCATGAAGGGACGATCAGGGCTCATGGAGCTTCAGGGTGTGCTTCAAAGAGCTTTTTTATTACTCCGCTTATCATCTTCAGAGCTCTGGTCGCTGTGTCAGGCTCACAGCAAGTGTGGAACAGTGGAAAAAACACTGCAAGGACAAGGAAGAGGGAAGATTGTATCTGTAATTGCTCGCCTGTAATTATCTGCCATTGTGCATTCTGCTCCTGCTCCTCATTAGCATAGAACCGGGAGAGCATTTCATTGCAGCGCGGCTCTGTCCATGGCATTATCTTCAAGCAGAGCAGATCAAATCAGCCTTGTGGGGCTGAGGGAGTGACAAACTGCTCTGGGGCAGCTGATGGAGATCAGGAGGGGCAGCGGGGCACAGCTGCTGGAGATCAAGAGGCAGAATACAAATCGCAGGGAGCTGGGCACCAGCCTGAGGTTACATGAGCGCTGTCTTGAGCAGGCTGGTCTCGCTTCTTCCCACTGATCACTTGGTGGTGGCAGAGTCTCACATCCCAGACGAGATCCCAACGCATTTTGCAATGCGAGGACGATTTCCCAAAGCATCCACGGCTGGCTGTGGGGACAGGGAGCTGCAGGAGCCTGGATTTGGGATTGCACACTCTCGGCTGTGCCTCGTCATCGTGTCCTGTGCGTGGTCATTGCGCAGTGGCAGTGAAATTCAACCCTGGGGTTGCACAACGGCAGCAGCTGCGTGGAGAGGAGAGGAAGGAACAGATCGGTGCTCTTGGGAGCTGTGTGAGGAGAGACATGAGGCTGAAGAGTGCACTGAAGTCAAGTCATGACCTGCAGCAGAGAGGCTCTGTAGCAGTGAAATGTACCTGGCCACAGACTCACTTTGCTGATGCACATGATGGGGAACGACATGAATTTTGAGCCGCTCTGTGTGGAGCGGACAGAAGTGGAGGGAAAACTACCCACACTTTACCTGCAGCCTGGCCTCCAGCACAGTGAGAGCTGCTAAAGCTGTCCCTTCCTCAGTCCCTGCTGCTGTCACCCGGGCTGGAAGCTCGGCTCAGGCTCCGTTCAAGCAGGGACAGCTCTCTGGCAGCCCCTGAGGTGCGAGCTGCCCCTGTGCCCAGGCTGTAGGTCAGCGAGCTGTCGAGCCTGCTGAGCTGATTCCCTGCTGTGGGCACCCACCTGGGTACCAGGGGACTTCAGAGAGGGCTCTGGCAGCACTGTTGTGCCATGAAGTGAGAGGCAGGGTTTCAAACCAACGCTCTCTGCTCCCAGCTGCCATCTTCCCTACAGGAAAAGGAGTTTGTCTATGGCCTGGCTGGATCTGCGCTCACAAGCTGATCTGACCAGTGAGGATGATAAAATCAACACTCTTTACTTTGGCGTATTAGCCTGAACATCCAAGTCACCACACAGCTCTGCAGCCACATCATCTCCCACTCCCACAGCCTCTGTGCTGGTGCCCTGAAACGCTGCCACCAGCATTAGACATAACAGCAGACTTAATTAAAGGGTGGCAGCCTGCCAGCATCCAAGAGGCAGAGCTGAGCTGGCTACACTGCTTTCAAAGGGGTATTTAAAAAAAAACACCCAACCACAGTGGGAAATAGCAGGGCAAGCCTTGTCACACTGACGTTGCTGTGGGTCAAGCATCTGTTTTGCCTCAGGCCCATCCCCTGGGAAGAAGTGTTCAGCGGGGGCTCTGTGGTCCCTGACACTGTGGCTGAGCCCACTCCCAGGATGCTCGCAGGGACCCTTCCCAGAGGGGTGCACAGGGTGGCGTTGAGTCACATCTCCATCCTGCCATGCTGGAGAGGGAGATGGAAAAGTGGGATGCCCCCCATTTCTGCAGGCTGGGGTGGAGCTCAGGAGTTTATTCTCTTCTGTGACACAAGATGACACAATATATATCCATGGCTATCAGAGATCTAAACATCTCCCCAGAGACCCCAGCAGGAGTGAGGGACTGCGACCACCTGAGCTGTGTCCCAGCCCTGCTATGGGGTTGTCATGGCATCTGCCCCTCCATCTGGTGGTCTCAGCACAATGCTAGTGCCAGAGATCCCCATGGATGGATGCTGACAATCCCTCCTCGGAGGACAAAAGCACTTTTGCATCTGGAGCCAAGTGCCAGCAGTCGCACAAAAGCAGGACAAGGAAGAACCCACTGTGGGAGGAGAAAGGTAAAGTCCTCGGGCATCACTCTGCAGTAGGCACGTCCCTGTGGCACGTGTGCTTCTCAGCTCGAGGCAGATAACAGACAATACCTGATTATTGGAATGCATTTTGCACTGTGCAATGCCTGGGTAAAGAATAGCTACTCCAACAAAAAAAGAAAAGACCAGAGAAAAAGAAATCAGCCTTTAGCTTCTGAGTCGTCGCTTAGCTTCACCCTCAGGATTTGGTCTACTGTGTGTCCAGCATAATTATTAAGCAACTTCTGACAGAAGAATTTTATTTACTCAGCCTCAGAAAGGAAGAAAGGAATCCTTAATAGTGGATTAGATCAAAAAAACCGTAATTTATTTTTCAATAAGTGCTTTAGATGTAAGATCAATGGCTCGAGGCTGATTGATAGGGGCTGTTTGCAAAGACCTTATATCTAACTGTACCCAGGCAATCACACAGACTTTTTCTTTGACCAGTACTAGACACCATCCCTCTTGTGCAGATGGGGGGAGGGATCAGAAAATAGCAATACTTTGCATTGGAGAGTTGCTCAGCAACTGCCCCATATTATTTTTGAGTTACCCTTGAGCAGAACCTCTTTTCTCTTTGATCTTTACATAATTTTTGTTGCTGTTACTTCTCAAAAAAGACAATGTTTTAAAAGAATTGCATCTCCATTTGCCACAATATTTCTCTTCTTCAAAAATATTTTTTCCCTCAAGTACAACCAAAGCCTGATGACATCAGGGAAAGCAGTGCATTGCTTTGCAGAGGAGAGGAAATTAAGGTCCATCTACTCTGCTAGAGCCTTTCATAGGGCACTGGGAGACAAGATTTAGCATCTTTTTCTGTACATGGTCCACAGATGATATTCAGAGGTGAAATAACTGTGTTTAACTCCTGCCATCAAGCAGCCTCTCAGCTGGGTTTGGGCAGGCGAGGTGGTGTTAGAGCTTCTATTTTGGCAGCCTTTGATTAAGAAATGGCAGTGGGGTGATTTGTCAAGGGAGGAGAGTGCCAGGGCCGGGATTTCTCACCAGGCTGTAATTCCAGACGGAACTTGGCATGGAGAACATTACGGTCCTGATTTGGAAGGACTGTCACATCTCATCCACCACTTATTGAGCAGATAAATGCCTTTATGTGACACAAAAAGTGATGAAACCCTGAGCTGCTCAGCCTGAAGCAGAGGTGTCTCTGTGCTCTCTATGACACAGATCCCTCATGGGGCTCAGCAGAAAGGAGCTTCTGATTATGGGGGTGCATCTGATCCTTTTCTCTCTCTCATTCATTTTCTGATATGGCCACACACAGTGGAAAACAAGAGCTTTGCACTGCTTTGCTCTCTTCTGGGTACCACGCACAGAAGAAGATCAAGTAAAACACCACGTCCCTGAAATATATGAAAAAACCCCCTCAAGAAACATAGAGAAGAAAATAACCCAAGATTTTAAATGGCAGTTGCAAATATGAGTCAGGAGCATCTTCTGTGAAGCGGCTGCCAGCTACATGAACTAAAGATGGAATGATTCCAGCACAGCCCATGCTCAGGCAGAACACCCACCACTCCTGAGCCAGGTTACAGCCCAGCCAGAGGATGTCCTCAGAGGAACAACCAATTTCATCACTTCTCTGCCTCAGAGTAACCCTCTTAGGCAATCCCTCACCCGGGCAGGGCACGGGGATTTCTTCTTGCACTCCTTCCCCCAAAAGCAGCTTGTTTGCTTTGCTGCTGTTTGACCACCATCAGAAAAACAAAACGTTGAAACTTTGCACACAAGCTAACCCCCGAGGCAGCAGAAGGGAGCAAATTTCTACATCTAGTAAAAATCTCAGCTGCAAAGGTCTAAAAATAGACTTTTCTTGCCTCGGGAATTCTAGCCTTGCCTTGTGAGTCGTGGTGCTGCAGATTATTGCATTCATAATTTAAATGTTGGATGGGTATAAAATTACTGGTGTGGGAGTTATTCAATTTCTGGTAAGTACATTTACATTAAATAGCGGCTGCACATACAAAAGAGAGGAAAAAGTCCTTCCACTTCTGTTTGCCTGAAGCAGTGAGAGCATGTGCAGCCCCACAAGGCTGCTCTTGTGAACAGATAATGTTTTTTTCCTACTAAAAACCTGATAAAGTTCACTCTGGCTGAAAGGGCACTTGTGTCTCCTCTCTTGGCATAGGGCTGCTCCAGACTCATCCCTCTCCAGGCTAGAAGAACTCCCAGGGCTGATCTGAGCACTGCCAAGGATGGGTGATGCTTTTAAACTAAAAGAAGATTGATTCAGTGTAGATATTAGGGGGAAAAAAATTATAATGAGCATGGTAAAACACTAGAACAAGTTGTCCAGAGAGGTGATGGATGACCCATCCCTGGAAGTGTTCAAGGTCAGGTTGGACAGGGTTCTGAGCAACCTGGTGTAATTGAAGGTGTTCCTGTGCATTGCAGGGGGAATGGGCCAAAACTTCTAACCCAAACTAGGCTATGATTCTAAGACTAATCTGTGGAAATTCGAGGCTCATTGGTTCCTTCCTCACCCCACTCCTTCCTGCTTCAGTCTTCACTCCTTCTGCCTCCATGATCCCAGAGAAGGGCTGTTTTTCCTGGCCTGTGCAAAGCCGCTGCCAAACCCAAAGTGGCTGCATTTGGAGAGCCTTTGCTGGACCCTGCTTGAGCTGCACATGAGGGGCTGAGCAGCTCCAGCCCTGCTGCACCTGCAGCAAACAGCCCTGGCCATCCCCCACCAGCGCGTCAAGGCTCCTGGGGCACTTGATTGCCAGATAGCCTGGGGGTTTCAGTGATTTTTGTTTAGTGATGCTGTTTTAACTCAGAGAGTTCGAGCCTCCCAATGAATCACATCGAGGTCAATTAGAAGTCCCTGTCAGTCGTGCCTTCTTGGACATTATTCCCAGCAAGGTAAATGCCATGCTTGGAGCCAAAATTGAGCTCTGTCAGCCAGGGAGGAACCCTCACTCGGTGTAGATGAGGAGAGAGGACCTGCAAAATCCCCTTCAGAATGGCAGGGCTGGAAAAACACGAGTGTGCTCTGCATCCAGAGCGGCCGCGCACAGGTAAAGCGGCTTCTCCTCCTTCCAGGTTCCCATCCCTGGTGACAGGAATCCATGGAAATGTGAAAGGAGCCCTGGGCAGTGCTGCAGGCAGAATGGTCCCTCGCTGCTGGGAAGCCTTAGCAGGCAGCCAGCTGGCAGGGCTCCTTCCTGCTGCCGTGGGGCCGAATGGCCGGGAATGCGGGGCTTGGCACTTGGGAAACGCTGGCATGGCCAGCCCAGCCAGGCGGACAGTAGGCATGAGCCCTCCTGCCAAAGCTCAGTGCCTGGATTTTCACCCGTGGTCCAGAGCAGGACTGTGGTTTGGGTTCAGGACATCGTTTGTTTTGCATGGAAATGGGGACAAGTGGGGATTCTCGCCATCAGGGTGAGCTGCAATTTCCACCAACCCGCCTTCATCGTTAGAGATGTCTAATTTGACATTTAGCTCAGTTAGGATAAAAAAGTCCATTTTTTCAGACTGAGTCCACCTCACTCTTCCGATACCCAATATACAAACAGAAACCAAAATGATTCATGGTACTTTAATACAGAATAAAACAAACCCCTTCCTCCACAACAGGGTCCTTTCTTCCCCTCTGAAGGCCATTCTTCCACCTCATCACTTGTTTTCTCCCATTTTCTGAAAGAGCTTCCTTGGACAAAAATAATGCTGGACATGTAAGACAACATTGTGAATATCAATGAAGGTTTTTTTTTCTTTTCCTTCTGCTCCCAGTTCCTTCTCTGGGCTAAAAGTAAATAGAGTCAGCTGTAGCTGACACAGAAGCTGATGAGGGAGGCACATTAGTTTGTCTGCCTGTCGGGGATTTCTTGTGTAGCAGTCTTCAGATCCAGAGCCAAACTTCCCAACTCCATCTGGGACAGGATCTGGGACAGGATCTGATTTTTTTCTTTTTGTCCATGCTCAAATATCTTATTTACTTCATTACCTTCTTTTTTTTTTTTTTTTTTTTTTTTTTTTTTTTTTGTGGAATTTCATGATGAAAGCTTTTTTATACTCATTTTTTAAACCAGTCTGTAGATTAGTATAATTTATTTTGGGAAAGTTGACATGCTAGTTTTCAAACACGGAAAATATGGAAGCACCATAAAATTAAGCTGGATCTTGTTTTGACGGATATGTGTGAATTTGTAGGTTACTAATTAGTTTGTTCTAGTGGTTGCCTAGGGACCAGTGGACAGGACTTCACTGCATTAAGTACAGGAGATTATTCTGGGAAGTAATATGTGCATATAAATATTTGCTGGATCAAAGGTGCTAATTTTACCAAGCTAGAGAAAATTACACGCTAGAACAGTCTATAGTGTATCAGTAAACACAGCTGGCAGTCTTTACATGGTGGCGGTCTTTCCTTTTTGTAGGTGTTGCTGGTTGTCACAGGTCACAGGGTTAAAATCCAGGGATTTTTAGCAAAATTGCAGGGCTGAACTGTCCTGGGCCCATTCCTGGGGTCAGTAGGTGCCTGAGCTCTCTGCTGCATTGTGAGGAGGTGGCACCCTGGCTGTCAGGGCAGTTGTCCTCATGCTGTGAACTCTGCCAGCCTTGGCAGCTCTGCCCTGTGCTGGGGGGCACAGTGCAGGTGTGTCATCAGGAATACTTGGAAAATACATGTGCATGCCACAGAGAACACTTCTCTGCTGTCCCTTCATCCACAAAGCTAGCAAAATGGAGAGGGAACTGGTGCTGCCTTGGGGAAAAGCTGTGCTACTGAAACAACAGTATTGAATTCAGCGAATAATTAAATTAATCAACATCAGTAACAGCTAACCTGGGCAGTCGAAATCTGTCTGACCTGGCACAGGGAATATCTAAAAGGAAATATCCCTTCCACTGTGGGCTGTGAGGAGCTCCCTTCACTCTGCCTTGTGCACACCCACCCTGCTCAGCTGCTTCACTGAGTGAGATCCTGGGGACTGAGGGAAGTTACCAAGGAAGCACTCAGGTTAAATTTTACTCCCACATCAATTCTGATCTTGCATCAATAAGTATAATTAACTTCTATTGACTTGTGTTTCCAGAAAGAAGCTTCACACGAGCTGCTGAATTGATCTACTGCCACCACAGAGGGAAATGTGGTCCCAAGAGTACAGGGGTTACTTGCCTTGCTGCCATACGCGTAGCTCAACTCGGATGTGGGAATTAATTCTAAATAAGGTGCTCTTGTGGCCAAGTTTGGCAAATAAACATCTATTAGGATATAAAGCATCGCTGATTGATGACAGATCAGCTGCCGGCAGCAGTGCATAGGCTTTGGGAAAATACAGTTTCTTCAGATCTGCTCCTGGAACTCGGGCTGAAGCTCACGTGTACCAGCCCTCATTGGGAGGGGGTTCCTAAAAGTAAGGTTCCACAGTATCCCCGTAAGGAGCTTCCAAATCCTATAGAGGTGTGTGAAGGATTGTAGCTGTCAGTTAAAACTGATCTACCCTCATCTTCCCTGCTATGGATATGCAAAAAATTCATGGACTTCCATCCTTGGGAAGATGGGGTATGAAAGTGAGCCAGCTTGGCCCAAATATTTTTATCCTGAGCATATCTTCCTGCTCATCTCTACTCAGCTCCAGGAACAGGAGGTTCCAGCACTAGAAGTCATACCTGGAATTACAATTCAGGATTCAGCAGAGGGGTACATCGCACATTCCAAAAACCTGTGGATATGGCAGCTGAGGACATGTTTTAATGGTGAACATGGAGGTCATGGTTGGATTTGATGATCTTAAAGGTCTTTTCCAACCTTAACAACCCTGTGATTCTGTGAGTGTGTCTAGACTTCGTGAGAAAACATGATTTTTAATAGCTTTCTGGCTTCCTGCAGAAATCCCCTTGAAGCCTCAGATTTTTAAGCTTTCACAACTTTGACCACAGAGATTCTCAAAACTTTATTTTATACTGAAGGGAAGTGGCTCAGCCCCTGAACTGCCCTCAGCAGAATGGGTGCAGCTCCCAGGGGAATTATCACTGAAGCGGAGGATACAGGCTGTTGTGTCTTTTCCTTTCCATGCCATTACAAAGAACATGCTTATTCAGCCTTTTAACAGGCTGGCTATTTCTACTTATTCAGCTTTTGCCATGTTCCTCATTATTTACGGATTCCTTTTTCCCTTGAATTGCTTTTCTTCAAGGTACTGGTTAAAATTCATGTGGTTCCAGCATTACCACGTTTTTCATTACAGCCTTATCAGTATTACCAATGTCTGCTTTTTAAATATTTTTTTATATTAAATAAATTTCTGTGACTGCAGCTCTTTCACACTATCTTCCCTTTTTCAGTGCCAGCAGCTCAAAACACTCTATTACCGCCAATAGAACTCAAAATTCCTGTATTTTAAGATGAGCTAGACTGCATGAGGAAAACTTTATTATTCAGATTATGGAGTTTTGGATGTTTCCCATTTTGCAGAGTGGTGTCTGGCTCACTCTTATGGGGATGCAGGAAGAGAGAGATCTTGAAAACTCTTCAATCAACTGCTTTGATAATTTGGGGCTTATTTGCCCAGAGATATTTTGGGATTCCCATTTTGCTTTTCATTCACACTGTCCCTTAATCCAAATTTTCTTTCAAGTGTGGAAAAGCCCCTCTACTCCTCTAAGGTGAAGCTGCTGGTGACCAGGAGCGTTGGGAGGGTTTCCAAGGACATTTGGCACAGGCCTGTGAGGACACTGCTGTGTCTCTGAAAGGCTGTGGAGGCACGGGGTGCTGGGAATTCCGGCCTGGAGGAGGGACAGGCAGCACCGAGCTGAAGATGCTGGAGCCTTCACTAAACAAATGGGTTTGGTTTTGAAACTCCCTGGTAAGGAGTCACGGACTAAAAAGAGTTTCCCATGGCGGAGCTGAGCAACTTGCCCAAACATGCTGGGACTGAGTGACTGCTTTGGCTACTGCATGATTTGGAGGAGGAGGGAAGAGGCTTTGTCTCTGCCTACATACAATGGGTGATGGATTGACTGCTGACAATCAGTATTTTTGCTGAAATGTGCCATATTTCCTTGCAATATCTCTACATCAACATCTCTAGATACTTTGGTTTTCCATTTTGCCCTTCCTTCTTCCTAACCCGTTTAGTTTTCCTAAATCTGCTGCAGTGACAAGGTTTGCTGGGATCACTTTTCTAAGTGGATTGTGTTTCTCCACAGGAGGGAAGCAGTTGGGTTTATTACAGGTGGAGCTGATGGTTACACCTGTGCCTGAGACAGTTGCCCAATACTTTCCACTGTAAACCCCCTGTTTAATTACCTTAACATTGCAAAAACTTTGCTAACAAGGCAGAATTTCTGTGCCATCTCCTTTAAAAGGTAACTGCTCTCTCCCTTCATTGCCAGTGCAGGAGGGAGACAAATACGGAGTTAGATTCTTCTCCCTGTCCAGTTTTGGGGTTTTATGGTGTTAGATTGCTAGAGAATAGCCCCTGAACATTTAACAAAGGAAGAAATTGTCAATTACCCTAATTTTTGCTGAGCATGGAAATCTAGGTGAAATGCTCACAAACTGCCCTGGAGAAGGATGCCCATGCCTTCAATTAAGACCTGAAAAAACTATAAAAATTCAGTATATCTTGGTCATCTAATCAGTGGATTTCTCTTGCCATGATCCTTTTGAAGAACTCTTTCAGATCAGCTGCTTAGTCATGACAAAGGCCTTCACCGTCAGAAAATAATAATTTAAATTCCCACTCACTTTCTGTTTGTGGGGCTTTGCTGAAAAGCTGCAGTAGAAATATTTCTGTGCTTCATGTTGAGCCTATAATGTTGAGCAATCCAAGAGGGTGGCTGAATTGGGACTTACTGGAAAAAAATAACTTTTCTGGGCAAATCAGGAAAATATCACAAAAATATTTGGAGTGATAGTCCCAAAGATTTGTACTCCCTAAAGATGAGTCCAACAACTTCAGGTAAATGCAGGGGTGAAACAACATGTGCGTATGGCAGGACTGGATTGAGAAGGACCAGCAGACATCCTTGGAGCCAGCTGTGCCCACCCCAAAACACTCCTCAATCGCAATGCATGTGAGAAATTCCCAGTGGAGATTTCATTAAATCCTTACACTTGTGCCAGAGCAAGGAGCATTATCACTGTTAATTCGTGTCTCGTACATTGTCAGCACGTGGCTGATGGCCAGGAGCTGTCAGCCCATTTCGGGGTGAGTAATACTCCAGAATCAGCAGTATGCTGGCAAAAGTATTTGGGGATGGCAGGAGGGAGCTGTGCAGCAAAGGAGTGTTTCAGATTTTGTGATGATTTTCCCCACTGCCCTTGCAGCCATTCCCTTGTTAAAGAACATTTGTTTCCACCTCTGATGAATGAGTTTGTGCTGCAGAATTAATCTGCTCATCCCTATATTTGCTTTGCACTGAGAGCTGAATCAATGGTAAGAGAAGATAATTTCGAGGGTAAGTATTTGTGTCTCATCTCCCTCCTTCACTTTCATACTCGTACATGGCTTTGTGGACCATTTCTCTGGGGTTTTGAGGTATCCATTGACCTGCTCAGAGCGACAGGGCACGAAGGATGTCAATAGGATGAAAGAATTCATAATCACAGGGATGCTGGGCTGAAACTCACGTAACGCCACAACCCCGTTTGATTTCATATTCACCCTCATTAAACCGCAACAGGTACAAGAAAATACGTGGCAGACGGTCCCCAACCAACAAAGCACCGAAAGATTGAAACAGCCGAAGTGCTCGTGCTCTCCGCCTGTCATTGAGAAGGATGCATTCTCCTACTGAGGTTACGGTGAGCTCAGCTTAGGTTCTGAAGTCAACTGCTAGCACAAATACCCCCGAAAGCAGGCAGGCAGGAGCAGCCACGGTGGATCGTTCGTGCCGGAGGGACCCCAACAATCGCTGGGAACGCTCCCGCTGAGGCGGCCCCGGGGGCTGCCGGCTCCCCTCATCTGCATAGCCACGCCTTCATCTGCATATCCCCCGCGCCATTGGCCAGAGGTCTCCCCAGCGGTGGCGCGGCCAGGGCGGTCTGGCTCGGCGCCTCATTAGCATTCGCCCCGCCTCCGAGCGCGGCAACGGGGCAGCTGATTCGTTGCAAGTTCGTGATTTGGCACCGACGGGGCGAGGCCGCGCTCTGCGATTGGCGGAGCCGCCTGTCAATCCGCCGCGGCCAGGGCCGCACTTCCGCCTCGGTGTCCGCGGTGCCGGCGGGGCCGTCGCTGGAGCCGGTGCAGGTAACGCCGCGGGCCGGGCCCCGGGCCCCCGCGCTCCGCTCCCTGCTCCGCTCCCACGGGGCTCCCGCTCCCCTCGCCGGCCCCAGCGCCCCCACAGCCCCGCTCGGGCTCGGCTCGGAGATCCCGTCCCCGGCGGGCCGCGGACCGCGCTGTCAGTGCGGCGGGGGCGGACGGGGGAGCGGCTGCCCCAGCGGTGCGCTCCCGCCCCGGCGGCCGAGGGGGCCTTGAGCCGCCCGGGTGGCTCGGGGCGCTGCGGGCCGCAGGCCTGTGCTGCAGCCGTGGGGTGAGGTGCTGAGCCCGTGTCCGGCGCAGTGAATCCTGCGTGGTGCGGTGATTCTCCGCGGTGCTGAGCCGTGCCCGGTGCTGTGATCCCATCCCGGGCTGAGCCCTGCCCGGTTCCACCCCATCCCTGGGGCTCTCTGGGCCTGGGGAGGGAGCCGGGTTTGAAGGACGTTGCTGTGCAGAGGGTGCGGGTCAGTGCAGCTCCGTCAGCCACAGCGTTGGGCTTTTTCTGATTTTACCATATTTTTTCCGATTGCTTTTGCAGCTGGGTAGTTTAGCAAAGGAGTCTACGACACCCGGCTCCCCAGAGGAATGTGCTGGGCTCAGTTTCAGCACAGTACAGGAGCCTCAAGGGGCCTTTTAGGTCACAGCTGAAGCACAGCGAGCAGACGGGGTTTATTTGGGATTGGCTTTTTTGTTATTTTGTTTTTCAGTTACCTACTCGATGTTTCTCTTACAGAGCTCCTGAAAAGGAGACAAGCAAGATGGGAAAAATAGCAGGAAAAAAGGCGTTTCTTTAAATAACATGCCACCAGGACTTCTGCATGGTAATAAAGGTATAAGTTGCCATTTATTTAATTTGGTTATTGGTCGTGTTTGTGCTCTCTTTATGTTTGGGTTCAGGACTCCTTTTGGAAGCAGTTTGTTACTGTGCAGCACTTGCAGGCCAGAATGTCAAATGTAGGTTCAAAATCACCTCCTGGCTTTTACATGTGCCATAACCTTGTGTTCCCTCTCAGAAGTATTTGCCAAAGCACGTTGAGCGCAAGCACTTCTTCCATTTCCAGTGAATTTTCTCAGCTAAATTACATAGCCTTCACTTGGGATTCCAGGAAAAGTAAAAAGGGAACATGGATCCGCAGTGTTGATTTGCATCACTCTTCCATCGTGTTTCCTTCTCTAAGGCTTTGCATGCAAGGGAAAATAAATTTGATCGTTCCAACTTAACCTTCTGAAGTTCTATAAATCCATGTTCATGTTGCCATCTGGGGGCAGCCACATGTGTTATCATCTTAACAGACTTTACACCAGCGTGCTCAGGGACTTCTAAAGCCTCAGGGCAATTTCTGGAAGCAGTGACTTGGGTAACTTCCAAACATGAAGCGCTGTGCCGTGGGATGGGAGTAGGAGAACTGGCTAAACTAGCATGGAAGCAAGAAATTCCGAGCAGTGATTTTTCTCCCTAAGTAACCCCTTGGGTTTTCAGTTACAGTAAACACAGCTTTTTCTTAAAATAGTTGTCAAGGTGTACAGATGTTTGACCACGTGACAGAAAGTTGAGGGCTGTCTGGGATAGGATCAGGAATGGTTCTGATCAGGAATGGTTTCCTGAACCAACAGCAGCTCATGATGAACTTGTATTTTCAGGAAGTCCTCAAAAGGAAGCATTGAGATGTCTGCTGTCCAGGAAAAAATATGGCATTTTTCCTCCAGAACTGGCTCTTCAGCCATGCCAAAATAATCTTAGAAACAGAAGGCAAAAGTTTGAGGTAGAAAGTGATGATTAGACAACAAACCCTGTGCCTACAGGTAGTTGAAGACTAGATGGGATAAAGGTTTCAGTTGATGTGATACTGAAAAGCAGTGTGGTTATTAGTTATTTGTTTGCTGACATCTTTTGGTAACTGATCACAGAAGATAGTTTTCACTCTTGGATGGTTTCTTTAAGTCAGTTTTAATACTGTTACTGCTTTCCATGATACGTATCTGCTGGCAGGTCTTATGATTGAAACTGGTATTTCTTTCAGTCTTTCTTCTTGTGAATTCTACTGTGTGAACTTCACACATGCTGACCTAGAACAAAGGTGGAAAGCTTTGCTTTCTGTTATCTTAGTGTTGGCTGGAAAACGTCCCAATCAGGCTTTTTTTGCTTTGATAAGGCTATATTTTAAAATCACTGTTTGTAGTGCCAGTCAGATGATTTTTTTCTTTGCTGTTGTTTGAAAGCAAGATTAGCCTGCAAGTACACTGAATTTTTAAGCAGATAATTTACTGGCTTTGGTATTTGAAGTAGCTTGTCCTTGAACAAATGCAATGTTACATCATGCTGTTGATTTCTAGGCCTTCTGTTTACAAGGTGCCATTTTTCTAGTCCTTCCCTCAGCATCAGTTTTGTCACCTGCGTCATGGAGGTTATAAGAAGTATCTGTATTTGACACTGCTATGATCTTCTAAAATGCTTGGTGTTTATCTCTTGAGAAGTAACTAAAATGTTTGGTTCTTAAAATTTTTGGAAGAAATGCACAAAATGAGGCATGCAAAGAAGATGTGTGAAATATGGAGTGCTAAAGAACTTGAATGTTGTTGCTGAGCTTGAAAATATGTAGCTGATCACAGGGGCATCTTCTCCAAGCTGAATAAATTGGAAAGTGAGAGCAAGGAACAAGTTGGTCACCCTGTATCTGCCACTTTGGAGATACGGGACTTTGATGTTTTTCCTATTGCAAAAAAACAGAGGTTATGCTTTATAGCTGTTCTTTATTGGGTTTTATTATTTTATGGAATAGACCACCACAGAACTTGGAATTCAAGAATTCATATTTCAATCCTTGCATCTTAATAATTACTGTGCAGCTGTGCAGACAACTGTATGATGATGTAATTATTTACTTTGTATCCTTAAAGGCTTGTAGTAGCAAGTTGCAGGAGAGCAACAAGCAATTAGAATGTGTCAAATGTGGTTTACCATAGCTTTCAGTTATACTCTTTAAAAATGTATTGTTGATTCAGTGCACAAAGATAATGTCTTAATTTTCAGGATCAATAAGTGGCAAGAATAGACTGAGCTTACTTAAACTTGATTTTTTTTTCTTTCCTTAAAAACAGTTACAATTGGAAATTCATTTGCTGGTCTAGACAGATCATTTAGATTAATTCAGTATATTTTATTATGCACATAATTTAATGAGACAGGTTTGTAGTAAATTGCAGCAGCTCTCCATTCAGAAAATGCAGAGGCTGCAGTGTTGTCTTCCTGGGCTTGTTTATCCATCTGGTGGGAAGGAGGGTGCACAAAAGGTGAATTGTCCCTGCAGCTGCAGAAACAGAGCTGGACCTTTTAGTCCTGGCCCTCTTGGTTTTATAGTCCCCAGCTTGAGCTGTCTTTTGCTGTGTTGGACACGTAATGTCTGTGCTTGGTGTTAGACCAAATGGAAACCTTGTCTGTGGTGTTCCTGTTCCACTCCAGTTCTTTTGCTGTGCTGGTCAGTTTTGGGTCAGATAAAGGCTCTTGGGATGCTGTGAACCTTTGGGGTGTTGCAAAATTTGCATGCTTAGGGTATTTGTCAAAAAAAGTGTTCTCATGACTGGATAAATAACTTCATTATATTTTTACTTGCGTTATTTTTACACTTCTGAGTAAAATTTTTTCAGGGCTCCCGAAAGAATCTGTTGGTAGATCTCACTGTGTTTTGATTCTAGTGATAGTTGGAGGCAGTGGAGGTTGGAGGTGGTAGTGTGTGAATTCTGAGGTGTCTCTGGTTCACGTCGCTCCCTTCAGCTCGCTAACTCACTAACCAGCTCCCTCTGCTCCCTACAACGTGTCAGGGCAATCAAGTGATGATGAGAATCCCTTTAATAGCTCTCTATTATGAAACTTGTGTGTGTTAAGGCTGCAGAGAAATTCTCTCACCAGCCTGTTCATAAGGGGCTCTTCAACAGCGTGTGCTGACTGAAAGGAGAACTTTTTCAGGAGAGCAGAACTGCCCCGTGCATGGGTTTTTTCTAGGTTTTGCACTAGAACAATGAAACTGTTCAGTGGTTGTTTAATAGTGGAACAAAATTGCCACCCATCTTCAGAGGTGTAAATAACTTTGTTTACATGCTCGTGTTTTGTTTTAAACAAAGTACTGTGCACATTTTGTTACCCAAGTGGGTTAATGGTACTGAGCAGATAGCTGGGTGGATTCTTTATTAAAACTGGACTCCAAATGGAGATATTTGTCCTGTCTTGAGGAGTCAAAGTTAATTTTGTTTTATTTTTTTAATGTCTTGACAGCAGCAAACATAGTAGCAACCTTATACTGGAATCCGTTAGGTATTTCCTATAAATGCAGCTTTAAAGGAAATTCAATCATAGCATAAACTCTGACTTCCTAAAGCTTTTGCAAATTTGTGGTATTGTCTTAAAACCCCTTCACAAATAGTTTGTTAGCTGTGTGCATGAGCTCGTGCTGTGGAATCTGAGTGTGTGAGAAGTTGGTGGTAGGTATAAAAATATGGTTTCTTATAGCGTAGGGCTCTGCGCTGGGTTAGTCACTGTCGTCCTCCTGCTTTATTTGCAATATAATTGCTGTCACAATTCTCTAAGTCTCTGTGAAAATTCTTTGCAAAATACCTTGTACAGAATAATTGTAAACCTGCACCTGTCTGGGGGGAATGAGTCCACAGAGACAAAGCTGCTTTTGAGGAGGAGGATCTATAAACTTAAACATGTAACTTTTTTTGGTGTTCTAGGGGTTTTCTCCAGTGATGTTTTATGCTGCAACTGTCTTCATGTTCATAAGCTTCAGTGATCAATTTGCAGGGGTGGTTGCATTATAATGAGAAATACCCAAGCAGCCTTAATTTTGCCTTCAAAGAGAAGGTTCATAAATGATTAATTGTATATCTACTGACACTTGTGTCCGAAGCCACTGTGCTTGGAGTTATTGATTACTTCCCACCTTATCTCTTACAAGTAAGATAAAACAGATCCCCAGGAAACAGCTAAGAAGTAACTTGCTTTACAATACAGTATTGAATGATTTATTTTTTTTACCAGTGTGGCTAGAAATGAGCTGATTTATCACTCCTGATCAAACCTAGCATTATGCATCATGCGTGGAAAGGTGTGTAGAACAGAATTTTGTCATTTTTTACAATTATGTGCCATGAAATAGTTTCCAAGGGAAGGGTACAGAGTCTGAAAAATGCTGTACCAGATGCTCTAGGTGGAAAAATGTCTCAGATATTGAGGTAGTGTTAAGAAGGGAGAACATTTACACAATTCTGCATGAATTCCAATGAAGTGTTTTGCATCAGAAAATACTGATCTGCTGGAATCAAGTTTACTTGGTCTGTTTGTCTTGTTAGACTTGAAGGAAGTTCTACAAGCCAGTATCCTTGGCTGTAGGAACAGAATTTTTGGCTGAAATGAAAGTGAGGAATAGCCATGGGTTCCGTAGGTAATTGAGCACTATTCTGGTAGGATATTTTCTGTCCAGTTTCATCTTTACAATTTTTTTGTTAAATAAGTAGTACTTCTGGTAGCATCACTGGAGCTTTGTGCTGGGGGCAATGATTAGTGTGTAGGACAATTATTGTCATTTGTTCTGATGCAGAAACAAGTTTTGTGACCTTTACTCCTTTGAAAGCCAGACTTGTAGTGTTTCAGTTGTCTCTTAATTCCTGTGAAGCATCGCCAAAAATTGGTATTTCTAAGAGAACAGAACATGGTTGTGCCTGCCATAAATTGTTCAGCTCATTTGTTCAAAGCTAACTTTTCAGATGTTCAGTTTGTTGTCATGATTGTTTCAAGTGCTGGCACTGAACTGTCCCCAGGCCATTTAATAACTCGCAACTACATAAAAGCCTGTGGTAAGGACAGCTGCAATCTCCAAAGAAATGGAAAATTGACATTGGGCTTGGTGTTCAACTGATCCTCTTCACTCAGCCTCTTTGCACTTTATTTAACAGATTTGAGAAGGAAGTCGCCCTTCTCTTGCTGTGTTTGCAGAGAGCTTTATCTTGCCAAGACATCTGGAGATGGTATTACATTCAAACTGTGGAGTAAGAAACAAATCTCACTTGGTAAAGAAAATCCTCTTCTGGATTCTGCTGTTCTCTGGCTGACAAGATTTTAAGTGCAAAACAGTTAATCTAAATTGCCAATTAAATTGCTTCTTGGCTAATTTTTGTAGATGTTTTAGATCCAATGTTGCTGGTAACCTAATTTCATAAGTCAATTAAGATTCATCCTTGCTGAAGCTTTCATTCAGAGATGAAACACTGCAGTTTGATGTTTTCAGGAGATGTGTATGAATCAAACACACATGAATATTTATCTTCTAGTTCAAGTTATTTATTTCTATCCCTTGAAGTACTACAGCTATGTTTTATTTCAGCTGGCAACTCAAGAGATGATGGGGTTGGCTCTTATTCCACCAGTCATGTTGTAGACTGTTGGGATTTTTGTTCTCCTTTTTATTTCCCATTTAATATTTTTGGTGTTAGTGTGAAGGGTGTGGATGTTTGATCTTCTGCTGGCTCTTTGGGCATCTCTTTCTGGACAGAAGGTGCATCCTGAGCCTAGGATATCACAGAATGGTTTGGGTTGGAAGGGACCTTAAAGCTCATCTCGTTCCAACCCCCTGCCATGGGCAGGGACACCTTCCACTATCCCAGGTTGCTCCAAGCCCCATCCAACCTGGCCTTGGACACTTCCAGGGATGGGGCAGCCACAGCTTCTCTGGGCAGCCTGTGCCAGGGCCTCCCCACCCTCATAGGGAAGAATTCTTGTCTAGTATATAATATAAACCTGCTCTCTGTCAGTTCAAAAGTTCACATCCCTCCTTGTCCTTGTCATATCAAAGCAATGAAAATGGTTTTCATGAGGAAGGTCCCAAGTGACTCTTTTTTCCCCCTTTTTCTTAATTGCTTGCAATTTTTCTCTTTTCACGTTAAAAAACTTAATTTGCTGTGGAAGTGCACATCCAACAAAACCTTGTTAGGCATGTGAAAAAGCTGATGAATGTGCTAGTTCATGAATTCTTTGGTGGCACTCTAATTCCAGTGTATTGAACTCCTAACACCCTACCTGCTCATGCTGGTGAATGTCTGTGGTTATTTTCGTGACTGCTTATTGATTCTGTACTTGGTTTTACTTAAATGCTCCTGGATTTCACAAGTAGATTCAATATCTGTGTAATGAATAGGACCAAGTGTCTTATATGTTGTGTAGAGCTAGAACATGTGCTTTCAAAGCAAAAAAAAAAAAAAAAAAGTTTTTTAATTTCGGAGGGTGATGTCAGCAAAGCTTTCCAGAATTGCTGCATGATGAGAAATTTCAGCTTGAGGTCTGGAGGAAAAAGGCACTGCAGCTGTCCCCAGCCAGCTTCAAACCTGAGCTTGCTGAGCCACATTCCAGCCCAGTGAGCCACTCATGCTGGTCTTTCTATAGAAATGTAAATGTTTCTTTAAGGAGGAGTAACTTTCGGTTATCCAGCTGTGTCTTTGTTGAGGATTAACCTGGAAGAACGAGTTAGTATGGAGTAACTAGTCGAATTAATTTAGTCAGGGTAGTTGCAGGTTTAAACTCTTACAGGGCTACAAGTTTTTGGGGTTCTTTAATTGGTGTATAAGTTCCTTGGATCCAGGATCATGGTGACAGAGGAACAAGCTGGTTGTTTTTATTATTTTTCTCCTGAAAAATGAAATTTGAGAAGGAACAAGCCTACGAGGTGACAAATTGAGGGATTATTAATTTACCAAGATAAAGGCTGTGGATTCCCACACGCTGGATTTGGAGAGAAGCCATGAAGGTGGAATGTGCATTTTCTCTCAGAGAGATGCTCATATGCACGTCACAGAATGCGTGGAGCAAATTAGGCAGTTTATAAAGTGATTTGCAGAGTCTTGCGCTTTTGTTGTCCTGGTTTTAAAAATAAGTTCAAGTGGGAGGAAATGGTTTTAAATAGGAACTGTGCAAAGTCTGGAGCAGATGTAGTTCTGGAAGAGAGTTTGTGTACCTTCTACTGCTGGGGACTGTGACCTTGTAGGGGGCACTCTGACCTGCACAGAGCTTTGGAAAGCAGAGCATGTTACTGGCAGCCAGATCACCTGGTCCGAATCACTGCCGAGGGACAGGTTCAGCTCTGTGCTGACAGACAGACCACTTTGTGTGACATTATTCACAACCAGCTGATTGACAGATCTCCTACCACTTCCTTGGTCATGGGAGCTTGGCTGGGGCTGTGGGTGGTGCGAATTGTTTTATTACACTCTCTGCATCAGGGCTGTGGGGGTCACTGGGAGAAAGGGAGTTTGCTCCCGTGCTCCTCTTGGGACCTGTCCCGTGTTTAGGAACAGCCCTTTCTGTTTGTTCCCTCTCCTGTGACAGACATAGTTGTGGAAGGCAGGATGTCAATCTGAGTAATTCCCTTCCCTCTGTAGAACCTATTTCAAGGTGTGCTGTGGGTGTGTTTCTGCAGTTTTTACTTCAGCTGCATGCTTTGTTTTGTCCTTTGCCTTTGCAAAGTCCTCACATCCTTTAAGAAAGGGGCTGTCCGTGGTCATCAGTCAGGAATGCGTGACCATTTCTGGTAAACGATGAGAATTTAAAGGCGTTTTAATGATTATCACAGAATTATAGGATGGTTTGAGTTGGAAGGGGCCTTAAAGCTCATCTCATTCCACCCCCTTGCCATGGGCAGGGACACCTTCCACTATCCCAGGTTGCTCCCAGCCCCATCCAACCTGGCCTTGGACACTTCCAGGGATGGGGCAGCCACAGCTTCTCTGGGCACCCTGTGCCAGGCCCTCCCCACCCTCACAGGGAGTATTTTTTTCCAATATTTAATCTAAACTTGCTCTCTGTCAGTGTGAAGCCATTCCTCCTTGTCTTGTCACTACATGCTCTTGTAGAAAGTCCCTCTCCACCTTTCCTGTAAGCTCCCTTTAGGTAACCTGCTTTTGAGTTGTTGTGCAGTACCAATGACACTTTTTAACAGCAAAAATACAAAAATAAAAATAAATGTAGCCATTTGTACTCATGCACACAAATCCCATAATAAATCAAATTAGTTCGTACCAATCCGTAGCCTTAAAATATGAGGAAGTAGATAAGCTTTGTTGCTTGTTTCTGTAAACCACAAAATCTGTACTGGTTGTGGTCAGGGGTGTGTTGTCATCATTAAATGAGGCATTTCCAGTTCTCTTAAGGTGCCTCTACTTTTCCCTCTTATTGATGAGATGGTTTGGTGAGTGCAGCTGGGCTGAGATCCCCAGGGAAAGCACATTTCAGGGTGTCTGTGCCTTGGGCACCCAGGCTCAGCCCCTTGGCCCTGCCTGGAAAGTGAAGCCCACTAAGGTAATTTTAGGCTTTAAACCAGCAAACCTCAGCTGCTGAAACAGTGTTCTCTCAACAAGTGAAGTCTGTGTGGAAACCTGTTTGTTACATTCCTAATGATTACTGTGTAGGCAAGAAAATGTCCAGATAGGCTTTGTGTTTCTTCTACACTGTGGGACTGAAAGGTGAGACCATGATAGGATGTTTTTGCTTTATGAAAGATTTTCCAGGACAGCAGCTGGTCCTGAGCTCCTGAAGGCCTGTCTGATGCAGGAGTGTTGCACCCTTCCTTCTGTGGCAATTTTGATAAATGTTGCTAACCACAGTTGCTGGTGTGCAAGTGAATTCTTCTGGGAACATCAGGGACATGGGGGAGGAAATACAGATTACAGATGCTGAATATGAAGCAACCAGGATGTTTCTGTCTTTTGGCATTTCAGCCAAGTAACTTTTGCTCTCAGTAAGTGAACAGGATTTAATCCCAACTTCTTGGCTCATAAAATCTGAATGCTGTTACCACTGTGTGTTCAGCTACATGCAAATTCATGTTAATCTCTGCTATATAAAAGAACTGAATGTAAAAGGAGTGATATAAGCGTGAAGTTATTCCTAGTGTAACTCAGCAAAACATATTCTTTTACCCTTTTTAAAATGTTCCTAGCACCTTAGGACAATTTGTGACTGTTATTTAAAGTGACTTTAATGAATATTTTGTATATAACTTAGATACGTATGATTGAACTTTCATTTTCAAATAGAAGTGAGCTTCAGGTGTGGCATGAGGTAGACATCAGGAGAGCACAACATAACTCTGCTTTTCATTTGTCTTTGATTCTGGTCACTTCATTTGTACTTGGTGAGTGTTTTTATGGGAAAGCTTCGTTGTCTCTGCAGTGAAACTTTGCACTGTGGGATGTAGTTCCACTTCACAAGGCCTTTTGTAATGCAATTATTATTGTGCAGGAGAGGGGAGAGGGAAAAATGGCACTCATCTGTATGACCTTATTTATTCTAAGTTTCTTTAATGATATTTGACAGTTTTTTAAGTCATAATTTTTTTCTAAGTGCCTTCTGTACAAGACTAAACACGAAAAGGAAAGATGGAAGAAAACATGGAGAAAATAATGTAGT
Organism: Corvus hawaiiensis; assembly: GCF_020740725.1. Lineage (NCBI taxonomy): Eukaryota > Metazoa > Chordata > Aves > Passeriformes > Corvidae > Corvus > Corvus hawaiiensis. The sequence goes on along the minus strand of NC_063229.1, from coordinate 11,711,156 downwards.
TGTAATGCTGATCATGAGAGAGCTGTATCTTGTACATCTATAAGTTCCTTCTGGAAATACTGGCTGCTGTTTTGCTAGAAGGATTCAGTGCTTGCAGACAATTGAAACCATAAATGTCTTGCATCTTCAAAGATACTTGGAGGGTGAAGACTTGTAAATACAATATTGCTGGTGCACAGATTGATATAAAATCTTACAGTAGCAAGGAAATGGGAGGTTCCTAAGGGAGAAGTGACAAACTGAAATACCTGGCCTTGAAAGATGTAAAATAATTCAAGGCAAACACTAAATTCATTAACTTAGATGAGTTCTGTAATGGGCTGGTTTAGCTCCTTCTTCTGAATGGACAGTTAGAAGAACTGTATGTATGTGAGACATTCAAACAGCTTTTGTTCTGGGCAGTGAAGGGAAAAAGACTTGACACACAGTCTGGTTTCTTGCAGAGAAGAAGAAGGAATTGGCTTCAAACATGGTAAACTCTTCTCCTAGGAGCAGAGTGTGCTTCTGGCTTTGTTTCTCTTAATTAGAATGGAATTGTGCAAGTTATAATTACTCTGGAGAAACTACTGTCACAAAAGCAGTGGAATCTTCAGGATCAGAAAAAAATTGAGACTGACAGATTGGGGTTGTTTTGGAGGAGATATTGATAGCATTGCCATGCTGTCATTTATTGTGGTGTACTTGGCTCGTTGTTGGAAGCTGGTGAACATTTGTAAGAGTGGAAACGGAATTTTCTCATTCTTCTCCTTAAACTAGAATTGGGTGAGGTAAAAATGTTTGCGTTACACCATTGCCAACCATCTGGAAAAAATCTAATTTAGTGTATCCATAAAGTAGAGCTGGATTGCTACATAAATCTGTAAGTTATTTGCAGAGTGCGTGGTTCTACTGAGGAAAAGTTTGTTGGTTCTTTACATTCCTTCTAGAAGGAAAAATCTCCAGTTGTCTCTTCAGGAGTGCATAGCAGTAGCCTGACGAAACTTCTCTCAGGGTCACTACATATTGGTTGCATGATGTACAGTCAGGCCCAACATTTTCATGCAGTGGTCAGATTTTGAGATACAAAGGTTCTTTCTTGTTCCCAGCTTTCTTGCTTAAGGATGCAGGAAGGCTTATCCTCTTGCTAAGGAGAATTTTTGGGTTGCCAGCTGGCTTTTTCTTCTGTCAGTTCTCTGCTCCGTCTAGCTGTACTTGCCCGAAATTTACCTTGCTGTAAATAAGATATGTTTTACAGTAATGTATATGAAGTATTTATACAAACAGAAGTGTGGCACTTCTCTCAGCTGTTCTTGTGGCAGGCAGTAGCTGTCTTCAAAATTACTGTGATATCAAAGATAGCTGTTTACTTATGAATGCAAAAATCCATCTTTTGCCATGGGAAGAAACAAAAAAATTAGTGTTTGTCAAGTGTGAGTGTTTGTACACAGGAGAACTGTGGAAGATGCTAATTTTGTTTCCCTGTCTTGTCAAATAGATCCTCTAAAGCAGCTGGGTATTTGCAAGAGAAGACCCTGACAGCATACAGATACTTAATCTCTAAATCAAGTTCAACAATGCATTAGAGGAAGCTGCACTGGCTGCACAGAGGTTTCACACTGAAGGATGAACAGTGAAGAAGAGTTTTATGATGCCGTTACGGGTGAGTGATGGGCACAGTGCCAAGGGGAAGAAAACCCCTATAAATTGCATTGTGTGTGTTGTAATATACAGCTGTTAATAGTAAATCAAAAGTAAACTTGTGCTGATAAAACTTGTAGTGCTGTCTTCTGAAAGTAGACAGGGAAAATTATAACTCATGTTCAGGCTTGGAAATGAGGGTTTTTTTTGTTAAAGCTTAATGCTGGTTATTATTTCATCACTGTAACAGTCCTTTAATGGCTAGGTCTTGCTTTCATTTTCTGTGAAAAGCAATTTAATAGCAGCTTGAGAAGTAATGCTTTTAAGACCCTTTGAAAGGTGAAATATTTTCTGTGGGTTGTTTTTATTGTTATTTTATTCTTTTTTTTTATTTTAATAAAACCCTTATCCTAAAGAATTGAAGTAGAAAATGTTTTTCTGGTCAGAAAAAAATTACTGTAAAAGTATGTTTTCAAGATAGGGAGCAAAAAGTCTTTGCAATCCTGTTTTTTTCTAAAGAAAGCAAACATGAAGCACTTCACACTTGAGCAGTGTATCAAATAGTACTTTGCTTTGAACTAATAAGGATGAATAAGAACTTTAGATGGTTTTAGTGGTGAAATAAAATGCTTGAAGTATTTTAATAAACAAAAAGGAAATCCTCTCAAAGATCTCAAAGAATTTTAAAGTCTTCCACTGAAACGTCTCTTGAGCAATTGTGTAGCAGAGGTGAAATGAGAAATACTCAGTGTACAGCTGTTAATGTAAAATCACAGGAACAAAAAGAGAATAATGGTAAGTGTGAAAGCTGAAGGAATGGAAGTAGCATGGTAGGGTAAGGTAGACTTAGACATGGCTGGTTGCAAATTCATGTGAGGAGTAAACAGAGGGGGCTGGGTGAAGCAGTGTGACTGACAGCAGACTGTACAGGACTTGTCACAACTGTGTCACAGAGGACAGAAGGAAATTTAGTTTGCATTCATGCCAGCTAGGTGTGATGGGGACTAGTACTCCAAATCCATCTGTAAAATCAAACCTTTGTACCACTGAAGTCTTGAAAACACAATGGGTTGTTTTTGTATGTCATTTGTAATCTTTCAGTTGCAAGAGCTCAGGGTCACTGCCATAAATGAACTAGATTTTTTTTCCACTAAAAAAGGTGTGAAAAGAAATGTGCCTCTAAGCATGAGGTCTGTGTTGTACAGCTTTGATGGTGATGCATTCCTTTGTCCCTTGCTGCAGAACTGTACAGCCCTCGGTGTTTGACTCATCTGCATTTAGATACTCTGGTTTTGTCCTCTTTCCTCTTCTTTTTCCCCTCTACCTCAAAAGGTTGATTCCCCCTGCAATGCTCCAGGTGGTGGTGACTGAGCTATTGTGCATGAGCTGTTCTTGTACCTGCAGTCGTGGCTGACTGCTCAGAACTGGGGTGTTGTGTATCAGTTCTGTGAGCACTCCTTGTTCCATCTTCATTTTTATTCTTCCTCAGGGGGGAATGTGCTGGCAGGAGATAAGTTTAAATATATATATGTTATATGTGTTCCCTTGGAGCCTGATACTTGGTTTAAGGGGAGTGCTAAGTTTGGAATACTTTGCTTCAGATTTGTTCTCCCTCAGGACTGTCTTTAAGGACAGGTGCTCAATCCCTTTCTCCTGCTGGATTTTAGGAGATGCTGACAGTTTGATGAGTTACTTGCACAGACCTAGTGAAGTCAGACCTAGCTCTTTGTAGCTGTGTCTTGTCTAGGTCAGAAATGTGATGCAGAGAACAACTGTAAATGGGCCTCTCTGCATTCATGTTCCTGGCTGCTGCTGTCTGTAGTAACTCTTTGCTCCTGTTAACACTGTGGATCTTTCACATGGTGCTTTAGTGAATTTTTTAGGTGTTAATGGGTCCTGGTAGTGCCTGCCTGTCTCTTAGTTTTTTAATGGTCTGGACATGGTAGGTATAGGCACAGTACTCCCAGGAGATCAAGTCCACAGTTAAGGTCTCTTCTGAGCTTCCAGGTTTCCCAGTGACAACTTCAGGATTTGGGCTTCCAAATTTTGATTTAAAAAAATGAAATGCCCTTGGCAGACTCCTCAGTCTGCTCTTTCCAAGGATGCTCTCCTTGTTTTTAGGTCAGATCAGCAGAAGGGCAGAAGCTGCCTTTAGATGTGCGTCTTCTGCTCAAAGTCTAGGATTGGGATGTGGCTGCCAGGAATGAGCACATTTTCCAGCTGTGTTTTAGCATTGAGATGAAAACAGTGTGTGCACCATACTTTTCTCTTGCTCCTGCTGTGTCCTGGGCCCTGGTTGCCCTAGAAGGAGCTGCGATGTGTTCCCAGAGTTCACTGATTTTAGGAATTGGGTACTGTGGTTTGTGTCCTGTAGGGAGTAAACCAGGCTTAGAGCACTTGGACTCTGTGGGAGTTACTCTGCAGCACTCTCAGCAGCAGCCCAGGTAGTTTTCTGCCTCCTTTAAGATAGTATGGGCTCGCTCCTTGAGGAAGTCACAGCTTTTCTATAGTTACTAATTGATGATATCCACTTCTAGAATATGAATCTCTCCGAAGGACACCCCTGAGGTTTGGTGTAGTGGATTTAACTCCTTGGCTGAGAAGTTTCCTGCTTCTGACACTGTCCCCGTCTCATCCAAGAGATGCTCATGGGAGGGAATTGTGTGCTGTATGGTTGGGAATCCTGGCAGATGGTTTGTCCCTGACTGGATGATGATGGCACTTGTGGAGGTGCAGCATGGACTGGGGTGTCGATGAATCGAGGGGATGAATCAAGTTGATGACAAAGAGAGTTTCCATGGGGAGAAGTTTCTTTGCAGTCAGAAGTTATTAACATTGCTGACACTTGACAGCCTTACCTCATAAATGAGTACTCCCATTGGGAATCCCTTGGGAATGTTACCTGTGATCTCACTTAATTCCAGACATCACAGCTGTCAAGAATCTACTTTTTCTCAAATTCCAGTGGAAGCCTTCTGTGAGGCAGGATCATGATAAACGTGGTCAATCCTTTGATGAATTTCAGATTCTTTGAAATTTTCTGAGAGACAAGGAGCATATAGTTTTGATCTATGTCACCTTGGGTGTGTTAATGTCATCACAGATGTTTTAAAGACTCTGTGCCTCTTTTAGAGCTGTATCCTTCATTAATATTGTCAGGTATCTTTTTGCCGAAGTGTTTTGTGAAAGGGTTGCCACAAAGCAGGAAAATGCCTGGCTGTTTACCAGAGTAATTTATTTTTGAGAACATGGATAGTTTAATTTTGCTTTTTTAAATATTAGCCTGCAGTTCCATGGAAATCTGTTCTGTGCCCATGAGGCTCAGCTGGTTCATCCAGCCAGGTGTATTTGTTGTTCTCTGTTGCTTTCTCGTGGGGAGCAGGAAGTGAGGTTATCTGCCAAACTGATATATTTTCATTGTATCTGGATCAGACTGAATCGATGGCTGTGTAAGTATTGCAGATGTTGTGAAAGGCCAGCCTGCCTCCAATCAGCTACAGCTTGTGACTGTGGCCTTATTTTGGAAAGTGGAGAATGGTTAATTTCTGGCAAAGAAAAGTAATACCTCTTGCTTCACTCGCTGCCTACACTTCCAGCTGTTTATCCCTATTCCTTATGCTTTTTTTAGATCTGAAGGCTCTCAGTACCAAGGTATTTTGATTGCCTTTCTGCCTTGGCTGACAAGGTGTAATTGGTACTTAGGGGAGTTGCTGACTGTCCGCAGGGGAGGTCTCGTGTCTCTGTCTGTGACTCACAGAACCAGGGCCTCTGCTGCCTTGGCTGATGTGCAGCACAGTCTGAGTGGACTTGTTTCAGTTGCAGGATGTGGAAGAGGAAGGCTAAGAGAACTAAAGTTACTGGCAAGTCACTTTTCTTTAAGCTCTTGAAATAGATTTATGTTGGCACCTAACTTAAGTATTCTGCTTTGAAAATTTAAGACTTTCTAAAAGCTTCTGTTTCACTCTTAACACACGTAAATGGAACTTCTGATTAAGCTAATTGTTGACTTTGTATTTCTGTCTGTAGTCCCCTATCCTCCTTTTAAATCTGCATCTTTATCCTTACTCCCAGTGGCTTTTCAGTATGAAAACTGTCCTGTAAGTAACTCTTACCTACTCAGTTTCTCAAGTTCAGAGCTTTATTGGCAGCTGGTGTAAGGCTCTTTTTGGAACTTAGAAAAACTACAACATGTCATTTCTATAAGCTGTTTTTCTTCCAGATCTGCCTCCTCTCTGAAGAACAGTGTCTGGATAGTTCTTCATAGAACTATAATACCTAGAATTTCACTGAGAAGCATCTTCCAAAACTTTCTCAATGAGCTTGTAGTGGATAAGTCATGTGATGCTCTGGTTGAAAGTGTAGTTGAAAGTCTATGATTATCTGGCTGTGTACCACAGTGGTTTTGTTGTTTCGGTTTTTTTTAAGTAATTAAGTGGAAGTGCAATCTAATAAAAGCAAACTTTACCCTTCTGAAGTAATTCCTTTTCTGGAGAAAGGATTTAATTTTTATTGTTTGTCTGCGAGACATTCATTTTAATTGGCATTTATTTACTTACCAATGACATATTGTTGTCCATAAATAATATATATACTTGAATCTAAATTCCTGTTGTGCTTTACAGGAACAGGGCAAAACAATTCTGAATCATAGGAAACAGAAAAACTAATGTGGATAACACAATGACCATTGATAGGATTTGCAGGGTTTCAGGTACAATGTAAAGACTGAAATTACAGTAACATTTTTCAGAACTATTCCTCTGTAATCCAGTGGACTATTCCTGTTGTGAAGCATTACTTTTACATTTAGGTGTGTTTATCTCATTGAAGTGCTGCTGTTCCTTACATTGTGTGAACTTGATCAGTTTTTTGGGTAAGGGCACATGTACCAGAAAGCTCATTCTTCTTTTTCCCAACTTTATAGTTATACTAATAAGTTTTTTTGCTGCTCTTACTGTAACTGGTTCAAACAAAGCTAATATATGGTTAAAAATGCTATTTTAAAATCATAAATATTTGGTTGTGAGTTGACTGAAGGTTTTTTTAAGACAGGTGTTTCAGGGTAGTCTTCATTTTAATGACCTGAATCTATATGTGACTGTCATGCTTTCCAATTGAGTACTAAGACTGCCAAGGTGTGGTTATTGCTGTGTAATTACATTCTTGTGACATCAAAATGTAGGAGACAGGGCAAGACATGACATCACCCATTACACCTGCTGTTTACCAAGTAAGATCCTATCAGTGGGACTTCCTGGTGCAGTTCTGAATGTTATTGCCATGGTCTTGATCCCTGAAAAAAGTGCAGCTTTTTGTTTCTGGAATGTGTGCCTTGCATGAATTGCTCTAATACAGCAAAAGCAGCCATTGAAGAAGTTAAAACAAAGTTGAAGTACTGCTTTTTTAAAAAGTTAATGGCAGAGGATCACAGCATTTTAGTCTATTTAAAATTGAAATGGAAATAATCTTTGTCACAACTGATTTCTTTACTCTATTAGAGTGTTTACAGGCTTTGTAATATTTCAGAATCTTTCTGTACCCACAGCTGGACTCTGGGCCAGGCTGTAACTGAGTGTGATGGCAACTCAGCACAAAGACAAGGGGCTGCCCAGGTTGTGACAGCTGAATGAAAGGAATGCAAGAATTGTTATGTATTCCTTCAAACTATGGCAAAATTTGTACGCCAGCAAATACCCACATTTTCATGTTGCTTTTTGATTCTGACTCTTAAATTGGAAGCTGGAAACTCAAGTCTTTCTTGAGGAAGAATTGACCCTTTTGGCACTCAGGAAGGACTTAATGATCTTAGAATTAATTTCAGCAAAGATGTTCCTTTATTACAGTGAACGATCAGCAGTGTTTTCTGTTGTAGTACTGTGGCAGTAGTGAAAGATTGTATTAATTGATCGTTTTAGGGTTCTCTGTGGTGATGCTGTTGTGGTTGACAAATGTTTTGTTTCTGCAGTCAGTCTGGGTAGCAGCACTGAGGGGAGGCCTCTTGCTGTTGATTGAGACCCAAGGGTGTGTGTAGGGGTGCATAGAATGCTTTTAAAATCTTCTTATTCAAAGCCAAAGCAAAAATTGTCATTATTTTTTATTACTATTTCTGTAATTTATGTTACTAAAAAATAAAATCATTAGACTGGAATCTTAGATTGTTAGTTTAGTCCAACTTTTACTTAGGGCTGCTTAATACAAAAGTTTGTGTTCTACAGATTCCTGGTGGTTTAACATTTTTGGGATTAAAGCTGTTCCAAGCATATTGCTGCAAGCTGGGGTATGGTTACAGTGGTGTTTCCAGTAGCTCTTGACCAAGTGGGTGGATTTGGGACATAGGAAATGCAGCCCCCTCCTGTAGGTAATGCTGTGGGTCACTTGTAGAGCTGAGGGAATGATTCATCCTGGTCTCCACATGTTCCTGCTGCAGCCATTAGGGAAGTGTTATATGGTTTGCACATATGGGTGGCAAAAAGAAGTTCGAAATCCTGTATTTCTGTGGTTGCAGTTGCCTGGGTGTGTTTGCCCCTGCATTGTGAAATGGCCATTTTCTCTTTTCTCTTTTTTCTTTTTCTCCTTGCCTGTTAGCAGCCTAAGTTTAATTTATTTAAGGTCTTTGAGGAAAACTACAGAACTGAACCAAATTATTTTAATTACGCTGCAGCTCTGAAAAAGAGACAATGCAGCTAATCTGATTAGGAGTTACTTGAGAGCTTTTAAGATTCTAAATTAGTTTTATATTCAGCAGTGTGAAAAATGATAATTCTTGATTCATATACAATAATTGGCTCATAATACTCCTGGAAATTAGGTCTCTTAATAAAAGGTTTTCACTCTGATACTCTTTGAAATAAACTAACCTGGTCTAAGTGTCCTTCAGGTGTGACACTTGCAAAATGTGAGTGGCACTCTGTGGCATGGTAAGATTCCAAAGAAAACTGTTGCCTTTTGGTTTTTATACAGGCTTTGATTCTGACAATTCTTCAGGAGACTTTTCAGAAGCAAATCATAAAGTTCCAGAAATGCTTGATCTAGATCCACACCAAAGCAGTAGGACTGGAAAGCATAATGGAGAGACAGAGATACAAGAGAATGGGATTAAGAGACACAGGTAAACACATAGAGCTGCATAGGAAATGAGAGGTGAGCACGTGCTGGCTCATAGCTTTTGGGGTGGTGCTGTTCTCGTGGGAGAGGGTAATTCTCTGGAACTGAAAAGTCATTTCACGTGTCTGCTTCCTGTGCCAAGTCTGGGGTGATGCTTTGCTTCCCTTGTAAGTTGCCTCCATACCTGCAAAAGAAAATGGCTTGTTGTTTAATGGGCTGATAATGACAGCTGGATTTTTTTTTTTTTTTTTCCATTACAGGACATCATTACCTGCCCCAATGTTTTCTAGAAGTGATTTTAGTGTGTGGAGCATATTAAAAAAATGCATTGGACTGGTAAGTTAGCTTGAATGAAGCATCTGTGTTAGGGCTCCTAATGTCAGCTGGTTAGTTTCATTGTTAAACATCAAGACACAGAATAACACCTGGTGCATTTTTCTTTGTTTTCACTAGGAAACAATTTTAAACTGCAACTCTAAATCTCAGCATTTATTTATTAACAGTACTATTTCCATATCTTCTTTAGCTGTTAGAGCATGTGGATTGGTGTTTCTGAAGCTGTCCTTTAAGAACTAGGCTAAAGCCATTAAAATATAGTCAAATATGTTTGATTGACACAATGCTCTCTTACCTGCTTTTTTTATTCTTTTCTTAGCAAAATGTGATTTAGGGCTTTATTTTATAAATTCATGTCATCTAGGACATACAGCTGTACTCTCAAAACTCCTTTTGGTGGGATTAGTGACCCATCTACTAGAACCTTTTGCTTGGACCAAATCAGTTTAAGTCGGTTAAGGTTAACATTTTTCTTCCCTTACTGCCTGTGCCAAGGTGAGGAAAATGTTGCATTAGCTTCATCTGGTGGCCTTCTGCTTTCTCTTAAGTTTTAAGCACTTACATTAATGCTTTAATGCTCAGTCACAAGTGCAACTTTGTAATTAAACAGCCAAATTTGCTTGGGTGTAGTAAAAGACCGGGGGAATTGGAAATCTCTGCGTGAACTTCGTGTCTGTCTTGTATCCACATGTGAAACCAGAAATGGTCTGACACAAATAACAGGTTGCTTAAATAAAGTCACTAAAATCTGGTAGAGCAATTCAAGTACTATTCTTTATGTAAATGTTCCTTTCAAAAAATAATTTGTGGTTGCTGCAGTACAATGGATAGATTTTATACAAATAAGCCTGTGAGGGTTTCCAAGGAGTGTGTGGCACTTGAGTATCAGCACAGAGCTGGGTTAGCACATTATTGCTGCTACCTATGGAAATTTTAACCTCTTCTGCTTTACACAGACCACAGCAGAGAAGGTAACATTCTCTGGGAATTTATTAGGTTAGCTGGATCAATATTTTAAGTTGTTATTTGAGATTGCAAGTAGGGTTCTGCAATGCTTCCAGCTGTAGCATCTGGAGGTCTGCTCCAGGCTTGCCAAATATCCTTTGAGGAATACTATAAATAAACTCACCCACAACTTATTTTGAAAATTCTTGTTGTTGCCAGTTGTTAACTTAGTGTTGTGTCTAAGAAGTGAACCTGCCCTTTGGTTATGTAGGAGCTGTCCAAGATTACGATGCCCATTGTCTTCAACGAGCCCTTGAGTTTCCTTCAAAGGATAACAGAATATATGGAGCATATATACCTCATTAATAAGGCTTGTAGTCATGCAGATCCCCTGGAAAGAATGCAGGTAAGAACCCCTACCACCTTCTGGGTAGTTCAGAAGTTGTTTTTTTTTTCTCGTGGTCTTTGATTTTAAGATAATTTCTCACTTCAGTGTATTTCTTTCTCAGGGGCTACCGTAAGAATGCCCAATTTGTCTGCCTAGATGAGTTTCTTCTTTCGTAGTGGCTGTATCGAATATTTGTGACACTTTCACACTCCATGCTGTGCACAGAGTTTGAAACAAAAGTCTAGAGCAGGAGAGTGCCACAACTGACCATGCCCAAGGATCTCAACTCATTTAACTGTGACCCTTTTTGTGGTTTTATAGTTGTGAGGATGAAATCTTGGCTTCATGTCACTCTAAATTGCTTTGTTGAGTGGCCTCATGATTTTGAAGTTATGGATGAAAAATTGTTGTGACAGAGCCAACTTTTGCTTCTCTTTTTTTCTCCAAAACTGGGTGTTACTGGGATTAGGATATAGTACCTGGCTGGTCTCACACCAAGGAAGTGAATATGGTGACACCTGTGTGCATCAGGTTATGCTGGTATTGCTCACAGCTCTGATTTATTTAAGTGAAACTGGAGTGTTTATCTTGGATCCTGTGTTTGTGGGGTCCATACCTCCATTTCCCAGCCTGCAGGAGCTCCTCAGTGTCACCTGAACCTGCTGGCATGGTTCAAGAAGTCACATCTGTGCTGAAATAGTTCTTTCCTGGCACTAGGAAAGCAAGGCTCTGTTCCCAACAAGCTGAGGGTGGGGGGCAGTCAAAGTGGGGAAAAGTAGATTTAAAAAACCAGGCTGATCTCCTAGAGGTAGGTGGGGCAGAATGTAACCTGGCAGAATTTACCACAGAAAATAATTCCTGTTGGAAATGAGATTCTTAATAAGTGCTTATATTTCCCCACTTCTATATCATTTATCCCATGGCTTACAAATGTTTTGGCCTTAAACAATATAAAGCAATTCCTTTGTAGAATACTAATAAAATACTGTATGTGCAACAAATATAATATATTCAACTTAGAGTTTTAATGCACTATTCTCATAACAATGTGTTCTTAATTTGCTTACAGGCTGTAGCTGCTTTTGCAGTCTCTGCTGTAGCTTCTCAGTGGGAGAGAACTGGCAAACCATTTAACCCGCTGTTAGGAGAAACCTATGAATTAACCAGGTAGTAATTACTTTAAATTGGGAGCTGGGGTTGTTTGTGTTCTTGAGTTAGCAGACTCTCACACTGGTTTGGTTGTAGTAAAATACCAGTAAAATATATTTCAGAGTATAGCTAAAATTCTTTTCTTCAAACTACCTCAAAATTTCTGGGAAGTTGTTATAAAAGCTGATAATTTTATTTCTAAGTTTAGGCAGAGTATTCAGAGAATTATTTAGAGGAAAATTGGCTCATGTTCTTCCACCAAAGACACTTCCTGAACAGACACTATTAATTAATTTAAATATTGTTTTGTTGATCATGTCAGATAGAGAAATTAGTCTGAAGGACTTTCGGCTTCCTCAAATAAATGGGTGATATGTCTGCAGTGGAGTAAAGAATTTTCAGTCAGACCTTTTCATGCTGCCCACGGGGTCTCTGTATTTTCATGAGTTATTTCAGTGAAACTTCTTCAGATGCTTTTCTGGGTAGAAACCTGGTTTGAGGTATAAAAAGAAAGCGTTCAGAGTAGAAATCCTTTCATTTCATTAATTGTAAATGTGTCATGGAACTAGAAAAGGAAAAATTTCACCTTCAGTTTAATCTAAAAATACTTCACATTTTTTTAAAGTATCAACTCTTTTCTCTTGCAATATTAAAAATATACTTACTATTTAATACTCTTCTTTTGTTGTTGCCAGGGAGGATTTAGGATTTAGGTTTATATCTGAACAAGTCAGCCACCACCCACCTATTAGTGCATTTTATTCTGAAGGCCTCAATAAGGACTTCATATTTCATGGATCAATCTATCCCAAACTAAAATTCTGGGGAAAGAGTATAGAAGCAGAGCCTCGGGGAACAATTACTTTGGAGCTTCTGAAGTGAGTATGAGAAATAAATAACTTTTTTTACTTATTGGTGATAACCCTGTTGGCTTTTCAGGGATGATTACCTAAAAACCCCTTGCTGAAGAGGTTGTAAGAATTGATTTACAAGTTAATTTTCACTGCTTAATTTCAGAGCTGTTTTTTTAATTTGTGTTATGCTTCTATAGCTGTAGCAGTTTGACCCAGTTTTTCCAGCTTGAAAATTAGCATTTCTTACAAATTGATTGCTACTGAAAGCTAGTTCTGTGAAGACATGTAAAATTTAAATATAGAGATAAAATTCTCTTACTGGGCTGTTCACGCTCATCTCAGTTTTCAATATTGCTGTTGGTTTTGGTGGTTTGTGTGAGTGTTTGTGTGGAAAGAGCTGCATCTCACAGTAACTGTTCTGTGGTAAGGCAGACAAGCAGAAACTTGTCAGGATTGCCACTTGCAGAGAAGGATCAGCTTCCTACTGAAATCAAGAATGTCTCTCCAGATTGCTCCCATTCTTGTCTCTCATAAATTATGTGACGTGCCATGAGTTGTTTTGTGCCCTGATGGTACAAAGACTCTGGAACTTCCCCAAGTGGGACACGAGGATGCACTAGAACAATTGCAAATAAAGTATTCTGCAATTGGTGCTTTTATAAAAGCCTTTCTGAGGCCTAACTCTGAGGTGGTTTTGAAATGTTGACTTAAGAAAGTTCTAGGCATTTGGTTTTAATGAAAAATCAACTTGCCTGCCATAGCAAGCATTGACTTTTCCTGTACTTTCTTTTGGAAGTAGTTTAATTTTTTAGCTGTTGGCATCTAATATTCCAAAGTTCATAAAAGTGTGAACTGGTCTTGAAGATAAATGGTGATGGAAGTAAAGGAAATTTCTTCTGAATGTAGAAGGAACTGTGAGTGTTAGTGCAGAATGCAGGTGTTACCAAAATAATGTTTGTTCCTTCAGAGCCTTTATGTAGGATACTGTTAAAATTCTTGCTGAGCCTAATCAAGGCTGAGATTTAAACTGGAATATAAACAATTAAAGCATTTATTTTAAATAATTGCTTCAAGTTAGCAGCAGAAGTTAAAATGAAATTTTGAGCCTCTCAGTGTTGTGATTCAGACCATTCTGTTGCTTTGAGTAGTCTGAGAACAGCTCAAGGCCTGAGTGAACAAGGAGCTGTTTGGGAGGCAAAGCTGGGAGTCAGTATTAAATTGTGCCTTTATGCTAACCATGACTATTTTTCAGAGCATTAGAAGACACTTTTCCCTCACTTCTCCAACACAATAAGTGCTTCAGTTCATCAGCACTGACCATAAGTGCCTTGTGTTGTGTTTTGGTTTATGCTATAAAGCTTCTGCTGTCAAAATAGTTCAGGAATAAAACTGTGTTTAAAGGCTGGGGGAAAGAATTTGAGGGATTCTGGTTTTTTTTACCCCCAGTTGAAGAGTTGTCATTGTTCTAAAGACTCCTTGAAGAAAAGGAGCTGTGGGAAATAGTGAGACTTCAATGATCTGTTATTTCTCTGTACTGGAAAATGACAGATGGGTTGGAAACATTAGCTAGGAGTGTTCTCTCCATGCTCACTGGATGTAGAAGTACAAGGCACTTTTTACAGAGGACACTGCTTTTTCTGTGTTTTGTATTAAAATAGAGTTTACAAGCTTTCCTAAGATGGATTGATTGCCAACCAGGTAACTTCAGTATTTCTCCTACCAGCGTGGAAAGATGAGTGTGAATAGGTGGCTTTGACTCTGCTATTGACAATAGGATCCTGTTGTTTAACTTTTTGATCATTTATATGATAATGTCTTTTAGGGATTTAGACTGTATTAACTCACCTTTAAAGATTTTCACAAAACAATAAACCAAAAATGAAATCAAATGGAAAATCAATTCTAGGATTTTTCCTTTTTCTCAGTAAGTCTTTGGGGAAAGGATGGAATTGAATAGTAAACTGAATTTTAAAATGTCATGGTTGTGGAGCTTGCAGTAGTGCTGTTGTGTCCCACTAGTGTTAAATAACTGACTTAAACAAAGCAAAAACCACTCACACCCCAAAATTACCTTTAGTGGCACTGGAACAGGCCTCAAATACTGATGAGGAAACTTGTGACGTGTTTGTGGAAACCACTTACGCAATTTACTGCTGCAGCAATTGAATAGAAGATACTATTGGGCATTAGTTTGTTAGTCTGGTTCTCCTGCAGATATTATGTTTTATCACTTACAACTTTACAAGTGCAAATTTAAAAGATGAATTCCTGAACTGCCCTTTATGTAGGGCTGAAATTTGTAATCCAAGGCACAGCAGCTGTAAAACTTATGTGAGAAGGGAGAAAAATAAGGGTAATATCACTGTATGAACTTGCACCAGTGTTTGGATACAACACATTGTTGGCTTGTAAAGAACAGTCTGTTTCTCTTCTGTTATGAAGCTGAGTGCTGGCTGTTCAGAGGAGTGTTACATATTTTGCCCTGCCATGAACAGAATTGAAAACAGGCTTGCATTCCATCTCAAGCTCAAGAAAATGATTTCCTTCTCTTATTTCCTTGACAGGCACAATGAAGCTTACACATGGACAAATCCAACCTGTTGTGTACATAATGTAATTATTGGTAAACTGTGGTTAGAGCAGTACGGAGTGGTAGAAATTGTAAATCACAGGTAATGCTGATCATGAACCCAGGGGCTGTAGGGATTGTTGTGGTCATTGTGTTACAGAGCAGATTTGATTTTTGTCAGACACACAGGAAGCTTTGTTTTGTAGCTCCAAAGTCTCGTGGGGATTTTTTTTGTCTTTTTGTGGGGTTGTTTTTTACTTCTCCTGACAAATGCAAATTATCCCTAGGCCTGGGCTTACTATCATAACGTTATTAATGAAAAGGCACAAAGCCAGATGGCCTATGGAGTGCAAAGGTTTTACATCTGTGAGTTACCCATCCAAATTCAGCCCCATTAACAGAGAACAGAAATTAAATTTAACTCCAGAACCATTAAATGAAATAATTGTCAGAGGCAGATTGGACCTCCTCGGTGTTGATTGTGATTTGTCACTTTTTTAGTTTAGATAATGGAGAATGTCTTAAATTAAGGGCACAGCACAGAAAAATGACTGTAGAGTTGGGAAATGTGAATTTAGAGAGCATCAACTGCTCTGCCAACTGCCTGTATAAAAGCTTTTTACTTACATAAAATAAATTACCTTCTAAATGATGAGGGAGGGAATTTTGTGAGAACTATTACTCCTGCATGTGTTGCTCTCTCAATAAATGAGAGCTTCAATCCAATGAGCTGCTGTTTAATACTTCTCATAGCATGAAATCTGCAATCCTGTCTCCTGTACTTGCACAAAATTTGTTAGTTCTGTGGAATTTTGAAATTTGTGTGCTATTTTTAATGCCCGGGTCAGACAATAAACCATAGTTAAATAAAAATAATTATGTATATAACTAACCACCAGCTAACTGTAACTATATTAAAAAAGCTAAGTAAGTTTGAAAAGTAAATTTTTTAATGTATTTGTGGGCTTGCTTCTCTAAGCATGTACTTATTTCCTCCACAGTACTGGAGATAAATGTGTCCTTAATTTTAAACCGTGTGGACTGTTTGGGAAAGAGCTTCACAGAGTAGAGGGATATATCCAGGACAAGCAGTAAGTGATAAAAGCCTCTTGATCTCTTTGTTTTTAAGCACTGGGGCATTTCTTTTGCTTGCATAGTGACCACAGCTGATGTGACTGTAAAGTTGCTACCAATGTAATTTGTAACCCATTTTTGTTCTCTGTGTCAGTATTAAACCCCCTGACTCCAAGATGATCATTTTCAAGCATTATTAGAAAAACTCTCCAGTCCAGCTTTTGGAAATAAAGGGAAAATGCAGAGTAGTTGCAACTGATTTACTATTGTACAGTCATAATTCCAGTCTTCAGTTTTAAATAATGAGAATGTGGTTGTTAGAAGTTTTTAATTAACCCAAACCTGTTTTGTGACTCTGAGTCTCTGTATTATAATTGGCTTTGATGTACCCACATTCATTTAGCAGTGGCAAAAGCATGTGACTGTCATGAGGATCTGTTCTGGAGGGCTGGAATGAGCTGAAACCTTTTCTTTGCCTTATCAAACATCTGTGTTTTCTAAGAGTCACCCATTCTGTGAAATCTGCAAATAGAAACATAAAATGTGGTGAAGTAGGAAGCTGGGTATTTAATATAGATCAGAATCTGCAGGGCTAGGCTTAGAAGGCTCAGTAAGAAGGAAGAGCTCAGTGTCCTTTGCTTTCTCTGCAGCAGGAAGAAGCTGTGTGTGATCTATGGCAAGTGGACAGAATGTTTGTGGTGCACTGATCCCACCACATATGAGACCTACAAAAAGAGTGAGAAGAGAGGTGGTGAGCAGAAGAAGAAGTCGGTAAGGTGAAGGATTCTTTAGGGAGAAAAGATACTGAAATGTCAGAAATGAAATCAAAACCTCTTATTTAGGTGAATGAAGGGTTAAAACTTGTCATTTGGTAGGGGTTGGATGGGGCAGTGAGAAGGCACTTGGCACTTTGAGCTTTGCAGGCTGTAGTGTGAGCTGTTGGCATGGAAGGGAGCTCAGAGGAATGGTGTCTGCTGGAGATTAGTCAGTCATCAAATATCAACCCCCAAGCTGATGTTGTCCAGTCTTTGAATGAGGAAGGTGGCCCTACTGCCAACTCCAGCCGTAAAAGTACTAGGATTTGGGCAGGAAAAAGAATAATCATTTTGTTTAAGTCAGATACCCTTTTTGGTGATGCAGCTTTTCAGAATTCATGATGTAGAAAATCTTTACAACAAAGAGGTCTGGAAACATGCTTCATATTAAAGCAGTGTCAGGTAAGTTGCTGTCAAATCCTCAGTGTCATATAGAAAATGGGAAGTACTGTATGGTGCAGCAGAGGACTTTGGGTTTCCTGGTATCAACAGTTACTCATTGAAAATGAAAAGTTAAACAGAAGCTAATCTCTTGATGTTAAGAGGCTCAAACTTTAAAAGTATTCACATCAGAAGAATCTAGAGCAACAACAGGCCTTGCTTTTGCCTCTGTATTCCATCATGGTACAAGCTTATATTTTGACTTTTTTTAAAAATAATAAGATTCTGTTCATCTTAAGAAAATCAATTCTTTCTTTCTTTCCTTCCTTCCTTCCTTCCTGTTGAGACTATATTTAGATGGGGAACTGTCTAACAGTAAACTAGATGTTGACATGGAAAGTAGCCTAGAAGTGTCTTTTAGAATAATGAATACTCAAACCAAATTATTGAAATTAGACTCTTAACCATATGGAGCTGTTTTCTAGTGTATGAAACAGGCCCTGTTTAACCTAGTAGGGTATTTTTGAGTCAAACAAATGACCCATGTCAGAGAGGGCAGAAAGAAAATAGAAAGGGGGTGGGAGTGAGGAAAACTGTTACTGTCACTCCAGGATGTTATTGCCTCAAACTTCCCTTCTGGTTGTTGTGGTTTTCGATGGGTTCTCATGGTGAAATCCTCTAAAGTTCCACAATGCAGCTGTCTGTGTCCTGCAGCAGTCAGATTCTCTCAGATTCTCAGAGCAGCCTCCTGCACATTGGATTTTTATATGTGCAGCACAGCAGTGCAGCTGGTAACAAAGGAACTTTGAAGGAAAGACACTGTATTCATAAACTTAGGGACACAGTCTTCACAGTGAGAAAACTGGCAGTGATAATTGTGATTGGAGTCTGGATCATAGGAAATCAGACTGAAACGAGGGCCTGTCTTTTTTTAACCACACATCCAAATGTTTTGCAAATGATGAAGCAATACCCAAAAACAGGTCTGCCCTATTTATGACTTAAGAACTAACTTGGAAACTGGTTTAAATTTCAGTCTTGGCTCATTTGCACCTGAAGAAATAATGGTCATGTGAGGTGAAATTAAGCTATGGCATAGGATAGAAGGGGCAGCTGGAGAAAACACTTCTGAAAGACATGAATTTACTGTTATTACTGTTGCTGGGGGTTTTTTTTGAACAGATATTGAAGTTTCATTGAAGTGTTAGGAGACTGTCTGGGGGTATTAGGAGCAAGACATAAAAATGGGAGGGACTGTATACAGAGTGAGGAAAAGCAAACAGGAGGGGTGAGGCAGAAGTACAGGAGTGTTCAGTGTCTCAAATGTGAACAGATTCTTCAACAGTCACTGCAGAATTCTAGATGAAACCATCCAATGTTCCTTTGTTCCTCTGCCAAATGTTATCTCTGTTTCAGAGTGAAGAAGATATTAAATCTGAAAATGATGAGGCTGATGATATGCCAGAGGTTCAAGACACGGTGCAGTTCATACCAGGCAGTAAATTGCTTTGGAGAATAAATTGTAGGCCACCAAACTCATCACAGGTAACTGTTCCTATCAGCCTGTGCCTTGCTCTTGCTGGTGACTTATCCAGGGGAGCATGAGTAATGGTCCAGGGAACCTTATTGCAGTGTCACTCCTTGGCATAGGGCCAGGCTCTGGCAGTTCTTGCTGCAGCACTGAAATTACACTCCAAGAAGCTCTGCTTCAGTCCCGTGCTGAAAGCAGCCCTGCTGTGCCTGAGCTGGCACAAGGAATGCATGCTCTGAGTGCAGCTGGGAATCTGGGCACTTAGGTTAACCTGCCTGGGAGATCTTTGCACTGAGAGTGGCTAAAATATGGATACACATTCCCTTCTGCTGGCCCTGCTGTTCCAAGATAGGCTGCCACAGGCTGCAGTAACTGGGCAGCTGGATATTAATTTCCATAGTTTCAACGAGACTTTTTGGTCTTTTAGGTGTGAGTGGTTTTGTTTTGTTTTGCTTTTTCCTAAAAATCATGATGTTAAATATCAATACGGTAGAAAATCTGTCTTAATCCTCCAAAGTAAAGACTGCTTAAAAAATGAAAGCTGTGACTCTATCCCCATCTGCCCTTTCTTGTTCCTTCCCTCCAACAAAAAATGCAGCTGGTGTTGTATGAACCTAACCTCGCCTTTGGGGCAGCCAGTGGGAGAAGCTTTGACTCAGCAGTTTCTCTTGGAAGTGTTGTTTGTTGTATCCATTCACTGTAGGGAACCTAGCACTGCTTTGCTGGAATAACTTGTGTGTTCTCTTTAATTTGCTTTTCAGATGTACAATTTCACCAGTTTTGCTGTGAGTCTCAATGAGCTGGAAAAGGGCATGGAAGCGATATTGGCTCCCACGGACTGCCGGCTACGTCCGGATATCAGGAACATGGAGAACGGGAACATGGGTGTGTGTTTGCTGCAGGAAGTACTGGCACATGAGTAAGGTTTGGGAGGCATGGCTGAAGGGAGGTCGATGCAGGAAACACTGCCCTCAGTTTCTCGTTCCCAGAGCAGCCTTAACTCTTTTTCATCCTGTGCAATGAACATGCTTTTGAATAGTGTATGATGTCTGTTTTCTCCCAGTAAAGCCTGGGAGAGCAGATGCATCCCAGGTGGATCCCAGGGCTGCTGTCCTGTGCTATGGTGTGTTTGCATGTTTGTTAGCTTGGGAGGAGCTGCAGACGTGCTCCACTTGCTCTGGAGTTTGTCTGGAGAGACATGTGGTGAGCAGACATGCTCTGCTGCTCTGCTGTTTGTCAGAGGAAACACATGGCCAAATACTGAAAAAAATCACTCTCATGTCTAATCTGAGTTTGTTCCTGCTGTCTCAGTACAGTGTTTCTGAGAGATAAAACACTAGCATTTCAGTTTCAGCTCTGTGTTTGTAGCAGCAACTTTTCTGAAATGAGTTTGAGGATTTTGTTGCCTGAGACTGTGTACAGCAAATGATTTCTCGTGCTTAAATGAGCTCTATTTTATTTCTCTCGTCTTTCCTGTGTTTTCTGCATTTTTGTTTTTGTTTTGCTAAGTAACCAATTTCTCTTGAAACATTGATTAGATGTGGCAAGCAAAGAGAAGGAGAGACTAGAAGAGAAACAAAGAGCTGCTCGCAAGGAGCGTGCAAAAGACGAGGTGGAGTGGCACACACGGTAAGGGGCAAGGAACGGGGAATTTGTTGAAGCTTGGAATAGCTGGATACTCTGCTTGAATTGTTTTTATTCAGGACAGCATGTGTCTGATTGCTTCCATGACAGCGCAATTTGTAGTGTCACTGAAAGCATTGTTGGGTCAACAATTAAATATGTAGCTGGAAGCCAAAATTGCTGATAAGTCTGTCCTGGACAAATTATCTAATAATAAATGCTGAAACCTATCATAATTAAATACTGTGGTAATGCTGGATTTTTTTTTTTTTTTTAAACCTACAGAGGTAATGTTTTTGCTAGAATTAATAAAATGTTAATTGTCATCTCTCCTTTAACCAATTCCTGTCCAGCTTTTGGTAGTTGAGCAAGACATTGTGGCCCTCTAGGGCCTTTTATTTTCACACTTTCTGTATTTTTTGGCTTGGATACTTCAGAAATTGCTTTTTTGATTGCATATTCAAGTGATTTCTGAGTCACAGAGTGCATCAGGGAGAGATGTGTGATTTGGCTGCTGCTCCCACAGGGTGCTTTTCACAGCTGCTAGTGCTGGGCAGTCAAGTGTGTGCTCATGGCCAGTCGCTGCAGTTGCCTCCTTCAAAGGCAAGAACTTTGGGATGCTCCATGATTTTATGAAATTCAGAAGAGAAAGCATTCTTTTCCCAAAGCCTGGAGGAGCAGCTACAGATTAGTTCCAGTTAATGCCTTGAAAAATCTCTTCCAGAGAATATAAAATTGGTTTTGGTCAACGTGGTTAAAAAGCGAGCAGCTGTTGATGTTCTTGGCAGGGCATAGCTCCATAGAACAGAAACTGTTTCTTCTTGGGGCAAATTTCCAAAAATGATTGTGTAGCTGATTTAGCATCCTTTTAAAGTAAAAATTAATATATATAGAGTATCGATGTTATTTTTACTTTGAATAGGACAGCAATTTTAAAATCCATTCCATACTCCTTGACTTTATGCTAAAAAAAAGGCGCTCTACAAGGTGGTGATAATTGTGTAGGAAGTTCAATGTTTTTCGTGTTCAGAATATTTCCTGAGAATTTTTTTGATAAGAAATACCAGTGTATTTTTAGAACGTTTTGTGAAGGAAGCAATGTTGGGATTTTTTTCCCTTTTAATAACTGTTCACTCTGTTCGCTTTTTTCGTTTATTGTTTCTCTTCTTTTTCTTTTTTGTGTTACAGATGGTTTCATCAAGGCACTAACCCATACACTGGGACTCCAGATTGGCTGTACTCAGGTGGCTATTTTGATAGAAATTTCTCAGACTGTCCAGACATATATTGAGATTCCAGAACTAATTGCTCATCTCATCCGGACATCTAGTTACTAGATTTCATTCCAAGCCAGTTACTCTGGTTTTGTTGATAGCAAAAACCAGCTTTTCTAAGTCAATTTTAACAGAAATTCTATCAGTCAACAATCAATGGTTTAATTATCACTAATGTTGGATTGCCAAATATTTAAATACTGTTGCGCTCATTCCATAAAGCTGCACCTGGAATCATCAAGTTTTCACTAATTTTCAGAGGGACCTTTGGTTCTCCATTTCCTCCCCTAGTTTCTCTGGCAGGAGGATACGCTGTATCCGTAGAGCACATAACATCCTTGAAAACTACGTCAGTTAAATAAAATAGAGATAATATCCTTGTTACTTAGTACAATAGTGAAGAAGCTGAAGTTTTTGGCACTCGGAGCAGGGATGAAAAGCCAACATGGTACCAACAGGATCAAACCCAGTCCTGTCACACTCCCCGTACTGTATGTAGCACTCCCTGGAGATGGGAGCTCTCGGCCCCCTTCCCAACAATTCCATAACTGAGAGACCTGGGACACAAAACCCAGCCTGAGCCTCTCATACTGTAGTTGTCTGTTACAGAGTCTTCACAACTTTGGGACACTGTGAGCATTAAACTGTATACCTGTGATAAATCCCATAGAGCATACCTTAGGAGAAGGGAAGGGCACACCCGAAATGTGCTTTTCCTGAGGTCAAATGCTGTTCTTAACCATAGGAGGAGCTTCGGAAGCAATAGCAGGAATGTTGAGGTGGTTACAATGTACAATATATTGCTTGCTACCACTTGGAGGCTTAACTCTTCTGCACTACCTTTGGCAGCTTTGGCACTGTGAATGCTTCTAGACTAAACTTTCCTTTGGAAGCACTTCCGTGTGTGTATCCACACAGGTTCATGTTTTGGGGAAGTTTTGGTTTGCATGTTTCTCATTATTAGGTCATGTCTGTTTTGTATGTTGTGAAAAAGCAGAATCAATTTAAAGCTTTGGCAGAGTTATACCTATTACAAGTTTCCTGTGAGCACGTGATGTCAAAAAATGGGATGGGTTTTTTTTTTGTTCCATATCAAACCATCAAAGCCGTATAATACTGGAAATAATCAATTACTGAACTGATGCATTCATTTTCTTTCAAGTGGTACACTTCAGGGGGCAGGGTGGGGAGAGAGGCTTGAAAAATTAGGTCCAGTAATCAAAACTGATCCTAATGTTGCTGCTTCTTTTATGAAAGTTTTTAATTGAGTAACCAGGCGAAAATGGAGAGCGGCTGTGCTGCTGTGAAGTTTACAGTAATTTAGAAATTGTTGCTGTTAAGTGCCAGCAACATGAGGAGTTCAAGAAAGAACTGGTCTGTTTAATGTCCAAAACATCTGGGATTTCATCCAGAAAGTAGATTTTTGAAGTGTTTCTCTCTTAGCCACAGGATTAAACAGCAAAGGAAAATTAACATATTTATAGAGAAATTCTTCTATCAAGTCATGTGTACAACAATTAGATTAAATTTGGGGGAAATTTAGTTGTCTTCATTGGAAAAATAAGAGAAGCTGTAAAACTTCAAAGCAGTAAGGAAGGACATCATCTGAATCTTGTTCATGGCAACTTGATTCTGTTGCCAAAATTTGTACCTTGTGTTGATGGAAATCCTCAGAACTTGAGCTGGACGTAGTGGCACAGTTGGGGTTGTGTTTGTTCCTAGTAAGGGCACAGACACTTCTGTAAAGACAGTGCTGCTCCACATGGAACAGCATAAAAATAGTTTTGGTAAAAACCTGAGCTGTAATGACAGTGTCAGGCAGTGTAACCCCCCTTTCCAAACTCGCTGCACGTGCCATAGGGAATTTTTTGTTAGGTGAGGATTGAAAGGAATCACATATTAGACCAGTGGGAGTTTAAAACTTGCTTACACTACATAGGATGTTTAATGCTGGAGTGGTGTTTTTAAAGCAATGCATATAAATAGAAATTGCCTGAATGGAAAAAAAACTGTACAGATGTTCTGTTTCTAAGAGGAGGTGTACAGGTTAGCATCCCTTTTGTCTAAGCCAGGATTTAAATTCTAAGACCTAAAGCCTTGTCATTATGTGAAAGCATGAAACAATTGTACCAACGTGTTTAATCCAAACTTCAGTATAGAATCTTCATGGGATATAAAAAGAAACTGGGAACATTTCCAATGTAAAAACACTTCATTAGTTACATCTTCACCCTCTTCTCCCCTTCCTTTAGTCTAAAGCTTTCAGTAAAATTTCAGATTAGTTCCAAATCCATTCTTCTAATTTATTGTTCTTCATTAGCAACACTTCCAGAACCCTTTCCCTGCACTGCCCACATGGCTCTGCTTGGCCAGCCCTGGCATTCCTAATGCTCTCAAAGTCCAAAAGTTTTATTTTCGATGCAGATCTTGCCTCAGTAGTTTATGTGTCAAAACATTAATAACTTTGCACCTTTTGAAAGAATGTCACTTTTATAACTTGATTAAACACTGTATATAAGATAACTGTGTTAGTATATGTTAATACAGCTACATAGAGAAACTAGCTAGAAAGAAACTATAATAAATACTTAATAAATACCTTTTGGGCCTCTGGATGGTGGCCGAGATTTTTGTGAGACTCCTACAGAGCAGCTGGCAGGGGGGGAGGAGGACTCTGGCTTTGCTCTGCCAGCTCTGGGGCTGTACCTTAATTTTATTGTGATGTTCACTGGACAAAGGTGGTTTAAATTGGAGCTTTGGACACCTCCAGCCCTGGGTGGAGGTGTCCAGCCCTGGGGGACTCTGTTCCTCAGCACCTTTGCCCTGCAGTCCGTGGGGTGGTTGGGGTGCAGGACAGCGAGAGCTGTGCGCTGCCGGCGGTGCTGGGCTGGAAACCTGCAGTGGCTGGGAATTGGCATCGGGAACAGCCTTGGGAATGCTCCCAGCACTGAGACCTCACGTTGGTGTGATGGTGGAGAGGCCCTGTGCGAGCTGGAGCTGGGGAGAGAGTGGACTTCTGGTAAAAAATGTTATAAACGTGAAAGCTGACTTCGTACAGCATTTGTGTCTTGGATGTGACATCCTGTTGTAAATGGGGAGCAGCTTTTCACACATCCAGCATTTATAGAGTTCTTGTCACCCGATTAATCACCGGATTAATGACAGGAATAATGTATCCTAGATCACCCAGAGAGAAGAGAACTAATGAGAAGTATTTATTCTTGTTTAATAATTAAAAACCATTTCCCAGTAAAATTTTCACCGAAAACTGCTTTAAAAAACAAACCCAAGACTCTTTCCCATAGCTGCTGCTCCTGTTGGGAATACACCGCCGGCCCCTTGGAAACACCTGGGATTTGGGTCAGGAAAGCAATACTGAAATACTGTGAGGCAACCCGGGCTTTGGGCATGGGCCCGGCCCGCCTCCGTGGAAGGATTGAGTTTTTGTAACCATTCCCTGCCTGTGCCGGGAATAAAAGTGTGGTTGGAGGCGCGCTGGCTCTGGGCTGTACGGTGCTGAGGATGGAGCAGGGGCTGAGGGATGGGATGGGGGTGGGGGGGGCGCCGCCATGTTCCGTGACACAGCAGGGGCGCCTCGCACCGCCCCCTTTGATTGACAGTCGCGCCAGCCAATCGCGCGGAGCCGCGGCCGCGCGCGCCCCGCGCGGGGCGGGGTTCCGGCGCGCGGGGCAGGAAGAGCTGAGGCGGCGGCGGCGGAGGCGGAGGAGGAGGAGGAGGAGGCTGAAGGTACCGGTCGGGACCCGCCGCGGCACCCCCGGGACCCCTCGCCCAACGGCGGCCGGGCTGGGGGTCTCCTTCCGGGGAAAACCGGGGGGGAAGGCGGCACGGCGTCCTCGGGGGGCCCGGCAGAAGATCGCGGCCTCTGGGCGGGCGGGGGGTGCCCGGGCCGGCCCGCGAGCCCCCCCCCGCCCCGGCTCCGCTCCGGTTGTTGCCCAGCGGCGGGCCCGGGGCTGGCTGCGCTGTGAGCCCAGCGCGACCCCGGGAACAGCCGCACTGTCCCACAGGGCCGGCCGGGCCCGCCATCGCCGCCAGGCCCGCGGGTCGGGCACTGCGGGAGCCGAGGGCCGGGGGGTCGCCGTGAGAGTCAGTCGAGCACGGGGCAGCCTGCGGGGCTCTGCGGGGCTCTGCGGGGGTGCTGGAGCCGCAGTCTGAAGGTACAGCAGGGCTTCCTGCTTTGAACCACGGTTCGAACTGAAGAAGGAAGCGCTGGGGGACGTTGGCTTCATTTTCAAGTGCCTCAGCGCACGGGCTTTACTTTATTAGTGGAAGGCTGTACAGCCGCCTGTCTTCATCCAGGGTTCCACTTTAGCTCAATTGAATCACCCTGGAATTCTGCTGGCAGTGGGACAGATTGCTTTTGTGAAGCCACCTGGTAAAAGTTGAAATTTGATATTGGGAAGGGAGGATGTGGGAAGGTTTCTCATCACACCTGCTGCTCTCTCTCTTTCCAGGATGTCTTCAGGTGCATTATTTCCAAGCCTGGTGCCAGGCTCTCGTGGCTCCTCGAGCAAATACCTGGTGGAATTTCGGGCAGGGAAGATGTCCTTGAAAGGCAGCACTGTAACTCCAGACAAGAGAAAAGGCCTTGTTTACATCCAGCAAACCGATGATTCCCTCATTCACTTCTGCTGGAAGGACAGGACTTCGGGCAACGTGGAGGATGTGAGTATGAGGCTGTGTTTCAGTGCTGAGGTGTTGCGTCATGTTCTGATCTGCTGGCGCTGTGGAAAGAGCTCCTCCAGGACAAATTAGGGTGAGAATGTCACTGACAGACTTGCACTTCCATGTCCTCTCTGCAGTGAGGAGCAGATGGAAGAAAGCTGGTGGAGGAGGGCAGAGGGCTTTGGTGGGTGAAAAGGAATATTGATGTATTTTCTCAAACATTTGTTTCTTCTGACACACTTTCCAGGATTTGATTATTTTTCCTGATGACTGTGAGTTCAAGAGAGTCCCGCAGTGCACCACGGGCCGTGTGTATGTATTGAAGTTCAAGGCAGGATCAAAACGACTCTTCTTTTGGATGCAGGTTTGTGGGAAGCCAATGACAAAGGTCTTGGATCAAAATACCCCCAGTATGACTCATACCAAGAGCAATTCTCTTGCAGGAGCCGAAGACAGACAAGGATGAGGAGCACTGCCGTAAGGTGAATGAGTATCTCAACAATCCCCCCATGCCAGGGGCACTGGGTGGGAATGCCAGTGGAGGCCACGAGCTCTCAGCGCTAGGAGGTACAGTCCATTCTCTGCTTCTTCACGTCAGAGGCTTTTTTTTTTTTTAAATTTATGTCTAGAATAAGCCCTTAAGAGTTCCCTAGGAAGAAATCCCTGATGGCTAAGGAGGGTGAGCTGGGGACAATGTTGATACAGAAGCGTAAATGTGCTTTTAGCAGAATAAACTGTGCTGTTAAAATAGGTGTAGGCTGAAAGTTAAGACTGCCAGGAGAAATCTCTTTGTTTCCAGTAGATTCTCTGGAGTCTTACCTCTCTCTATGAAGCCAAGTTACATTTATCTTTTATGAAGATCATGAATCAGTAAACACTTGAAACTGTTTTTCCATACAGAATGTGATGCCAATTAATCTCCTGCTGTTTGAGCCGGAGTGCTGTGAAAAAAACTATGTGAATATGTTGTGTTTCAGAATGTTTTTGTTTTTAGGTGAGGGTGGCTTGCAAAGCCTTCTTGGAAACATGAGCCATAACCAGCTCATGCAGCTGATCGGACCAACGGGCTTAGGAGGACTTGGTAAAATGCTTTAATATCTTTATGCCAAAATGGTATTTTCTCCTGCCAGGTTAAATCTTACCTGACAATATTTTCAAGTAGTGCTATTGATCTCAATAGCGCTTCTTTCACGTGAGAAGGCAAGGCCCTGCCTCAGAGATGAGCTCAGGGACAGAAAAAGGGTACCAGATTCTACACAGCACTCATCTCAGGGCTTGATCTGCGAGGAACCTTGGTTCTGCTCCTTGCTGCACTGAATCTTCTGCTTTTTTTTTCCCGTGTGTTTTTCTACTCCTTTTCTTCCTCCTAAATATTCACTGGAGCAGGGGCCAAAAACCAGTGATTTGTTCCTGGTGAATGTGCTGGTTACCAGGCTGTAGGGTTGCTTGTGTTGTCTCTGATTCAGTGAATATTTGTGTGCAAAGTAAAAAGAGTTCAAGAAGAAGGTTGGAGTGGTCCCACACCACAACACTCCCCAGTCAGAGGAGCAAGGCTCAGGGCAGGGATGTCTCTCCTGGGCGGCCCTGGGGAGAGCTGGAATCACTGGTTGCTGAAGGGGCTGAGGGGTGTGTTGGAGTCCCTGCTGTGGTCTGTTCTCAATGCTATCTGTGCTCCAGGAGCATTTTCTGAGAGGTCAGACCCTTGAGTGTAAGTAGGCAAAGGAACACAGATGGCAGTGACTCAGGTTCTGTGCTTAAGCTCAGAAGTCCGTTTTTGTGGATCTGGCTGGTGTCTTTTTCGCTTCAGATGCAAGTCTTATTGGTGTGATATTCAGATGCAAATCTCATGTTAGTGTTGGAAGGTTCTGGCCTTTTAGGATGTGTTTGGAAATGATCTTCCTCTTGAAGCTTCACCTAATCCTGAGACTGTTCTCCTTTTCTCAACACTTCTCCTCAGCAATTCTTCTTTCTTTGCGTTTACATCCAGCCATAAGTGAAACTGACATTTAACAGAAAGAGAACCATCTGCTTGCCTCTGCAAACAGTGGTTGTGGTGAATCCCTGGGGATCATTTCCCCTGGGAGTGTTGTCTTCTTCACATCTGGTTTGCATCTCTTGGGGCTCTGCAGAGCTCCAAAGGAGCTCTCTTGCTCCTAGGTCACTTCTACCATGAAATGGAGCAGAGCAGTGTGTGGTGCAGCCAGGTGAGCCTTACCTTCCATGCCTGCTGTAGGGGAAGCTGTGGGATGAGTGACAGGAAGTGTTGGTTCCATGGGATTGTTCCTGTACAAGGAGGGACTGACCTGCATGGTCTGCAGCTGCAGTTGGCTATGGGTTTGCTCACGGAGTGCTGTTGTTCTGTCCTCTGTTCCCCGATGCTCCCAAAGGTGGGTGAGAAATGCAGGTGCTTTGTGTGTATAATCAGGTGTGGTGCAAGGACCCACTGATGGGAGGCGTTTGATAAATGGAGCGTTTGGCTGCTGTGGCTCAAAGGAGTTGTGGGGGGACAGTCGAGTCCCTGACAACTCTGGGGGGCCCAGCAGCCAGGCCTTTTCCCAGCTGAGGTTCTTGACCCTGCAATAAGTCCTTGGTAGTTTGGATGTGTGATGGAGGAGGCCGATTCTGGTTTCTTTGGCATAGGGGTGTTGGTTTCCTGCTGGCTGCTCCCCTGGGAGCACTTGGTGCGTGGAGCTGTCCTTCCTTTGCCTGTGAAGTGTTTAACAGCTTGGCTGATTCTGTTCCTGCATCTTTGCGTTAGGTTTGAAGCTGCAAACCCCTGGTCTGTGGGTAGAGAGTGGTGGCAACTCAAAGACGCCTCTGGGATCTTCTGCTGGGGGCCTTGGCTTTAAAGTCCATAGAAAAGTTGGATTTTTGGGATAGCAGATGAGAGGAGAGGGCTGTGATGCAATGATGTACGTACGGCACAAACCGAAGTAACTTCATCCTTGTGTACACCTAGAAATTGAGTCATTTCTGAGATGTTCAGCTCTCTAATGGGGATGCAAGATCAGAAAACAAGATTCTGTTAAGGACATGGGAGGGTGGGTTGGGCTCTTTCACCCCCTCCTCTATTTTACCAAATAAAACCTCTCAGGTACAAGAGCAGCCTCTCCAGAGAAGAGAGGTGCAGAAAACCTGAAGAAATAAATGTCTAAACCTGTTCTTCTTTTATGTTTATGGAAGGTGGGCTGGGCGCGCTGACGGGGCCTGGGCTGGCCAGTCTGCTCGGGAGTGGGGGACCCCCGACCAGCAGCTCATCATCAAGGTAGGAGGCCTCGTGTGCCTTGGGCCTGCAGGGCTTTTGTAATGTGAACTTGCCACTTCTGGGGGAGGAATCATGGCTTATTGAATGGGGAGTATGGGGGGAATCAAGGCTGCTTATTACCTCTCTAAAATGAGGTAGGAGTTTTTCATATTGGAAGGGTTTGAAAAGAAGCTTTTCAGAATACAAGAGGTTTTTGCAGGGAATTAATTATCCTAATTATCTTGCCCAGCTCTCGCAGCCAGTCGGCTGCAGTGACTCCATCTTCCACGACTTCTTCCACCCGTGTAACGCCTGCCCCGTCCGTTCCTGCGGCTGCCTCCGTGACCAGTCCCAGCCCCGTTCCCAGTTCGGGTAATGGAACCAGCTCAGCCACAAGCCCAACCCAGCCCATTCAATTGAGTGACCTTCAGAACATTTTAGCTACTATGAATGTGCCATCTGGAGCAGGAGGACAGCAAGGTAACAGTGTTCTGGCCAGGCAGCTGTTGGATCCAGGAGTCCTTTGGAGCTGTTTTACTGTCCTGTCCTGTTCCACATTGGTTTGAAAGGTCTCTTAATTTTTTTATTCCTGTTTTTTGTTGGTTTTTTTTTTTTTTTTTTATTTCAGTGCTGTTCTTGGCTGCTCCAGGAGACTTATTCTCACTCCAAAACTGAGAGGAAGAAAAGATGGTGGCAGTGTGCTAATAAGTTTTAATACTCAGACCCTGACTAGATAATTTGATTTACATGACAAAAACAGGGGGTTTTGGGTGTAGTTTAATGGTCTACCCTTTGTTTTCTCCTAGTGGATCTGGCAGCTGTTCTGACTCCCGAGATCATGGCTCCCATCCTGGCCAATGCTGAAGTTCAGGAGCGATTGATGCCTTACCTTCCCTCAGGGGAATCCCTGCCGCAGACTGCGGAAGAGATCCAGAACACCCTGACGTCTCCTCAGTTCCAGCAGGTAGATGCCTGGCTCTGGGGAGAAGTGCGCTTCTCCTTCCTCCTGATTCACCTTGCCCTGCTTTTCCAGGTTTCTGGCACTGTTCAAAGTGGGAAGTTGCTCACTACAAGTGGAAGGGAGGAGGGACATGGTTTAATGGAGCACCAGCTCTTCTTTCCTGCAGTCACTCAAGGGCAGATGGGAATGGTTTTTACTTTTTCTTTTGGAGCTGGGCTTTACCTTCCTCTTCACTATAAATGCTCTGTGGCAAATGACAGGAGTAGTAGCAGATTCATTATTCCCTTTCAACAAGTGGCTCCTTAAAGGTAATTTCAGGTGACTGAAAGGAAGTGATGCTCATGGTTATCGCACTACATCCCTTGAAACACCAGTCTGTAATTCCAGGACACTGTGATAAAAGCTGGTGTCTTACAGAACTGATTGAAATTTGTTAATTTGCAAAATTTCAGTTGCTTAAATGATTTAGATTGAACTGTAGCAACTTCCATGCAGACAAAAGGAAGTGAGGGACATTTAATTGGTGATTATTTTATTGCATATCTGTTCCCAAGCCCTGCCCTGACAGGACTGCTCTCCTCCTGGGGTTACTGCTGCAGGAATCTGATGCAAAATTTCTTTTGATGCTGTTGACTCCAATTCACAGGCTTTGAGCATGTTCAGTGCTGCCTTAGCTTCAGGACAGCTGGGCCCACTCATGAGCCAGTTTGGGCTACCTGCAGAGGCAGTAGATGCAGCAAATAAAGGCGGTGAGTGCTGTTGCTGGTGGGAGCAGGATGGAGGGGGTTGTTGGGGGTGTTGGCACTGCACACAACCACTGCGTGTGGGGTGTAAGGATCAGCTTCTCTCTGACTCTCCAAAGATGACTCTTGCACTGATGTTTACAAGGAAAGGGCAGGTGCTATTCCCAGCAGACACAGAGTGAGGTGTGATGTGCAGTTAGAGAAGTTGGGGTTCTGCAGAGATGTGTTGGCCTTGTTTTCCTGCTAGAGATTCAAAGGACTCTGGAGGTGTCACAGTCACCTTATTCAGGAATGCCTTTCTTGTGGGAGTCTTTAATGATTCACCTGAAATCAGTGAACAGTCAGGGCCAGCTCTGGGGGAGGGGGGTTTCCCTTTTCCATAATGAGCTTTTAGCATCCCTCCCATTACTGCAGGAATTCTGGTCTTAGGATGCCCATGCACAGTGAAAGTGCATAAAATCCTGTGTCAGAGAGATCTGGATCTGTGTTACTATTTAAAATTTTCCTCCCTGCTAATTCATACTAAAGCAACTGTCTGCTTTCTAAGTAATGAAGCTTTAACCTTGTGTGGACAATGAGCTCCAGCCCAGGAACTGCAATAACTTGCGTTTTTAACTTCTAGATGTAGAAGCCTTTGCCAAAGCCATGCAGAACAGTGTCAAATCAGACCAAAAGGAAGGAGACTCTAAGGACAAGAAAGATGAAGAGGAAGATATGAGTTTAGATTAAGTTATTTGCTCTTCCTTACAGATATTCCTAGATACTAACTTAAGCAACTGCAGTAGGATTACTAACTTCATATTATGCTTATATAAATCTACAAATAAAGGAATTTTCTTTTATCTGCCATACTGTTCCTTCCAATCTGTACAGTAAACCCTGTGGTGCTGATTTTCCCTCTTCCAGCTCATCAGCCTCATGCTAACTCTCCCCAGGTAAAGAGAGTAACATAAAACTTTATTTGACTCCACAGTATGCACCAGTGATTTACAAAGACCATCTTTAATACTACAACTTTTAAGAACAAGTCATAATTACATTTGTTTAAGATGGACATGTTAAAAACCCATTTTACAATATTTACCCCTCATAAAAAAACCCCACAATATAATGATATAAGTTACAAGTCCATTTCAGAAGCAAGATTTTGTCCCCAAGTGGCCAGAGATATATACACACACCCAAATATATATATGACGTGTAAGTGCACGAGTGAACTGGGTGTCTTGGGAGTAAAAAGCTGCTTCAAGTGGAGACTGCACTACACCAGGGCTGAGGGAGGCTGAGCAGGAGCCAGGATGGGTGAGGGCCAGGTGCCACCTTGCGCGCCTGGCCAGATGCGGAGGTAACCTTTCTATTTCTTCCCTTTCGAGCAGTAATTTCTTGCTTCACACAACAGGACCTTTGTCAGTGTACTACCAGTGCTGAATGCAAGTGCAGAGCCAGTGGTGGTTGTGCCTTTCTGCTTTCCCTCAGCAGTTCTCCCAGCCTATTCTGTTCTTTTTTTGATTCTTATAAATTACTCTGATAAGAAGATGCTAATTCTGCGAACAGAATTTTGTCCAAGTTCCCCCTTGCAGAGCTCTTTGCATAGCAGTAGCAGGTGAGCTGAGACTGCCCTTGGGGGGAGGGTTAAATGTGCCCTTGCTTATAAAACCCCAAAACCGATAGAATTAATCCAGTTTGTCCTAATTGCATTTATTATAGAACACAAACTTCCTGCAGCCTTTATCAGCAGACAGTCTGTGACAGTTTATTAATAGCCTCAAGTGTTCGGTGAACTAAATCTATGTGCATTGTACGTGTGGGGTGAAGGGAACAGGATTCAGGACATGCTGCAGGGCTGCTCTGTGCTCCAGCCCACGCTCCCACCACGAGCCACGGGCAGCACGAGCCCTGTTGCAGATCCTTGACCACACAGGAAGGACTCACCTGTCGCCACATCCCACTTTGGTTCTATTTGGGAAACATCCTCAACGTGCCCCCTTCTCCCCAGCTGTCCTCCCCTGCCCTCCTTCCCCTGGGATTTGTGGCCCCTCTGGTTTGGCCCAGACTTGTGCCTGCAGTCACTGGAGATAAGTGTGTCCGAGCACGGTCAGTGCTCTCGAGCGGTGACGCCGGGGCCGGAGCAGTGTTGTGTCCCTCAGGCTGTCCGTGCATGTGGCACTTAGAGCACAGGGCAGCCCTTCAGGCTGACAGAGCCCCAGGCAGTCCCAGCTCGAGGCAGGTCCACGTGCCTCTGGTTAATCAGCAGGTTCCTGACACAGCCCACGTAGTGAGGGAGGGGAGGTAACAGCAGCCTTGTGCTGGCCTTGTCTGGCTCTGCAGAAGAACAAGGAAAAGCAGGCATTAATCTGGCAAATGCTTAAATACCTCTTCCTCGCACAGTATCTCCCTTGGCCTTGGGGTGTTTCATCCTGGAGTGTGTCTTTGCCAACTCACCTGGCAGCCCTCCCAGGGAGAAGGTCACCCTTGTGCTGGGTGCAGGAGGCTGGCTGGGTCCCACTGTGTGGTTGCCTTCTGCATCCACATCCACCTGGATTATGTTTTTCCATTTGGTAACTTCAAAAGAAAACAACAGTCAGTGCTTCTTCCTTACCCATGGAGCAAGCCCACCTCTGCCCTCCAGCCTAGACCAGTGCTGTGGAGCACAGCAAAACTACTGGAAGAGTCAAAGGGCCTGGCTCTTGGGAAATGCCCAGAGTATGGACAGTCTCCCCTAAAACCTCACCCAGCACTGGTTGAACAAGATGAGGGTTTAAAATAGAGCTGTGCTGAGGTGGGGCTGCAGCTGTGCCCCCAGCCCCAAAAAGGGCTTGATACAAAACAGCACCTGCTCAATGGCAGCTACATTAAAGGCTGAGGTTCCTGTACAGGTGTGAATCCTGCAATCCCTGCTCCAAGCTGTGGGGTTGGAGCCCTTTGGACACACGGCACCAAAGCAAATTGGACTTCCACTTGAAGCTGGACACAGTCCCCAGGATGGATCAAGTCCTGTGGCACATCCTTGGCCTTGCCAGCTGCTCCAAAATGTGGAAAAACAACCTGTCTCTCCTGTCCACCAGATGTGACAGTGCTAAGATCAGGCAAGAACTCTTGTTAATCAGGAAATTGACCTTATGGCAGCTATGAACTCCCAAATTAAGTGCATACAGCAGGGGCATAGGGTTTAAATCGCCAAGCCTGGGCTTGCCCTGAGCTCCCCTAGGAGCAGGGCTGGAGCAGAGTCACAGAACCAAGGGAGCGGTCACCTCACCTGCAATGGTGTGCCACTGCCCGTCGCAGAGAGCTGGGCACGTCACCGACGCAGAGAATTCATCAGCCCCAGCGTTCGCTCTCACAGTGACCTGGGGTGAGACAAACCCATCAGAGCTGGAGAGCTGAGAGGGACAGGCAGGAGACCCCCACTGACTCTGAAAATCTGTGGGGACACCACCCTCCCAGTACCTTGGTCTCCTCCATGTAGAGCAAGAGATGGTGGCTTCTCCTCGTGCCGACATGGAAGATGAGGCCAGAGGCACTGCGGGGACGGACCTCCAGTGTCACCTCCAAGTCCTGCTCAGTCATCACTGCATCAGCTGGAAGAGAAATGCCATTGGTGAGGACCAAGGGGATTCCCATGGGATTTGTTCCTCCTAGTCCCAGCCTGCTGGGGGGTACCTAAGGTGATGGACCCGCTATCTGCGGCGAAGAAGACCCCGCTCTCCAGTGTGCCCTCGTAGCACGGTGTCACCCCAAAGGCGCGTGAGGGGGGACCCAGGGGCCTCCCGTCCAGCTGGAGGTTCCTCAGGCAGCCATCAAAGCTGGAGGCCGATGCAGCCTGCGGAGAGAGGCCACGGGACTGAGCACAGAGGGGGCAAAAGCAGCCAGCACGAGGTGATGCCATGGGACTGGGAACAGGCAGACAGGACGATGCCATGGGACTGCCAAGCCCTTACCGGTATGTGAGCCTTAGCTTTCCCAGCTGGAACTCCCCCCACATACAAGGGGGTCTGGGCCATGAAGAGCGCTGTGGTGGCCACCGCAGCATCCTGGGCTCGCAGCCCATCGATGACCAGCTGGGCCCGGCTCTGGTCTCTGCTGAAGAAGACCTGCAAGCACCAAAGGTCAGTGCCAGAACTTGGGGCTTCCCGGGTTGGGAGGAGCCCCAGGGCTGTGCCCAGGGAAGGGAGGCCTCAGCTCAGAGGTCCAGCCAGCCCTGGCTGTGTTTTCACTGTCCCCTTTGCTCCCCTGGAACTGCAGTGTGCCATGTGCAATAAGGAAGCAATGCCCAGAGCAGGGCAGCACTGAGCCAACCCCTGCAGAGGCATCTGGTGCAGAAGGCAACGCTGTGGTCTGGGGAGGTCCTGCTGAGCCCTGCCCCTGCTCACCGTGTGCCACCGCCGGTCGCGGTACTTGTCCTTGCTGCGGACACGCAGCCGGCGCCCGCCCATGTCCACCAGGAAGACAAAGCGCCCGTTGGAGACAAAGAGAGCCATGGAGGAGCCCCGCTCGCCCGCCACGTAGAAGAGCAGCCCACTGGAGGAGTTCAGCTTCACCTCCAGGGAGAAATGGCACCTGCAGGGACAGAGAGTGACGGGAGCACCCGGGTCTCACACTACTGCAAGGGACACGTGCTTCCAGGCCATGATCCCAGGGCCAGGTTTGCATGGGGCGGGCATGGGGCGAGGCTCACCTCCACCCAAAGGAGGCTGGGATCTCATCAAACTCCCAGCGGCTGCTCGGGGCCCCCCCGAAGCGGAAGGTGCCCCTGGCTGTGTGGGGCTGGGCGTGCAGCTGGCACAGCCCGTCCTGGTCGTGGTGGCGGCCCTTCGGCGCAGGCTTGCCCGGCACCTACACAACGTGCACCAGGGAATGGAGTGAGGGGAGTATCCCTGCAAGCGCCAGCAGAGCTGAGCAGTGGCATCTGAGGAGGATGAGGAGGAGAACGTGGAGAGTTCTGGCAGCAGCCGGTACCTTGGGTTTCCGCCTGTCCTTCTTTGGAGTCACTCTGAGCTGCTGCGACTGCTCGCCCAAGGGACAGCTCATGGTGACATTGATGCTCTCCACATTCTGCTGCAGGTCCACCACCATCTGTGGCTCTGACACCCTACACACAGGAAGAAGAGGTCCTTGTCACACCAGCTGGGAGGTGGGAAAGGGCTGAGCCCTGCTATCTGGCAGTGGCACGGAGTTGCTCACCGCTTGACAAAGACATTCCCGATGCAGCCGGTGAGGTTGCTGAGGGCACCTGGATCGGGTGAACCCCCAAGCTGGAAGAGCCGACGCCCGTCCTGGCGCCGCTGCCGCCGGCTGGGCCTGGGGCCTGTCCTGGTGTCCTGCAGCTCATCGTCCACGTACAGCCGGACCCTGGGGGTGGCAGCAGGGGCTCAGCAGGTCCCCGTGGCTGTGGGCACCCCAGCCCCCCAGCAGCACCCACAGCAGGACACGTACCCACGGGCATCGCTGTAGAAGGCCACGTAGTGAGCCCTGCCGTCCGCGTAGGCACCGTCAGTGGTGACTTCGCTCCCCAGAAGGTTCAAGGCCAGCTGGCCCCTCTGGAGGGACACCTGGCACGTCCCCTCCTGCAGAAAGCATCACCCAGCAGCTCAGCAGCTGAACCCCAAGGAAGAGCCCGCTTTCCCACTGCTCTCCCGGAGCTCAGGGTGCAGATCTCACTGCAGATTCACAGCCTGGCCCCACCAAAATCCCCAATTTTCCAAGGGGAAGCAGCACCCTCCCCAGCAGCCCCACGGCCGGGATATCTGGGGGCCTGCGGGTACCCACCTGGGTGGAGTGGTGGTAAAGCAGCCCCTCACGCTGGCTTGTCTGGAAGCTGAAGCCGCTGTAGAAGTCCCGGAGCCC
Source organism: Corvus hawaiiensis (assembly GCF_020740725.1). Lineage (NCBI taxonomy): Eukaryota > Metazoa > Chordata > Aves > Passeriformes > Corvidae > Corvus > Corvus hawaiiensis. The sequence goes on along the minus strand of NC_063229.1, from coordinate 11,674,021 downwards.
CGGCACATCAGTCAGAGCCAGGGTCAGGTAGCCGTGGCCATGGATGCTGACTGAGCGGGCAACCTGGGAGGGACACCACAGAGGCAAGGTGGGAGACTGGCCCTGGCCTTGCTGGGATGCTGGGAGATGAGTGAGGAGCTCTGTTCCTTGCTGGGTCTGGCTGGTGCTATGGCCAATCATGTGGAGCAAGCACCTCACCATGACCCCTCTGCACTGAGGACTTGGGGGGTTTATGCTTGTTTCTCTGTGAATGGGGGGAGATGGGGCCTGTCCTGGGGGTCCTGTGCTCCCTCCCCCTGACAGATCCTTCCCCCAGCATGCTGGCCAGGCTGCCAGGGCTTTGTGCTCACCAGGAGGTCCGAGGTGCACCCGTAGCTGACACCCACGGTGCTCATGCGCTTCAGGTCGACGTATTTGCCAAGAGCCTTCAAGCCCTTCATGCAGCCCCGAATGGGCCCACCCGTGGGGAAGAGAGCTTTCAAACTGCAGGAGAAGCAGGCAGTGTTAACAAGGACAGCCCCAGGCAGACACAGCCCTGGGCAGGATCTGGCCCTGCAGCTCTTCAGGCAAAGTGCCTGGGAAAGAACTGTGATGGTCACAGGTATCTCCAGTGCCAAGGCTGCTCCAAAGCACCCAGCACGGCAAAGGAGGACTTGGTGACACCCACCAGCACCTCATCCGTCCCCAGAGATGGAAAAGTTATCATCTTTAAAAAGCTCAGGATGATGGACAGGAAGAGGAAATCTTCCCCCAGAGTTTCATTAGGGTTCCAACAGCCCTGGATGTGGCTGAGAAAGGGCCAGGGCCACCACCAGGGACTCCGGAGGGGAACATACGGACTGTCCCACTCCATTGCAGGCTGGACCCACCTGGGGGGCAGCACAGCTGGGGGCACACCCCCCAGGTAGTAGGAGACAGCGTTCTCCAGGGAGTTCTCCTGCTCCACCACAAAGATGGTGAGGCGCTCCACCCGCACCAGGATGCGCTTCTTATTATTCATTTTGAGGAGGAAAATCTGGATCTGGAGACAGAGGAGAGAAATGATCTGTCAGTCTGGGGCAATTAAATCCATCACAGAGGGCAGGACAGGATGTCTAGTTAATGGTTCAAGTCAAAAAACTTCTTGCAGCTCTTCCCCCCTCAAAAACAAGGGTCTACATGCCTCCCCACCTCAGATGAGGAGCCCTCTCTCCAAGCGAGCCCTGTTCCCTCTTACCGCTTTGTTTGTGGTGCTGCTGATGGTGAGAGAGGAGGAGTTGCTCGGTTTTGCCATCTCCAGGCCAGAACTGAAATCATAGTAAAGCGCCAGCTTCCCATCCCGGATGGCCAGACACAGGAACTGACCCTGGGGGAGGCAGGATGGACACTCAGCAGGTGCCCAGGATGCAGTTGTGGCCCTGAGCCCATCTACCCTTTAAAACTGATGGGAGCAGATCCCACTGCCAGTGCCCTGGTCACGTTATTTGGGATTTATCCGAAACAGCAGCCCTGTGCTGGAGCACAGGGATAACACTGCAAGCTGGAAATGCTCCTTGCAGCTGCCCCAGTGAACCGTGGCCCAGCTTGGAGGGTCTCCCAAGTTTTGGAGAACCCCTCCAACACCAGCCAAGTGACCGCTGTGAGGTTTGGGTCCAGCCTGCTCATGACTTTTAACAATAGTGCTGAAATCCTGCTCCAAGCGACCCTGAGATCTCCGAAGCCCTCCTCTTCCCAGTGTCCTGAACTGGGAACGCCAGCAAGCAGGCCTGGGATTGTCCCAGCCCACCCACTGAGGGACAAAGGCTCCCCAGGGGAGCAAGCACCTGCCTGGTTCTCCAGGAAGAAGATGATGCCGTTGTAGGAGACCACCCGGATCTCCTGCTCGAAGCGCTTGGTTGTGCCAAACTGGCTCTCGAACTTGATCTCCGCATAACCAGTGCCATCAAAGTAGGAGCCGTCAGTCAGCCAGGGGTCTCCTGTGGACTTGGACCTGAGACACACCAGAGGCATCAATCCAAGCCATCTGGCATGCCCTGGAGCAAGCAGGGCTAAGGATAAGTGCCCTGGAGGAGGGCTGCTCCCAGCCCGGGGGCGGTGCCCACCTTGCGCAGGGTTTCTCGGCAGCCGTGTCCAGCTCGAAGGTGTGCTGGAAGTTGTACAGGCTCACCACCTCCTCGTTCAGCGTGTCCAGCTCCAGGCACCCGCGGTAGTTGGGATAGCGCAGAGCGGGAGGAGGCTGGGAATGAAACACAACAGTTAAACAAGTTTCCCTCCTGTAAGAACCTCCAAAGGCATTGCTGACACCTCCCAAAACCTGCTCCCCTCTCCCTGCCACCTGTCTCACCGTGAAGCTGGAGGGGTAGCCACCCACGTAGAAGACGACGTTGCGTGGGTCGAGGTTGAGCAGGCCTTGCTCTCCCTTGGCCACGCTGTCTCCCTTGATCTCGTGCACCCTCTGCCTCTCCACGATCACTGACATGTGCCCGTACTGCAGGATCCTGCAGCAGGGAGGGATGGTCAAGACCAGGGGAGACCCCCAAAGAGAATCAAACCCTGTCCTCCCTGAGCAGAGGCCCTACCTGTTGATGCTGATGGTGACAAACTGCTCTCCAATATCCTCATCGACACTCAGGGAGGTTGGGTCCTCATCTCCCAGTTTGTAAATCCAATGCACTCTGCGATCCTTGAGCACAATGCCCAGGTAGTCTCCAGTGGCCTGAACTCAGGGAGAAACAGGGCCACGTGTTGGTATTTGGGACAGGCAGGAGCTCTCCCTGGTGTGCCCAGGGCTGCACTGGACAAACACCCCCTATCCCACTCCCCACCCAGGCTGACGGCTGCATCCAGGAGCTGTTTGTGTTCCCCACAGAGATATTCAGGGAGAGGGTGAGGGGTTGATGCACAGGCATGATCCCCCATCGGTGCAAAAGGGCTCCATCCACCCTCTGGCCCCATCTCACCTCCTGGCTGCCCAGGTACAACACGAACCGCCCCTCCTCTCCCTCGTCCTCCCGGCTCCTGGGCTCGGGGTTTTGGATGTAGAATTTGAGGGATGTGTAGGCTGCCAAATCCTGCAGATTGCTAGGCATCCGGACCTGCACCCCTGAACTGCCGTTGAACTTCATGGGCACTTTCACCTGTAGGGAGAGAAATCCAGCCCTGTGGCACTGAACCCACTGCCACCTGCCTGGTCACTGCCAGTTCCACCAAATGAGAAAGGGACCCTGCCCGATGGCCCCAGACACCCTCCCCTTTGCATGCTACCCTCAGGTAAGCCCTCCTCCCCGACAGGCCCCCAGCACACCATGCCCAGCCCTCACCCACCCCTGAGCTCACCTTGCTGGCAGCGTTCCTCGCCTGCGTGATGAGCTGCCGGATCCTCACGATGTTCTCCGACACGGTGGCGTTTTTGTTCCTCCTGTTCTCCAGGCTGCTCAGCTTCTCCAGCAGCAGGGGAATGGTGCTCTCCAGGCTGGACACTGGGGTTGAAGAGGAGCCAGGAGTTTTGGAGGTTAGTAAGGAAGGGAAATGTGAAGGTCAGGCAGTTTGAGACATGCAGGTCAAAGGAGCTGGGAGCAGTCACAGAGATCCCCTAAAGCCATCAGCCTTGAGGGGGGTGTGAGAATGCTCCAGTGCATGCAACCTCCTGCAGTAAAGCTACACGTGATACAGACACTGCACAAGACGAAGAAAAAAAGGGCCAGGACGTAAAGCATCCAGTATTGGCCACCTCCCTCTGCTCTTGACCTGGAGCTGCAAAGCACAGCTTTCAAAAATGCTCTGGGGATATCTGTGCATGCAGTGGTTCATATCAGACTCAGCACTCACCAGATTTCCTGGCATCCTGGACTGCCTGGTTCAGGTCCTCACTTTGGAGGCCTCCATACTGGTCTTTCCACTCATCCAGGTTCTTCTTCATGGTGCTCAGGGTATCCTCCACTTTTGCAGCCGTTTCATTGGCCTCAGCAGCAGCTGCTTTGGCATTCTGGATCGTGTCCTTTGTGTCCTCTGCAAGGAAAGAAGTATCTCTGAGGTGGTCAGGAGGAGGGAGGAAGCACCCTTGGGTCACAGTCAGTGCATGAAGAAGGGAGCAGAGAGAATCAGTCCCGCTACCCCAGAACAAACCTTGCTCCCTGCCCAGCATGTCCTGCACCGACTGGAGCTGGGTCAGGAGCTGCTCCTTCCTCGCACGGAGGTCAGCCAGCTTGTCCCTTGCTGTCTGCAGAGTGCCTTTAACAGCTGCAATTAAAGAAATGCACGTGCTGTTTGTTGGAGCTCAGTCCAGACTGAAGGACATCAGACCCTGTGAGGAGCCTCTCTCACCCCCATTGAGTTTGCTCTGCTGTCTCCTCACAGCCTCCTCCAGGCTGCTGCTGTTCCTCTTCAGTGTTCTAGAGATGGCCCCGAGGTTTTCTGATATGACATTCTGTGAAACAAACACAGAACTCTGAAGAGGAATTCAAGCCTCTGGCTCTGACTGCACACAAAAATGCTCATTCAGACATCTGCAGCAGGGTGTGACAGGGAGACCCAAACACTGAGTCTGGCCCCAGCCGTGGCAGACTCTGCTCCCAGGCACAGAACACGTGTCAGAGGGAAAGGAGTTTGGTTTTTGCCCATCTTCACAGGGCTCCCCACAGCACGTACCATCAGGGCCTCGCTGGCTGCCTCGTCAGCATCGTGGGCTGCTCGCTCTGCTTTCCTCACAGCTTCAATGATGCTGGCGTAGGCATTGGAGGCATCGACCGCCCGCTGGATAAAGCCATCCTGGTTTGTGTCCTGGATAATGCTGTTTTGGAAGATGAAGCCAGCAAGTCCATGGAGAACACTCAGGCTCCCCATGCCCCCCCAGACAAACCCCTTTGGGCTCCTCAACACAATGTGTGCTCCAGTATAAAACTTTGGAGGTGACACCCTGCTGGTTCCCCTGCCATGGTGGGGCTGCAGGTTTCCATCCCCAGCTCTGGTAGGAGACAGCCTGACTAGTGAGGGTCAGGACAGGTGCCTCACCCAGAAAGGTTCCTTGCAAGCTCATCCAGGAGCCGGGCGTGCTCCTCCGCCTGCTCCACGATGGGGATCTTGCTGCTGGCCGGGGAGAACTTCTTGACGCGCTCGGTCAAGGGCAGCTTTGCCCCATCCAGCAGCGCTGCCAGCTTCTCGTACGCCTGCAAGGACACCTGTCACTCCTGAGGGCTGCCACCCCTCGCCCTCTTGCCCGTGCCAAAGTGCCTCTGCCACTCACCTCCTTCGCACGCTCCATCATCTGCAGGAAGTCAGAGACCTGGGCAAGGGCGTCCTTGGCCATCTGCAGGGTCTCCTGCACCAGCGCGTGCTGCTTTTGGAGTGCCTGGCTCTTTTGCTGGACACAAAGACCCAGAGTTAGGGACCAGCAGGGCTGGGACAGCCCCCCCACATCGCTGATGGTGAAGGTCTACCTGACTCTCCTCCAGGTTGTTTCGGTTCAGGCTGTTCAAGTCCTCTGTCTGCCTGGTTTTGTTCACGGCCTCGTTGAGGGCATCACGCAGATCCATGAGCTGGGAGCTGTACTGTGCCAGCCGCTCTTGGATGCTGCTCACCAGGTCCTGGTTGGACTGCCAGCGGGCGTGCAGCTCACTCTTCACCCTATGCAACACTGGGGAGGGAGGGGATGACAACTGTTGCTAATTCCTCTTCCTATGCTAAACAGGCTGTTTATGTGCCGGGCTGCCTTAAAGCCTGGTTCTAGTCTCACTTAGCAGGTGTCAGGGCCAGAAGTGACCATCTTCCATCCCTCCCTCCTTTTCAGCCTGGATAGCACAGGATCCTGTCCATGACTGTCTCTCTCAGTGCTGGTTAGAGATGGGATCTCTTTCAAAGACACACAGCCATGCCTGAAAAGCTCCGGATGATGGAAAAACCCCACCTGAGGCCTTGATTACTTATTTCCAACAAGAGCCAGTTTATAATTCCAGCTTTCAGCTGCTGAGTTATGTTTTGCCAGGGCCTGTTAATCAGAAGTGCTCCCTTCCTGCAGTGCCACGTTGGGCTCACTGCTCTCACTCCTGCAAGGACGCCCTCAGGACAGCAGAGCTACTACGGGTGCAGGCTGCTGGTTGTTACTCTGAACCCCTCTATGGGGACAGCAAATAGGAAGAAACATGGTGTGACTTACTCACATCCATGTGTGATGTGAATACATCGCATAATAATGGTGATTCCTTGTTCTCAGTGTTGCCAATTTTGTTCATCAAACAGAACTACCCAGTTAGTTCTGCTCTGAAGTTTGCCTTAAGGGAAAAGGAACCACAAATGATCCTGTTGGAGTGTCACAGGGGACTCTGGAACTCCTATAAAAATTGTTGGGGGTGCCTGGCTCTTAACAGCACTCTCTAAACACAACCATGATGTGCAGTGTCTGCGTGGGCTCCAAGCCAGGAATAGCCAGACCCAGCAGGATCTGGGCAGCCCTGGGCCACCAAGCTGGACTCACACTTCTGAGCCTCCTCGTGCTCACGCCTTGCCAGCTCCTCCTGGGCCCCCAGGCTCCTCTCCTTCATCTCCCTCAGCATCCTTTCCACCTCGGCCAGCTTCTGCCGGAACTCCTCGCTGGACGCGGTGCTGGCGTTCGCTGCCCCAAACCTGGCCATCTGCCGCACCAGGTCTGCAGAGAAACCCACACCCAGCATCAGCACTGACCAAACCAGGTCCTTCATAATCCCCTGAGTTTTCCCCTCACAAACCACAGACAACTTTCAGGCAGCACTCAGAAAACAAATTGCTTGAGATCACCCAGAGGCACTGCCCCATGTTTCTGCCTCCTTGGCCACTACCAATAACGCATCCTACATCCTGAGCATCTTTCTGTGGCTTTACCTCCTCTCCCAGAGCCAGCCACTCTGTTTTGCTCAACCTCTCTGGAGGCTGCAGTGCAGACTGCCCCTGTTTTATGCATTTTAATAACATTTGTGGAAGTTTAAATTGTTTTCTTCCCCAGACTTGTGTTTAGCCAAGCAGCTAAGACTCACAATAAGCCTGGTCAGGGAGTAAAAGCTGGGATTCTGCAGGGATCTTCACTTGTATTTTCCCTTGTTCTCTCCATGGCTCTTCCTAAGCAATGCAGTGCTTGGCAGTGGTTAAAACTAAGAGCATGGCATATCCCAGGAAAGAACCCCAAAGTGAAGACCCTTCTTTACATACCTGCAATGCCCCTCTGGATGCTTTGGATGTGCAGCAGGAGCTGTTCCCCCCTCTGGTACATCTCCTTCGTGTGCTGATCAACACGCATCGCTTCTCTGTGAGTCATGGTCATCTACAACAAAAACTCTGTCTTAGCTCAAGTATGAGATGACATTTTATGTGATTTATCAGAGGGACTGCTGCTCCCAAAAGGCACACAAGGCTTGGCAATGTGTAGCTTGTGAGGTCCAGCCTGCCCCATGCTGCTGTCCTACAATGCACTGAAGGGTGATCTCATTTAGCACCTTCAGAGAAGCACAAGCAATAAATGCAGCTCCAATGCAACAGGCTCTGGATGCTGGAACAATCCCAACAGCACAGAGGACAGCTATTAACACAGGTGCTATTAACACAGGAAAAGCCCCAAAGCCTGGAGCCAGGCACACCTGTGTCCTGATCAAGAGACAGAGGGCTGCAGTCTGGCTGTTTGGTACACACAGCGGCAGTTTGTCTTTGCAGCTGTCTGTGGAAGTATGTCATCAAGTAGAGATTTTTCCCTCTCCCTCAGATTAGGAGCAGCAGTTTATAAATCAAATCAAATGAAATCAAGTCTTGCTCAGTTTGTAAGTTCTCTGAAGATGCAGCTGCTGGATTTTAGACTGGATATAGACTGCATCTGTGATGGACCCAGATGTTTCATGTTCCTCACTTGTATGCCCCTTCTGTAAGTGATATTTGACTAAATTTATTTTTACTGCTTGAAGTTGGAGCCACCTCAAAAGCAAGCAGTAAATCAAGAAAAACTATCAATATCATGAGATGCTTAACAGCTCTCCAAGGGAGGAAAGCAGGTAATCCAACTTGAGCACCTAACATTGCAACTTAGTACTGGTCAAGCAGGAGATCCAACCTGCCTGAACTAGGCTCCTCACAGCCTTCAAAGCCCTCGTTTTGGTAAAAGGGGGACTTGTGCTCTGGCAAAGAAAGATGGAGAAATACCCTACTTTGTGCTGCAGCGCGTTCAGGTCCTGTGTGAGATCCACGTTCTCATCCTCCAGCTCGTCAGCCCTTTGCCTGACCCTGCTCATGGCTCTGTGGTACTCACGGAGCTGGTTCTGGGGGAAAAAAAGAGGCTAAATCAGGCCAACAGGCCAGGAAACATGGGCAGAAGGTGATGTTAAACCTTCCACGTACAGCAATAGCCTTTATGGTGCCGTTGAGGCCGTGGAGGCGAGCCCAGGCGATGGAGCTGGCGTTGAAGGTGACCAGCTGGCTGCGGATGGACGGGAAGGACATCTCGATGCTCTGCAGGTCCTCCAGCAGGAGCAGGACACAGCTGTCACACACTACAGGGGAACGCAGCAGTCAGCACAGGCCCTCTGCCAGGCTTCCCTCACCTGTTTCCCCAGGACAGAGGACACAGACCTTCACACTTCATGCTGTCGGGGCCGTTTGCCACCAGGACCTCGTGCTCGCGCAGGCAGACGTCGCACTGCTTCCCCGTGAGCCCATTGGGGCACGTGCACTCCCCGGTGCGAGGGTCACAGGAGCCCCCTCTGCACTCGCACTCTGCAGGGTCAAGTAACAGAGAATCACTTTGTGCTTTTACCACTCTGGAGAGAGGGGAATGAACGGTTTTATTCCAGCTGAGCTTATCTACACACCGCTGCCGGGGGTTTCCCTGTGCAGCCCAGCGACGTGCACAGCCCCTCAGACAGCTGCCAGCTGTTTTCCGCCTTCAACAACTGCACCAGCACCACAGCCCTGCCCCAGTGCCGCTGGCTGGGACCCCCCACTCACTTGTGCAGCCGCCCTGGCCGAAGCCCCAGTAGCCCGGGGCGCACTGGTGGCAGCGCGAGCCGCTGACGCCGGGCAGGCAGCTGCACTGGCCGCTCTGCATGTGGCAGCTGCTCCCCACGGCGCCCACGTCGCAGTCACACCTCCGGCAGCCTGAGCATCCCTCGAAGCCATAGTATCCCTCCTAGGGAAAAGCAGGACAGGGATGCCCTGGTCAGCAAGCGTGCCTCTCTCCTGGGGCAGTGATGTGGGACCCCAGCGTTCCTTTCCAGGTGTGTTTTGAGCACCACAAAACTCAAAGCAACGTGGTAAAGATGTGGAGCTGCAGTGAGAACCCACACACACCACAACAATGCCCTGTGAACCTGCCCTTGCCCAAGCTGGATGCACTGAGGAAAATGGGGTTTACTGCATTTTCCCAAATGATGCCCCATTACTGGAATGCTGCCTTCACTGCTTGCTGCCAGATCTTTATCAAGCTTTTGCCATGTACAGGACAGCTCATGTAAATGCAGCCTTCACCAGCTGGCAGCCAGCCCTGCTCTGCTCGCAGGCCTGGGGGATGACACACCAAGGCTGCCCCTCATCCCCATGAGAAGGACAGGCACCATCCCAGGGCCCAGGTGACCCTCACCTCACAGCGATCACAGTGCTGGCCTGTCACTCCAGTCTTGCAGAAGCACTGGCCAGTTTGTGGATGGCAGGAGTCAGTCCCACAAGGCGAACAGTTGCACTCTGCCAGGGAAAAATACACCCAGTATTTCACTGAAGAGCCCATCAGCCACTCACAACACTTACTGCTAACAGGGAATCCTATTTCCCCCTAATCTATCAGTCAAAGTTAAGACAGAGCCTCTCTCCTCTTGGATTTGCTTCTCACAACTTATTGCCATGGCCCCTTTTGCAAGCTGCAGTTGGGCTGCTCTTCCTCAGAGACAGAGGAGCAGTGCTGGGAATGGGCACCCTCCCCTTGCCCACCCTGTGCTGGCTGCCTGCCCCACTCACGTGTGCAGTTCTTGGCTACCACAGCATCCCCGTAGTAGCCGGGCGCGCAGAGCTCGCAGCGCGCGCCGGCCGTGTGGTGCATGCAGCCCGAGCAGGCGCCCGTCAGGGAGTCACAGCTGCTGAACAGCATGTTGGGATCCGTGTTCCCGCTGCAGTCACAGGGCTGGCACGAGCTGCCAATCACCAAGGGATTGCCGTAGTACCCCGGGGCACACCTGGAGAAACACGGCAAGTTACAACAGGGTGAGGATCCTGCAGCTCGTGCCTGCACCCTGCACTGGAGTTGCACAACTGGAACAGCGTGAGCATCCAACACTTGTAACTGCTGCAACCCTCAGGGATCTCAAAGCACTTTGTGTTTCGCCTTGTGATACCTCAGAAAGGTGCCTTTATCACAGGCTGCAAGTCAAGGCAAAGCACGGGGAAGTCACACATGCACGGTAACAGAGTTTCAGCAGTCAGGCATATGCAGGCTGAAAAGGACTGAAGGAAATGCTGCCAGAGCAAAGCACACAGGGGCAGAGCCAACCACTTCTGCTGCAGTCCTTAAGGGGACAACTTCTCCTCTGCCACAGCAGTGGCTGCACAGGGTTAGTGTGGTGTCTGAGGCCCCCCAAACACAGGTGCCACCCCCCTTACCGTTCACAGTTGGGTCCAGCGTAGCCTGGCTTGCAGAGGCACTGCATGTTGGAACCCTTGTGGACACAACCAACAGCAAAACTGAAACGAGAAGGGGGACACAGGGAGGTGCAGTTACCCCTGATGTGGTGCCAGGGGAGCTATCACTCATTGTGGGCTGTTGGGGCCTCAGGTTCAAGAGAGCATGGGCATGGTCTGGGGACAAGGACAAGGCTGGCATTGGGACACTTGCCCTGGTGGGGGCACAGAGTGGTTCCAGTGGTTAAACAGTGAGGCCAAACAGGCAATCCCATCCTGGGGTTCTTACTTGTTGGAGGCAACTGAAAGAGGGCACGGGCACCCAACACACTGCAGGGGTTCTTGGGCAGAGGGGCTGCCCATGTAGCCGTCCTTGCATCGCTCACAGTGGTCTCCTTCTGTGTTGTGCTGGCAGTTCTGCAAGGAAAAGGCAAGCTCTGGGTTCAGCACTGACAATAAATGGTGGAGGCACTAAGAACTCCCCATCAGGATGCCTTAGACCTTCCTCTATCCCAGAACTGCCTTGCACCCTAAGCTGACCCTAAGCAGGGTCACCAGTGAAACAGTGCAGCCAATACTCTGACTTAGGCATGGTTCATCCAGCCCAGTTAGTATGTAAAGAGCTTTTGAATCACATGCTACAGACCTCATGACTCCAAAATATCACACTGCTCCACTGTTTACTTACAAGGCATATCCCAGAGCCTGGCAGGCACTGATCTGAGTGGCCATTGCAGTGGCAGGGGATGCATTTTCCCAGAAAGAGCCCCTTGGTGTCCCTGTAGTAACCTGGAGCACATTCCTGAGGAGACAGAAAAAGGCAGAGATCTGAAAAACAGCCTGATACTTTTGGGAAAAGCAAAGAAACGAAATTAGTTTTCATGACAGAATTCCCATAGGGTTGTACTGATGGAGAAGAGATTAAAAGCAATGATGAAGATTTTTCAGTGCAGCTCCCTCCTGCTCCTTTTAACCAGGAGAGAACTGGCCAGAGAGAAGGACCCATTCCAAGGTACTGCAACACCTGAATGATTTCCCCATTGTGGCCCTTCCAAGAAGGCAGATGCAGCTATTGCACCTCTCCAAGGTCCACGGTGGTGTGGTGGGGAAATTTTCCTTCCTTTGGAACAACCTGAGCTGTCATTTCAACTGAAGCCCTCAGGAGCCAGCTTGGAGACTGCTGATGCCTTGGCACCAGTGCTTTGCACAAACATCCAAACCCCATGGCCGCCACACACACCAAGCACGAGGGGCGGCTGACACACAAAACGTGACTGTCTGACTCCCCTCTGACTGGAACAGCACGTCCCCTTCCCCCTGACCTGGCAGGAGTCTCCCTGGTAGTTAGCTGGGCACAAGCACAGCTCCACGTTGCTGGCACGGACGCCTGTGGCTGTGGCCGTGGCCATCTCCAGCACCACGCGGCGCAGGGACACGGAGGAAGAGAGCTGGGAGAAGAGTGCCCGGATCTGCAGCTGCTCCAGGTTTGCCAGCACCATCATGAGCTCCTCTCTGGACACAGGGTTGTGAGTCTCTGTGTGCCTGAAGTTACCCTGGCAGGAGAAAAACCTGGCATTACTGGCAGGAAGCACAGGCACCTGAACATCAAACCCAACCTCCACGTCCCTGCTGCTGGAATCTCTCCCCTTTGCATGGGTGAAACAACCCTGGCAACACCAAAAATGCTGAGCTCAAAGCCTTGGTCCCTCTGTCTGTGTGAGGTCTTGTCCTTTCCTGCATTATCTGAGCACTTCACTTGTGTGTGCAAACTCACCTCCACCAGCTGCAGCCGGCCTTCGTGTGCCTCCCCTGGGGACGGGTAGGCACCTTCGAGAAACATGATGCTCATCTGATTTCCCTAGGAAAAGCAAGGAAGGCATCAGTCATCACCTCCTGCATCCATCACATCCTGCTCCTGCATTAGCAGAGGGCACCAGGGAGTTTCTTGGGCTGCACCTTCAAGATCACATCCGGGCGGGACTCCATGGGAATGAACACGTCACCCCTCCGAGGGTTGGAGTGCAGCTCATAGCGAAGGTACCCTCCATAGGAGGAAACCTGAGGGAGAGACAAATCCCACACGTTGCTGCAAGTCCACACCACTGAGACAAGGCAGACGTGTTTGTGTTCAACTGGAGTGTGAGCAATGCCTGCGTGTCAGGCTGCTGGCACACGTGTGTTGGTAGGGTCAGGGTGGTTCCCCATTCTCTTACTTGGTCCCCAAGGTAGGAGCTGGGTGCAACCCAGTAGAGCTCCTGGTAGGCATCTAGGAGGTTCTTGAGGTCAGCAGTGACGAGCTGCTCCCGTGGGTTCAGAGCTGTTGGCACTTCGTGGCGGTCACTGCTCAGCAAGAGCCACCCATTCATGTCGACAAACTGGAGGGGAAGAGCAACTGTGGGTCTTCTAGTGGAGTTACAGAAAGTATTTGGGTGTTGATGCTCCAGAAGAACAGGTCCCAGAGCAGCAGAAAGGGGAATAACAGGCTCACACCTCACATGCATCCTGATGAAGCCACTGGAAGGCTGATCATCACCCCCGCCCAGCACATGAGACCCCAGAGACCAGGAAAAGGGGCTGAAAGCAGGAGATGGGCACAGGGAGTCAAAGATAACCCTCCTCACAGTGTATCTTCAGTAGGATTAATGCAGGACAGAGACCCGAGGGGAGCAGGGAGCCAGGTGGATGGGAACACACCTGACCTGCAGGCTCTGGTGGCCACAGCCCCTCTCACCTCAGCCCGGTGCTTCTCAGCGCTGCGGCAGCGATCGGTCGCACCAAAGCAGAAACACTTGGTGCAGCCCTTGGGGTTGGTGGCATCCAAAGAAAATGTCCCCAGGCGGCACTGGTCACACCTCAGGCCCTCCACGTTTTCCTGAAAGACAAGCAAAGCTCAACAGCGTCAGCAGCTTCTCACAAGGCCTCAGTGGAGGACAGGGATGGCAGGCTGAGTGCTCAAAGCACAATGCTGTGGTGCTGGAAGATGTTGAAGCAGTCCCCCAACAGATTTGCTTGTACAGCACCTATCAAACATTAAATTCACCCAAACAAAGCACTTGTAAGCCCTACAAAGAGGCTGGAGCAGTCGCTGTTTGAATTGCTCTGCTGCCATGGAGCCTGGAGCCAATAGGGCTGACAGCTCTACCTCCAAGAAGCTCTGATACAGGGCTGGACTCAGACTGGACATCTTTCCCAGTGACAGCCCAAGGAATGAGCCTTCGTGGCCAGGAAGGATAAGAAGATACTAGTTTTTCAGGGTGCTCTGAACCCACCACCCCATGGGGCAGGCTGGCTGCAGCTCAGGCACGCAGGCACTCTCCTTCTCCAGCCCTGCTCCCTCTGGCATGCCGAGCACACACAGCCCCTGCCACCCCCAGCCAGAGCAGGAGAGTCGAGCCAAGGCACCACATGGAGGCATCGAGGGACTGACCTTGCAGTGACACTGCCCCGTGACCGGGTCACACACGCTGGCTTCGGTGCCAGCCTGGTGGCAGTCGCACCGCCGGCAGTCGGGGTAGTGGTAGTAGCCAGGGGCACAGAGGTCACACTGTCGTCCGATGATGTTGGGCTTGCACCTGGGTGGACACAAGAGCCAGAAGAGCTTTCAGAGCTTTCCTCACCCCCATTCTGCACATTTCCTCCCTTCAGGTTGCTAACGTGTCCCACCACTCCAGCAGGGACCAGGGATGCTGCCAGATGTCCCCAGCGCCAGGACAAGGCTCCCTCACCTGCACTGCCCACTGTCCACGTCGCAGCCTGGCTCCGTCAGCTCCTGCACGCCGGGCTGGGAGCAGTTGCAGTCCTCACAGCCGATGAGGGGGTGGCAGCCGAAGGTTTGGGGCTCGCAGACAACACACTCTGGTTTCAGGGTGTGGGGAGGACAGATGCACTGCCCTGTCACTTCATCACAGAGACGTGTCCCGCAGTCACAGGCTGCAAGGGGCAGAACAGGGCTGGGTTTGGGGGAGCCAGACCCAGGAACCCAAAGGCGAGTGTGGGGAACGGATACAGAGCAAGTGCTGGGAAGCTGGAGCTGGGAGACGGGAGAACTCACGCCTGCAGTTGGGGAAGCCCCAGTAGCCAGTGGCACAGCGGGAGCACTCGCGGCCAATGACGTTGGACTTGCAGGGACACTGCCCGCCGAAGGGCTGGCACTGGCTGCCCCGCGCCCCGGCCTCGTGGCAGCGGCACGGCTGCGCCCCGTTGTTGTAGAAGAGGGACAGCGAGATGGCAGAGTCGCGGCAGAACCTCGAGGACGTGCTGGGGCTGTTGGGGAAGGTGAGAAGAGTCAGTGCTGCGCATTCCCACAGCCTCCCCACCACCCCAAATCCAGCATCCCCTACAGATCCAGAATCTCCTGCAGCGATGGGTGGTTAGTGGGAGGGAGAGCCCTGTGACACAGAGATCCCCCAAACACCCACGTCTGGTTAACAGAAGAAAAGCCTCAACCAGCCCCCTCCTTGCCACACATGAAGGGAAGGGGGTGTTGCTCCCTGAGGAGTGTGCAGCCTGCGGGCAGCAGAGCGGGCACCCAAAGCCAAGGATCTCACTTGATGTAGAAGCTGTTGATGCCACAGCTGCTGATGAAATCATAGGACTTGTCCAGGGGTTCCTCCTGCAGGTACTGGGAGGTGTAGCTGTCCTCAGGCACCACAAGGATGTAATCCTGCAAAGCAAGGGCGAGCTGGGTGAGCCAGGTTCTCAGCTCAGACAGACAGACACCATCCAAAACGACTCCAAAGTCCAAATGCACCTTTAACCTTTCATCCCTTGCTGGGACAGAACATAACACAGCAACTACTGCAAACACCAGGAATCACCTCTCTATTGAGGTCTGTCCATCAGGGTCCATCTAACCTAAAGCTCCACATCAGGAACAGCCCAAATTCACTGGAGTAGAAACAAGCTAGAATACCCCCAGAGCGCAGCACTGGCTGTGCCTCAGCAAAAGGCAGTCTTTATCACCCCAAATTTCTATACATGAAGGCACCTGGGTTCCAGGTCTGTCTTTCAGCCATTTATCCAAATCTAGTATTTATCTAGTCCTGTTGCCAGAGAGTAACAAAGGCTACCTACTCCCATAATGAGGCCTGCCTGAACAAACAACATTATGCAGGTGTAAAATATTTCTAGGGCAGGAGTAAGTCTTATTCTGGATTATCACAAGCTACATATGCAAAGTAACAGCTTTGATTTCTGCTTTGTTTTGATATCAAAACCAGACAGGGAAGGACAGCTGTCATCTACAGAAGCTGCCCCTGTGAATTCTGCCCTCAATTCCATACCACTAAGGTTGGAGACTGCAACTTTCTAGGGTAGTTCAGAGACTGAATGATGGTGGGAAACATTCCTGCAGTCACACACTGACAAAAATCCAAGGCAAAATTCCCTGCTGAAGCCTGGTCCAGCATGCTCTGGGAGCTTCCTGAAGAGAGGCTCACCAGCCACAGCTGCTTGCCCTCTGGCACTCGAACCACCACAGTCAGATCATTATCAGTAACATCCAGGACGATTTGGTTCTCAGAAACCACCAGGCTCCGGCACCCGTATGCATGTGGGCAGAAATTCGCGTTGGTCTGACCTGAAGAGACAACAAATGTGTTGGTGCCACATGTGCCTCGAGTCCCCATCACACCCTCCCAGTTTGGAAGGGATAAGTCAGTCTTGCTTCACTTTTGCGATCCCCAAAGAACCCGCAGTTATCCTCTGGCATGGAAAACTTCCAGGGCTTCTGCCAACCAGCAGCTTCCCCAGACCCCTGCCCTTCTCACCTTGCCAGATGCGCCCACCATTGATGAGCACTTCAACAGGGAAGGTGGGGTGGTTGGGCTGGTAGAAGTGCAGGATGAAGGCATAGCGTCCCAGGGTCTGGATCCGGCTGTTAAACACCACTGCAGCCTGCCCCAAAACGGGAGAACACAGACAAAAATCCGTGTCTGATGCCTGCACTCACAGCTGGGATGTTTTTTAAATATTGCACAAAGTTGTGCTCTTATTGCACAACTGTCAGGTCTGGAGAATTCAGTGAATCAAATGCCCCATGCCTCCACACTCCCCCCTCTAATGCTGCCACCTGAAAAGCTTTTCCTGGGATCCCAGAGAACCAAACAGGGTTGGATGGAGCCAAGACATGCGAGTCCACAGGAATTACAGGTTCAGGGACAAGTTTAAAGTCCAGGTTAAATTCTGAAAATGCTAATTGATAAAGCTACTCAACAGATAGGGGAAATTTCTCCCTGCCCCAGTGGTCCAGTGTCACAGCACCAGCAAACCAGCCCAACCACTACCTGTGGGGACTGCAGGAGGATGAGCTCTGCAGTGGGGTCCATCGCTGTGGGAGGACGAGGAGCAGGCTCCACTGGGACCCCAGAAGGAGCCACATGGACAGCCTGAGCCAGGGGCACCTCTGGGGCGATGGGCAGAGCCTGGGCCCCCTCCAAAATGATTGACTGAGAAAGCTTCAGGAACCTTGAGGGGACGCAGGAGCTGCTGAAAAACAGGGAGTAAACAGGATGTGAGAATCTCCAGAAAGAAAAGAGAGAGGCTCTGAGGTCCTGGCAGGGAAGCACACCCTCTAACTCCTGGTGGATTACAACGTGTGCCTGCTGAGGCAAAGCTCACCACCAGCACCCCTGGGGCTCTGGGACATGGGCTCAGCAGGAAGAACAGGAGCCTGGCACAGGCTAACTCCTCTGCAAATATTTATTCAAAGCAGTGTCTAAAATTTGGATACAGCAAGTGTCTTGCTGCATGTGAGCAAGCACAGGAATGCCTATTTGGGATGACACTTGAGTGTCTGCCCCAGCAGGCAGAGTGGGGCTCAGGTACAGGACCAGCAGCCTGACTCCCAGTCTGTGCTCAGAGCACACAGGCAAGGAGCTTCACCTCAGCTAGAGATTTCTCTCTACTGCATTAACAACTTAAAAAGTCTCCGAGCCTGAGGGAAGCGGGGGAAGCAAATGTTTTTGGAAACAGCTCAATTCGTGCTAAAGCTAAGGGGATCCGAGACTCTCACCTGTTGGATGAGAAGGTGCCATGGACACTGATGCAGTGCACCTTCGGCTCGATGAGCTCCAGGGTGAACTGAGCAGCGGGGACCAGGTACACTTTGTGCTGCCACAGGAGAGAGACACCTGGTTAGGTGACAACCTCTGCCACTGGGGCCACAGCAGTGCCCACCAGGCACTGCAGCTAATGCATGGCAGTCACACCTCTGCTTACTGCCCCTTCTTCCTTGGCACAAGCCTTATGCATTTAGCAGCTCCACATATTGATGGGATTCTTCTGTCCTTAGCTAAACAGGGAATCTCTCCAAGATAAAAAAGGAACTGTCCCCCTGCTGTAGAGCTCCCTCTGCAAGAGCAGCTGCCTCTCCCCATCTCCTCCCCACTCCCAGTCCCATGATCTACTTCCAAACACCCCACTGACCACATTTTCCACCTGGACTGGTCATGACACAGACTAAGATCCAGTACCCAGTCCAAACAGGAGTAGAAAACCCTTCTACAGGCTGGCTACCAGTCCAGCCTTTCCTCCCTGTGACCTGTTGAGAGAGCTGCTCTCAGAGGGAGCCTTACCAGGAAGAAATCAGCCAGATCAGAGGTGAACCGAACAGTGGCCTCTGAGGTGAGTTCAAAAGTTGCCATTCGACTCTGGGAATCTACAGCAATCCCTCGACAAAGGAAACTGTAAGAAACACACATTTTGACGCCAGCCTTGAGCAGGGTCATGACCCATTTCTTGTCCTGTCAGCTGTATGTCCTGAGGGGATTTACACAGAGTCCCTGGAAATCTTTTGATGTTTTTTCTGGCTGCTTCTAAGAGTGAAGTTTCCCAAGGACACCCCAAACATTTGTTTCCTATTGCAAAGGTTGCAGTCTGAAATCAGACAGGGTTTGACCTGTCTCCAATAAACCTGCCTGTAGGTCATTCCCTAAGTCAAGGTCCCTACCAACATATGCAGCTGTAAACAGATGCAGGAGATTATCTCCTGGCAGAGGCATTAGAGGACTGTGTTGGCACAGGTACACACTACCCTGGGATGGGATGGGCAGCCACCAAAATCTGTGTGCAGCTAGAATGAGTTTGGACACACAGAGCTTAGATGGACAACACTGAAGCTTGCTTTGTTTATGTGATAAACCAGAAAAAGTTCAGCTGAAGGGAGAGTTGTCCTTGCCATGGCAGAGAACTGAACCTTTTCTCCCTTGAGCTGCCCATACCTGTAGACACAGGGGTAGAAGGTGAACGTGCCCTGCTGAGTGGCTGAGTGCGGCGAGCTCACCGCGATGCCCACAGTCTGCAGAGCGTTGGTGTTGGCATATTCCACCAGCAGCACGTACTTCCCAGGCTGGGCCACGGGCAGGGACAGCTGCACTTCCACCTGGAGGACACAGGGATGACTGAGGGAGTGTGTGCAGGATACCCATGCTACAAACCAGCCTCCTCTGCAGCTCAGGGGACAACGCAACAAATCTCATCAAATCCTTGCAAGCCTTTACACGTGAGACTCTGGGTTTGGGTGCCTTGAACAGGGTACACAAGCACACAGCTGCATGGGTGTAAAGCCTTTCTGGTCACCTGCCCAGGTGTAGGTAAAGCCCCAGACATTGCAGTGTCTGGGAGAGGGACAAAACAGAAGTGCCACTCACATCACTGCCACTGCAGGTGGCCATGCGGGGATGGGAGGGGGTGAGCTGCTCCGTGGGACACAGCCTGGGGAGCCGGTTGTCCAGCCTGCACACTGCATCCACCCCTGGCACGGCAGGGAAGCCCTCCACGGACAGGTACTTGTACAAGAGGCAGCTGGAAACACACAGAAAGAAATGGCAAAGTACAAATGGTAATCTTTAACCCCAGGCCTGAGCTGAGCAAGCCCCACACAGCACAAAGACGTGCAAATCCTTACTTCTGGGTGGCTTGCTCAGGGGCTGGCTGGTAGGTACAAGGCTCCGTGACCTTCAGCTGCAGGATCGGTGCCTCATAGTATGAGCTGGGCAGCAAAACCAGATAGTCCTAGGAGGAGAGATGGGAGAGGTGGGATGCTTGGGACACTCGTCCCCAAGGAGCTGCTGAAGCCCCCACGGCAGGTGGAGCACAGGGCCTTACCAGCAGCACGCCCTCAGCTTCAACAACCAGAGACCAGGTGCTGGGGTTGAGAACAAAGGGCTCCCCAAAGCTGTTCTGGGGCACGGTGACAAAGGCTGGCTCCGTGCTGGGAGCAAAGACAATCTGCTTGGTCTGCTCTGTACCTGGAATGGGAGAGATGAGAGGCTGTGAAGGGACTGGAGTGGAAAACCTGGGGCTGGACATGGGAGGCTATGCTCAGGGAAGCAGCTCTGTGGTGCAGTGGGGAGTGACAGGCTCCCACTCTCTTTGGTGCACCACAATCCCACACTGTCCTGGAACAGAGGCATCCACTCTCAATCTGCTCAACAGCCTGAGGGGAGAAATAAATATAAATCACTGCAATCCTTAATGCAAATCCAGAGCTCTCACAGTGTGCTCTGCATCCCCAGACTGCAAAGCACAGAGTGTTGCAAGCCAAGGAGCGTTTTGCCAGCTAGAAAAAGAAAGAACTCATCTGTGAAGAGTTAATTGTGAGACAGACAAAAAGAATTGCCCAGATACATTTTTCCTCAGGGAAATTCTGACCTCAGCTCCACAGGCAAGATACCTGTCTTCTGGCAAACTTTCAGGCCCCCAAGGTGTGCTCCTGCCTTTCTTCCTGCCAACCACAGACTCTGCACTCGAGATTTAGACATTATTTTTAACTGACAGGACAAAATGGGTGCAAGGCCTGATCCTGCTGCTGTTGAACAGCTCCTTGGCTCAGCTGGAAGTCCCACAACCACTTCATTAATGGATGCAACCACAATACAGCACCTAGAAGCAGACTTCTGTGCCTGCCCCAGCAGTCTCAGGAGCTTTTGAAGAGTGCATTTGAGAGGGATTCACCGGGAATGGCTGCACGGCGAGCAGATGAGATGAAGGAGGAGGTGGAGAATGTGGCACACTGACTGGCCTGGTGTGGTACATGGACATCAAGGCACAACACAGATGGCCAGAAGCTAAAGCAAGGGCTTGTGCTACTGCTGGGATGGATAATAACCCCTTCCCATGTGTGACATGCCTGGCATCAGCTGAGGATGGGACCTCGCTTTTCCAGATGGGAAGCAGAGGTGAGGATGGAAGGAGTGAAGAGATTTCCCTGAACTGGCACCGGGGTAGATTTCTTGACAGGCTGAAGTTTCGCATCCCTCTGAGGTGATCCACAACTCCAACTGAGATGGCTCCTGGAGGCAGAGTGGAAGAAACCAGGCTGAAAATCCCATACTTGGAAAAGGCTTTCCCTTTTGCAAGACACATCTTCCAACTTCTTTCCAAGCTGCTTGTCCTTTGCCATGTGAAGCCCTTTCCATCCAGAGAGGAGGTGGCTCAGCACTTCTGAAGCCTCCCAGGGATGCTGCCCTCCTGGGGCCCATTGTTGGTGCACGAGTCTGGCTGCTTGCCTTCAGCACCAGAAAAAATCAAGCTGCTTCTGCATGAGAAGTGAAGCACTTTTTAAAGCAAATGAGCTCTGCTGCTGGATTGGACAGATTAAATATTTCCTGACTTCTGGTGGGATCCTAAAGCATGACCACGGCTTCTGCTCTGCTTGTTCTTCTGCTGTGTAATATGACTGGACATAAAAATGAGCAATTTTTCCTCACAAAAAAAAAAAAAGGCAGAAAAATAGTATTTTGGCATTTCAAACCTTGCATATCACATCGAAGGCAGAACCTATGTCAACTCAAGCCAGAGGAGAGAACTTCACACTCTGATAAATTAGGTAGTTGGTGCTGACAGCCTTGTGCTGTGCATGTGTGGCCTGGAGAAGAGCTTCAGAAGGATCATGTGGCTGTGGCATCTCAAGGGCTAAAATCAACCAGCCAACCACCCACCACGGCCTCAGGTGTGTTCCCATGCAGTCTTGCTCAGATTGTTTCCCGGAATATTTGCTGTCCACGTTTCTAGGCTTGTTCAGACATCTTTTGGTGGCTCTTGTCCAGCAGCTCGTGGCTTGATGAGAGGACAGTGCACCAGAGTGCAAAGCCTGTGTAACGTGTAATTCCATGTCACTTCCAATCCCCACATCACATGTGAAGGCAGCAGCCTGGTTTGGGAGAAGCACACGGAAAAGGCAGGACTGCCACGTCAGGGCATCTGCTAAATGAAACCACGTGCAGCTGCCAAAGTTTGGGTCCACTTCCCGGCTCTTGGCCCATTCTGGTTTGCTGGAAAGTCAGCACAGTTTTGCCTGGGGCACTGGGGTGATCTTGTCCCATGCTGGAAATGTTGTATGGATTTGTACAACAGCCTTATCTCCCATCAGCCTGGCTGGTATCAGTCCTCAGTGAGCAGCCCTGGGACTGGGCCCACCTTGCTGCTGCTCTGGTAAATAAAGGGGGCTGCAAACTCAAATCAGCCTTTCAACTGGGAGGGCAGGACTAATGGATAAAGCCATATGGAAACGTCTTCTGGAAAGGATGATGCAGAAGGTTGCCTGGGATGGGGAGGAGGTGGCGATGGCACAGGGAAGCAGAGCAGTCTGGGATCCTTACCTCTCCTTCGTGGCTGATAAGCTGTAATTTTGCCATACACAGTGGCCCCTCCTGAATTAATATACCTCAGGATGACATGGAACAGATAGAGCTCTGCCTCCTTCACGTCTACAGTGACTCTGATTTTATTCTGCAAAAAGCAAAAGAGCACACGGGGCACACGTCACTAGGGGGGGCAGCTCCTGAGTGCCCGCCCGCTCTGGGGAGGGCCTGACCCGCCTGCCCTACCTGCCTGCCTGCCTGCCTCTCTTCCCCCTCCCTCGCCAGCCCATGGCACGGCTCTGGCTGGCCACCTGAGACGGACACACTTGGGACAGACACACCTTGGGGCAGGAGAAGGGGCAGAGGAGCAGTGTCGCAGCGTGGGATGCTCTGAGTTAGTCTAGGAAGTGAAAAGTGCACTTACAGTTGCCACAAACATTAAACTTTCCTTCCTCAACGACCGAGACCCTCCCTTCCACACTGGCAGGCCCCCGGCTGACGTAGCGGAAGACGAGGCGGAAGAGGTCGGGGGAGGTCACATTGAGAGTCACCACTACCTTGGGCTGGTGGGAGAGAGAAAGGGGAGAGAAGCAGAGCACACCTTCAATTACCTCCACCACCCACACTGCCAGCCCAAGCGCAGCTGCTCGGCTCACTGCTCCCAAAGCATCATGCCACAGTGCGAGGAGGAGACAAGCACATGGACCCTACTGCTCACGGCACCTCATGGCACTGTGCCCTTGTTGGGGCCAGCCACTGAGGGAGCAACCTGCCAGTGGAAGGGGGTGGGAAGGCTGTGATCACATCTGGAAGATGCTGTGGCACAGCAGGGTGGCTCAGCTCTCCTGGGGCACACACTATGAAAGGGGGAAGGTTATAGGAAGTTGTTGCTTTTGTTATCAGCATGTTGCTTTGGGGTTTAGCATGCCATAACCAGCCACCAGGTACCAAACTCCTGCCCTTGTGTTTATGGAGCTCTGCCCAACTGCCTACAGAAGAGGCTGGGAATTGAGCTGGTGCCTCATCCTCGGCAATGTGCAGTGCTAAGAACCAGTGGGGCTAATGGACCATACAGCTGATGGCACATCTGCCCTCCACCTGCCTGGACACTGCTTGGCAAGACCCTGGCTAAGGAGATGCTTAATCAAAGAGATCTAGGCTTAAATAACCTCCTGCCTACAGGGAAAAGCTGGGCTCTGCCCAGGGAGACTTCTAATGAGGGCTGTGTTCTTCAAAGCTCCAGTTACAAACCGTCTTCCCACTGGAGAGCAAACTGGAAGGGTTTTGATGATAACAAACTACAGGTGAGACCTGCCAGCAGAAAGCCATGTGCTAGCCCTTCTATTAAGGTCTACTTCTAGCTCAAACACCAACACTGGATGCAACACTGGAGCTATGAGCTCCATCCTCAAGTTTTAAGGCTGGGATTTTCTCAAGGAAGCCTACAGGAGTTCATTGCTTAGCTCCTACCAAAAATTCATTGGGAAACAGCCCCTCTGTTATTTCACCTAAGCACAAAAATGCGAAGAGAACTGAAAGTACATGCCCCAGAGCAAGGAGCATCTCACATGGGTTACAACTGTCAGAGAATCACTGCCCTGCACTCCATCCCCAAACACGCACACACTTCCACAGGGGCCATGCAGAAGAAACCAGCAAGGAGAGAAAGGGAGTCAACAGATGAAACAGCTTCACTCCTTGGACTTACACAACTCCAGGTTAGCATAAACCATTGTTACAGCAAACCAGCTAACAGCAAGGGCAAAGGCTGAAGGGTAACGAGAGGTCCAAGCTGAACATGGCAGTTGAGGAGGAGATAACTTATTTTTGGAAAAGGGAGGAAAGGTTATACAGAGTTATAGGAAAGAGCAAAGTCAGTTGAAAGAAGAACAAGGAAACTGAGACAGTGTTTATAGACATCCCTGTAAGTAATCACCATGCTACCACCTTTGTCTAAATGGATTAGGATGTCACGGGATTCCCAATTTAGGATCTTTCCCTTCCTCAGTCTATGCCACCCCCAGCACTACAGGAAGTATCTGCACAAACAGGCTATATATACACTGTGCTGTTTATGTTTGCCATCCTGTGACTTTGGGGGTTTCAGGAGCACTTGGGGTGGAAGATGTGTGCCAAAGCACATCAGTCCTCCCCAGAGGGAGCTGGGCTGGGCTGCAGCCCCCAGGCGTACCTGGATGGAGGACATCTGTGCGTATCCTCGCCAGCTGAAGCCCTCGAACTCCAGGGGGTTGTAGCCGAAGCGCACGGCCCGGCCGGCCGGCGTGGTGCCTTCCTCCAGCTCGAATTTCAAGTGGTGAAGGTCAGGGAAATAATGGTCCTGTGCTGGTCTGGGGAAAAGAGAGAGCACCGTTACCTGCTGGGCTACCCGGAGGGAACGGCAAGAGGACACCTCCGCCAGGCTGATGTGACAGCAGCCCAGACAACGAGGCCGCCATCCCCGTGGTGGCAGAGGACAGCGTGGGAGGCAGAGCACACCAAGGTGCAGCTTACTGGGTGCAGGTGGGACCCCGTGTGCTGTGCCGGCAGCGACAGGCTCCGCTCCGCTCCTCGCAGGATGGCCCCAGGGCCCCGCCGACATCGCACCGGCAGCCTGCGGGAGGAAGCGCCTGTTTACATTCCCGCCGTGCTAACGAGCTCCTGGTCACTAATCAAAGGCGCATCCCAGCGGGCGGGGAGCCTGGGGCCACTATTTTTATTCCATTGTATCCGTTTTCATATTTGGCCCCGGACCCACTTGGATCGACTCTTCTTCCACCTCAGCGCTGAGCTATTTCCAGGCGGCTGAGGGAACAAGGTCTGCAAACCCTCACGGCCCTGCCACCAGCCACAGCCCTGCTCCCTCTTCCCAGCCCTGCCAGCACTGCGTGGGATGGCTCAGAGCAGCCGGATCTCCTCCTTTACCTCTTCCCATGGACACGATGGAGAGTGGCCAACCCCATGTATCCATGCCTGCCCTCTCCCAGCAGGAGGAAGGGGCACAGCTGCAAGGATGTGACCAGTGGTTCAAACACACCAGTTTCTGGTACCCAAAGGTGTACCTTACCTGGCTGCTTGCTCCCCAGCCTGACAGACCTACATCCTATAGTGGAAAAACATGATCTCTGGTCTCCATATCCTCAGTAATTCCCAGCCCATGCTCTGGGCCATGGTACAGAACCACAGAATCATCAAGGTTGGAAGAGACTTTTAAGATCATCAAATTCCAGCCATCAACCCGGCACTACCACTGAACCCCCTAAAGCACTAAACCACATCCCCCCAAAAATGATGACCCAAAACAGGAGGTGGGACATCTCTTGCCCCTTCTCTCCAAGGTCACCAAGCAGTCAGTCTGTGCCGTGGGGTCAGTTCCTGTGGCCCCCCTCACTCACTGGACACACCACAAAGAGCTCACCTTGGCAGCCGAAGTAATTTGCGTTCTCCATGTTGAAGAAGCCGTCCCTGCAGGCCGAGCAGAACTGCCCACACACGTTGGCTTTGCAGAAGCACTGCCCATCGCCCTGGGAGAGAAGCAGGCATAGAAACTCACTCCCTCTTGTTGCTTGTCAAGGCTAAGCTGTTCCTCAGTTATTTGGGTTCTGGTCTGAAACACTCCAGAAACATTTTGAGTTTCACGCTCCACACGGCTTCCTGCACATGGGTGGGCCAGATAAGGGCCAGATAACTTAAATTACCCAACAATGCAGGCAAACAAAAATCCAGGCATCCTGGGACAGACCCAGAAATATTTAGGTGCCTAATTTATGGCAGGTCTTAATCCCACATTCTCATGCAAGCCCAGACTGTGGTGCAAGCGCTGAGAGCTGTGTCAGGGCCTCTCCACCAGCTGCTGTGAGAAACAGAGCTGAACACTCCCAACACAGCATGCTCAGAGGAGCCTGGAAGCAGAGGAGCAAACCCACCTGCCGGCACTCCGAGATTCCGCTGATGGTGCCCTTGGTGTCACACTTGCAGCCTGGGGAGAGGGAGATGAACAAGAAAGCCAGAAGGTCCATCAGCCCCTGAGAAGATGCCTGATGGGGTCAGCACCCACCACACCAGAGGATACTGGTTGGGTAAGATGAGCCAGAACTGGTCAAGTAGAAGGTAGCCCTGCACAAGAGCTCGCATTCCATTCTGGACAGCTACTGTTGAGGACACAGCTACCGAAGACATTTGCCTTTTCTGCATATTTGGCCATGAAAAGTTAAGTGTCTGCAGGGAAGGCTGAGAATGGCAGAACTTATTGCACGAGCCCTATGTTTCATCCCAAGCAAAAAGCACCGGGCTCCAGCCTTTCCCCTCTCCACGTGGGGGTTACCCAGAGCACTCCAGCTTTGACTCATCACTTCTGGGTGAAGATGGAAGGAAAGCCATCGCTTCCAATCCTGCAGTGATGGTGCCCACTGGCTTGGGTTTGGCTCTCACACCATGGAGGGGACTTTTGTGGGCTGTGCAAATGCCATTTCCTTACTCAGGCAGCCATAGGGGTTCTCTGGAGTCAGGTTCCAGTATCCAGGCTTGCATCTGTCACAAGCTGGGCCTTCAACGTATGCCCGACATGCACAGGAGCCCTGGGGAAAGGCATGGGGAGAAAAGAGCAGGTGAGAATTTGCAGCACAGTGGTTGAACATGGGGTCTGCTGCTCTGGATGCTTTCGGGCTGAGCTTAAGGAAGGACCTGATCCAACATGAGATAAAGGGGATCATATAAAAATGACCTGCAGGGGTTGTGGTGGGTTCATTTGATACTCACCGGGGCCAGCGAGGGATCTGCGGTCTCCAACCCTGCTGGGTTACAGGAGCCCACTAGAAAAGAGGGGGAAAAGAACGGATTTATAGAGCCAGCTCTCCCCTTGGCTGTCCCTAACTGGGGTTATTTCTCCCCTTGCAAAGCTTTTGGGGGATGATAAATGCATTTACCAGCACCCAAGACACTGGAGTGTGCCAAGAGATCAGGGAGAAGGGGCTACCTTCGCAGTGGGGGAACCCGTAGGCGCCGGGCATGCAGCTGTCACAGCGCAGTCCCGTCACCTTGGGCCGGCAGCTGCACTGCCCCGTGTCCTGGTCACAGGTGCCATGCAGGGACCCCTCCCGGGAGCACTGGCAAGCTGCAAGAGAGGAGGGAGAACCGCTGCAGCTGCATTCAGGGCTTCCCAGCAGCAGCCTCTTTTGTCTGCCTGACCTTCACCAAAAGCAGCCAGAAATGTGGGTTATAAATAGAATTCTCATTCGTTGCTTTTGGTTAAAACTACCCCAATCTTTTAGGAAAAATAGTAGAAGCCTCAGTGTTTATCACACCCATTCACATACATTTACGTGTATTTAAGAGGCAGGGAAGAGTTTTGGTTGAGGAGAAGGGGTAGGTGTGATCTCATCCACCCAGGTCAGTTGCCAGTGATGTATCAGACCCTACAAAATCCCAAACACCCAGGAGCAGCATTCGGCCATCAGGGTCTGCCCTGATGTGCATGTTGGATGTGGGCAGTGGGGTGAGGGCAGAGCAATGGTTACACAGCTTCCTGCAAAACCTGCTGCCCATGAGTGCACAGAGATCCCACTGCCCTATCACAGGAAAGGTCAGCAAGCTGCCAGGGAGCTGCCCATGCCTTTCTTGCCCAGCCAGCACACCTCAAATCCCTGCTGAAGGAGACATTCTAGGCTGACACCCCCACGCTGGCTAACAGCAAAAGATTGCTCATAAGACAACAGATTAAAAAAAATATAAAAGTCAGGTGGATCTTTTCTTTCTTTACTGTGCGTCCTCTACAGCTCTGCAATGTGGACACGGCTTTATGAGACAAAAAAAAAGTGACTACTGAAGTCCTGTGAGACCATTTCATCTCTGCTTCCAGCCTCTTCAAAGGCATATTGCCGGCATCAGCATTTGGGAGGAGTGTTCTGCCAGCTGGCATGGCTCAGAAGTCCACATTTAGTCCAGTGCAGGAGGGTGATGACGCTCTTTTGTTGCCTCAGGGAAATTGTATCATGGATTACTTTTTAATGAGGAGTAAATTCTTGCTGGGAGACATAAGAGTACATCTGGCTTCCAGTCGGGACTGCTGACAGGGAGGGAGATGGGGACACTCTGCCTGGAGCTGGGGAGGGCTGGTCAGAGCATTTGGGGCTGCAGGCACCTACCACAGCCATTGCTCAGTCCTGGCACCAGCAGCAATAGTCCAGGAGTGATGCAGTGCCCAGGGAAATGGACAGGATCAGAGACTCATTAAGGTTGGAAAAGACCTCTAATACCATCATCCACCTGCTCCCCCAGCACTTCCAAGTCTACCACTAAACCATGTCCCCAAGTGCCACATCTACACGGCTTTTTAATCCTCCCAATGATAGTGATTCCACCACTGCCCTAGGCAGCCTGATCAAATGCTTGACAACTGTTTTGGTGAAGAAATTTTTCCTAATACCCAATCTAAACCTCCCGTGGTGCAACTTGGGGCCGTCTCCTCTTGTCCTGCTACTTGTTACTTGGGAGAAGAGATCAACCCTGGTCTGGCTACACCCTCCTTTCAGGTAGTAGAGAGCAGTACGGTGCTACTCACGTGTGCAGCTGGGGTATCCGTAGAAGCCTAGGGCACACTGGCTGCAGGTGTGTCCCGCAAAATTCCCGTGGCACCGGCACTGCCCCACTGGGCTGCAGTTGTTGTCCACTGCACCCCGGGAATCGCAGGAGCAAGCTGTAAGAGCAGGACTCTGATGATCCCTGTGATCTGTGGCCAAGCACTGCTGGTCTGAACCATCGTTCAGCCCCCCAGGAATTAGCCATTTCCATCAGAACTAAATTAATTTCTTAATCCCTTGGCAAATCATGCAGTATTTTCATAGCCACACCAGGAAAATGCCACGGAGGGATTTTTACAGCCCATTCAATGTTTCCCAGCAGTTTCGTAGGTTAATGCACTAAAATGACACACAAAAGAGGCATAAGCTGAGACACCAGGTCACGGCAGGGTTGTGATGAGGAAGCGCGACTGATAAAAACTGCTTTGTCTTCCAGGCTTTGCTATGATCCATGACCTCCAAAACAATCCTGCCAAATTCACAGTGCAAACCACACAGGGTTGATTTTGAGAAACACCCAAGTCTTGCAAGAACAGGTATGTTTTTTAGAGCAGCAGGAGCTGAAGGTTCAGGTGCTTACCGTAGCAGTGGGGGTAGGAGTGGTGCCCAGGGCTGCACTGCTCACACCGCGGCCCCGCAAACTCGGCTCTGCAGAAACAATTCCCGGCGGAGTCACAGCCTCCCGGCAGCGTCCCGACTGAGCTGCAGCCACACACTGCGACACACAGAAACCACCCGCCCTGAGCTGCGAGCCTGGGCCAGAGCTCGTGGCAAAATGTCTTTGTCCTGGGCTTCTCAGATTAGGTGCTGCTCTAAGTGTTCAAACCATCAACGTATTTTCCAAACACCCACAAAATCACTATCCAGTCCTTCAGCCCCCTGCCAGAGGACTCTGGCTGTGTGTCCCCACCCAGGCCTGTGAAGGACAGATACTCACACTGGCACAGAGGGTAGTTGAAGTAGCCTGGAGCACACTGGTCACACGAGTGCCCTTCAAATCCCGTCCGGCACAGACACTGCCCTGTCTCGCTGTCACAGGTGCCATCGTACTGACCAGGGCCAGAGCACTGGCAGGCTGCAAAGCAACAAGGGCATCAGTAAATAAGCAAGTTTTTGTCTTTAGCCTTCCCAGGAAAGGAACCAGAGTGCCTGTTCCTCTGGGGTAGAAGAGCAGTTGCAGGAGAAAGCATAGGGAACAGAGCTGACAGCAAGCATGCCTGGCCCATAGTTCATATCCATAGGGAATTCCTCAAGAGCCCCCCAGAGCCTGGGAGGATGCTGGAGGGTCAGGGCTGAGTGGAAAACAACAGCAGAAGTGCAGAAGTCATGGGAATTTGTCACTTGGAAGTGGAGCTGTGGAATTCCTCCTCTCCAGCATGGGTGGAGAACAAGGAGAAGCCCAGCAGGGCGAGCCTGGGGACGCTGCCCTGGGTACTCACGCTGGCAGCTGGGTCCGTAGTGGCCTGGGGCACACTGGTCACAGTGTGTTCCCTGGAAGTTGGGTTTGCACACGCACATCCCCACCCGGGGGTCCTTCCGACAGGCGTTGCCTTCGGTCCCACCCGCGTAGCAATCGCAGTCTGGATGGGGACACACAACAGGCGACACCACGCACCGCCGTCAGTCGAGCTCTGAGGCCCCACAAGGACAGGAGCTGCCATGAGAGGCAACTCAAACGCTCAAGCATTTGCCTCCATAACCTTCCTATCAGATGCAAATGTTTCAACCAAACCACACCTGGCTTGTGGGGTGGCTGGGAGGCCTCAGCACCACGCAGGTGTGAAGGTGCAGGATGGGCAGCAGGGCAATGCACAGGGCAGGCAAATGCTGCTCCCACAAGCCCAGACAGAGCTGATTCAGTGTAGTGTGGAAATAATCAGAGCCTTTGGCTAACCAGGGTGAACTCTGGGCTTTCTCTCTGGTCACTCCATGCTCAGCTGCACCCGAGACCTTCCCACTGCCAGGGTATGGTGTTCCAGGCAGCCCTGCTGTCACCAACAGCAGTGGTGTGGGGTGCTGGGCTGGGATAGGGAAGGACAAACATCATCCAAAAACCAGAGGGAGGAGGAGGTGGAGAAATGAGAAGGGAAGTGAGAAATTCCAGCTCAGGAAAGAAAAAAACCTGTCTGGAAGATAGAGACTTCAAAATATCAGAAGGAAGGAAAAGGTTATCTGGAGTGTGCTGGGAAGCATGAGACAGAGGAGGATTCGGTGGGAAAAGAGACAGAAAAAAGCACAAGGGAGTAGATGAACTGAGAGGAGTGAGCATGAGAGAGGAGGGAAGTGAAGTGGAGAGCAGGGATGAGAGCATGGATGAGCTTTCTGAACAACAGAGGAAGTGACACAGAGTGAGTGGCTGACTGTGCACGACCATTCAGAGGCACCCACAGCAGAACTCCCAGCTCAGCCACAGCCCCTCCATAACCTTTTGGAGGGCTCCTCACAGGGAGGGCAGAAGGGACATTCCCACATGGCCTGGACCCCAGAAAAAAAATCACACTGTCACTCTAGGCTAGAGATTCCACGTCTATAAAAAGGGGATCATAAAACTTCCTTTCCCCCACCCTCAGTTGCTGGTTGTGCTCTCTTACAACCACTCAGGGCTGCCTCATACAACGTACGTGCCCAATAATCTGAAGAACTGATCTTGCATTGGATGGGAGGTGTAACAGAAACGACAGCATTGCCAAAGCATCAAGGAAAACTGCACTGCTTACTTATTATCTGTCCTGCAGGCAGCACTTGTTCTCCAGTATCATTGTGAGAGAAAGCTGGAACGGCTGTGCAGAGAAAGAGACATTGCACGGGTCATCACAGACACACAGAGAACTCCTGATGGAATATCAAGGGCTTGACAGTCCCAAAGATGAACAGACTGAATGAAAATGTGGAATGTGGAATAAAGCACAGATATCCCACTAAACAATGATCCATTACAGCCGTTTTTAGCCTGTCTTTCACAGAAAGTGAGAGAAAACTCCAGCCAAATGGGAAGCTCCTGTTGGCTCTGTGTTCAGACCAGTTCAGCTCTGGTCCAGCTTCCACCCAAGCCAAATGTGGATTTGTACCCACCTGAAAGAACTCCTCCTGGGACAGGAGTGCCACATGGCACGGGGAAAAGACAACCCAAGAGCCACAGCTGGAGCTGCTTGCCCTTCCCATACCCGCTGGGTCTGTGGGCTCCCAGATCTGAACCCCCCACTTACGGTAGCAGTGGGGGAAGTTGAGGTAGCCCTCGGCACAGGCGTCGCAGTGCTCCCCGGTGTAGTTGGGTTTGCAGTAGCAGCGCCCCGTGAGGTCCTCGCAGGTGCCATCGGTGAAGTCAGACTCACAGTTACAGCCTGCAGAGAGGGACAAGCCAGCAGCAGTGTCACTGACAGAGGCCTCAGACTCCCTACAGCAGGAAAACCTCTCAGAAACCCTCCAGAGCGCCCTCCCCAGTGTCACCAAGTCCAGGAGGATGTCACTGCAAAGGAGTTCGCACTCACGGTAGCAAATGTACGGAGAGTCGATGGGGTGGTCGGGGGATCGATAGTACCCTGGGATGCACCTCTCACAATTAATGCCTGTGGTGTGATGCTGAAAGACAGTGGGTTAGAGAGGCATCAGTTCCTCTGCCTGCAGGATTCACATTCATCTATCAGATTAACCAATAGCTCCAGGTTACAGAGGAAGCAGCTCAGGAGTGTCAGCACACCAAAGACCTAAATCTGCTCAAAATTCCACATGCACTGACTTGGAAACAAAGCATTTCCCACAAACCATATCCTCCCATAAACAGTGTGAGTTACAGGTTCCTATCTGACCTCCAGCCCATTTCACTTCCTTCAGATGGTAAAATGTCCTGACCACTTTGTTATTGGAGGATAGCAGCAACCTGTTTCCTCCCAGCAAGGTAGCACAGCAAAATGTTTCATGCCAGTGCATGATTTAACCACGTCACAGTCACCATCACCTCGGTAAGGGCAGAGCTACTTTCCCACTTTCACAGAGACTGAAGACTGGCATTTCAGTGGGCAGAGAGATATCCAGGGAGATGCCAGAGCACTGTGAACTGGGTAGGGATTTCCCACTGTGCTGGGCAGCAACCTGTCCCTCCCAATTCCAGTGCCGCAGCAAATTGAAGCTTTAAGAGGTAGTGGTACCACCAGGGGACAGCTAGAAACCCAAGTGCTGTTCTCATTACTGGTGCACACTCCTTTAATACATGGCAAAGACACTAAATTTCCAGGGAGAAACCTAATTTAGATAACAGAGGGGCTTGGTGGAGGTCCCAGCGAGGCTGAACTCCATGCTGACAGCGGAAACAAACACAAACATTTGCATCAGCCTTTTCCAGAGGAGCTCTTTGGGCCTACCTGGCAGTCAATACAAACACCTCCCCCTTCAAACTTGTCCTCACGACTCCTGCTGGCTTTGTGCCGATCCACCTCCGGGTCGTAGTAGCAGTCGTAGGCATGGCCATTGCAATTGCAGGCTGGAATACAAAGAGGTGATGGGAGCTAAACCACCCGTCCTCAGAGGTCCTTCAGTCAGCAGCTGGATCTCAAGATGTCAACTCTGCCTCCCGGGTTTGATGTTGGATGGGTTGCTTTTCCATAAGGAAAGATGCCTGAATGCATCTGGGGGATTACATGATCTCCCAAGCCCTCTCTGAAGCACAGAGGCAGCAACTCCCTCACAAAGTCTGGTCTGCAACCAGGAGAGCGCAGCAGGCACAAAATCACAAGTGAAGTATGTGCAGGCGTGTACGGACGAGAAAGAAAAATTACCACACTGTGGGGCCTTGAGTAGTCTGGTTCAGAGAGCAACATTCTTGCCTCTTTTATCCCACCCTGGATAGAGGCGAGCTGTAAAATCCAGCACCTGGTGAGGGGGCTTTACAAACTCACAGCATTAAGATCTTTTGCCACCCTGCGTTCCTAAGACACCACGTGGTGCAGCTCTGTGCTCTGCACTCCCAGCGCAGCAGAAATTCCACTGTCAGCACTGACCAAAGGTTTCTCTAGACAAATAAAGATGTCCTGTATGTAAACACATCCAAACCTAATTCATCTTGCAGACGGAATTGAGCAATGAGACTTGCCTGCACGAACCCTTGGACACACAGGAGGAACTGGAATGCAAGCAGAGCCAAAGTCCCACACGGACCTTGGAGACCTTCCTGTGTGAGCCTCACCTGAACACCATCACCTGCTGGGCAGAGCCCTCTCTGCTGTGTCACTGCCCTCCAGTTCACCCAGTCCCACTCAGCACCAGCCCCACCAGTGCACCACAGCAGAGCTGTGCTTGGGCAGGAAGGAGGAGCCCAGCTCCCACTTACGCTGGCACTCGTTGGCGCTGTCGGCAGTGGCAGGCTTCCAGGGGAACTGGTTGTAGCCAGGGCAGCAGCGATCGCAGGAGCCACCACAGGTGTTGTGCTGGCAGTCACACTGCAGCCTGTGGGGACAGAACGGGGCACAGACAAGGTTGGGCAATGACAGGGACATGTGGGATGGGGAGCTGCTGTGGGCCCCTGCTGTGTGCCCCTGCTGTGCATCACTGTCACTGATCTCGTACATGAATGCGTGGTATTTGCTAATCTGAATGTTCTGGAAAAGAGGCTTCTTAGGCTTTTTATTTCAACTTTTTAATTGATTTTTTTTTTTTTTTCCCTGAGCCAAACACCAAACTTTGCTATTCCAGCTCCGTTCCCTCCCTTTTTTCTCCTCCACCATCATTCATTTTTTTCTTCAGGAGACATGGGTAAGAGAAAAATCAGTGTGCCACTGCCTAGCCAGCTCTGCAGAGAATAAAATGTGAAATGGTCGGAGGCGGCAGTGGTAGAAACCTGAGCTGAAGCAGATTACTTGAGAGAGTGTAGCATGGTGCAGAGACACAAAGATGTCCTCACCACTGCTCAGGGGCAGCATGAAAGGACAAAATGACAGCCCAGAGCTGGAGAGGGATGGGGCCACACAGGTGCTATGTGCTCCTCCAGGTATACCTGTGCTGCAGGCAGGAGGGCATGAAATTTGAATTAAGCATTTTAATAGATGCTGGCCCCACGCTCCCTGTGCAATGCACCTCCTGCTTTCCAGGCAGGGCTGTGCTGGGTAAACAGGCGGCTCCGGAGGCGCCAGGCAAGGAATCTCGACAGGCACCCGATGGATCTCGTCCCTGCCCGACCACAACGGTGATTCATTAACGTCGGTGACATCATCCCCAAAACCTCCACTTAGCACAAGGCGATTCCATCCAACACAAATGCTTTCTGTTGTATTAGACTTATGGATAATACAGCATGTTCCAGCTTTTATCTGTGCAATTACTCATTTCCCCTCAGGGCCAGTCTGCCACTCCCACCTCTCCCTCCCTCCAATGCTTTTCCATTCAAAAGCAGTGTGTTTAAAAATAAATGTCATTTTTTTAAAAC
The DNA here is from genome assembly GCF_020740725.1 of Corvus hawaiiensis. Taxonomy (NCBI): domain Eukaryota; kingdom Metazoa; phylum Chordata; class Aves; order Passeriformes; family Corvidae; genus Corvus; species Corvus hawaiiensis. The sequence continues at coordinate 11,638,856 of NC_063229.1, read as the reverse complement.
GTTAGAAACAAAAGGAGCAGTCATTCAGGGTGAAATGCAGGAGTGCAGACACTGCAGTGAGCTGAGTGCCACAGTTTCCACCTACACGTAATTTTAAGATGTGAGACTGCAAGTCTATGCATAGTGAATTGGCAGATAGAGGCAGCAGCACTGGACTAGTGACCCCATTTTAATAAAATATGGGATGATCTGAAAGTTTGGGGGAATGCAAGCAGGATTCACACTCAGCACATTTGCTCGAGGCAGAGGGGTTGAGAGGCAAGAGGTCCCACTGCTGCTCCCAGCCCTCCTGCTGCAGATGCCATGGGACACGTGGCCGCAGTCAGTTCTCTCATCACTCATCATGCCCTGTCCCTGCCCACGTTCACAGCCTGGGCTGGAGCTGGCAGAGTCCAGGCATGAAACTGAACCCCTGGCTAGAGCTTAAGTAGCAGAAAACAGCCCTGAAATATTCAACTAGGAACTTTGTTCTCCAAGTGTTTTGGAGACCCAAAGGGGAGTCTCAATGAGAGGCAAACCTTGGCGTGTCTCTGGAATGTAACTACCCACAGACCTCTCACCTGGCCGACTACCACTCAGCACTTTTAAGGAAACAAAATTTTATCGTTTCTTTCCATGGCAGCAGCTGGAGATCAAGATTAAGATCCACATACATACATCTGGAGAAAGATGGTCACTGAGTCAGGGAACTTATAAACCTGCTGAGCAGTGTAAATCTCCCTGAGTGGAGGACGTGGCTCCAGCCACACACCCCAGGCTCCTTCATGTTCAAGATGTTTGAAAAGTACTGGTTCAGTTCCCAGAACGCAAAACGATGGCACTGCATGAGTAAGGATGCTCATTTCACATGGAGAAGGAGGTATTTATTTAGTCTCTGCTGTTCAGAGTTAGCAATGACCTCTGAGAGAGCTCATGGCTTTACTGCACCTTGTGCCGAGTCCGTGCTGCTAATGAATTACAGACAAATGTGCATAAACCACAATATTTACATGTTCCATTGATTGAGTATATACAAGGAAGAAGAGGGAGCGGCTGTGTTCACATAGCACATATTTCCTGGTCATCCTGCCATAAGAAATGAAACCGCAGTCTACCCGCTGGAACTGATGCTCAACAGCAGAGACTAAACAGTTTCCAGCAAGCAGCTGTGGCAGAACTGAGAGCAGCACACAAACACTACAGCATCTGGATTTGGCTAGGACATCTGAGGAGCACAATCAAGAAAAAAAAAAAGCCCTTTCCTCTGACTGTACGGAGAAGAAAACACCTGCAAAAAGAGACTGACAGATGGCACAAATCTACCAGCACACGTGGTGCTCTCCCTTCCAAATGGGAAAGGGGAAGCTGGAGTTCAGGATCCAGCAGTGGGAAAGCATCCTTCATCTGTGGATGTGCTTCTGACCAACTAGGCTGCTGCAGTCTTGCTGGTTATCTTCAGCATCAGGCACACTTGTCTCCCCCTTGCTTGTGGCATCCGTGACAGGGCAGTGAAGCCACAGAAGAAGTTGCTCTTATAGACAGATGCAGAACCCTTGCAGAGTTCTCCTGAGCTCACTCAGCCTGTTAACACACGATTCCTGTCTGGGCTCTCCAAGCCAGGTTCCTGCTAATCTTTATCTCACTGCTCCCAGGGTTTGCCAGGAGAAAGGGTTGTGCCTCATCCTGCTGGTGTTCACCTTTAACCAGGAGAACATTCCTTCCCTCTGCTTCATTCAGCCCATTCCAACTTGGGGCAAAGAGAGAAAGCTGTGAGAAGTGTGGAGAGCCTTGAGGAGGCTGTACCTGTCCACAGGTCCCTGCACATACACAGGGCCCAGATGTGCTGCCAGATCAACAGATGGATGTGTAGCCTCTGTAGCTTGGCACTTCACACAAACCTTCCAAAGTTGCACGAATATTGTAATTTATGTCCAGGAAGTCAGCTCATGGACATGCTTCATCACGTCCTGAAGTCTTTGCCAAGATTTCTAGCTCACCTCGCCCCTATCGAAGTGCTCATCCTGCCTTTCTGAGCAATGGGCACGAGAAACACAGCGATGTGCAGAAGAGAGAAGTTAAAATGAGCAGCAGAGACCACCCCAACAGGCTGAGATTGTGGGATTTTTAACAGGGCCAGGCCAATCCACGTGGATCTATTTGCATTTCCTTGCCATGTTGGCTGTCACACATCAGCACCTGAAGAGGCAGGACATGTGCAAAGGGACACACCGCACAGACTGCTGGAGACATGACAAGTTTCTGGTAGCTGGGTCTGTGTCTTAAGGGAACAGTGTGTCTGAGCCCCAGCTGCTGTGGCATTACAGATATCCCCAAGCTGCCTCTGTGCTGTGTCAGGGCAGCAGGGCTGGGATCCTGCCCAGCAGTGCCCACTTTAATGGGAAGGCTGAACACAGCTGCTCCCAGAGCCTGAAGAACAGCAGCACTTCACCAATTACTCATTTTCTCAACTGAAAGTATCAGATTTCTGCTGACTTGCCTGTGCTCCTGGGCTTGCTAAAGGGTACAGCAATGCCATGAGAAGATCTATTTATCCAGCACCTTTTCCTGCTGTATCCCAAAGGACTTACAGCTGTTATGTGGTGACTGTACAAAGCACCCAAGTAGGAAATGTTTTCTCCCTCAGGCCAGCGTGATCTGCTCTGGGTGAAATGCAACAGCTGCTTACCAACATGTGCTGCAACATCACAGAACAGGCTGGGGCCAAGAGTGGAGATGCCAAATGCATCCTAATGAGAGTGGAGGAGAGGAATTTCAGGAGACAGAGACAGTTGCAAGCAAAGGTGGCACTGAAGAAGGATTTCTAACTTATCTCTCCTTGCTCAATTTTCCCTCCCTTCTTGGAGAGCCCCAAACCATCGAAACACCCAGGACCAAGAAAGGTCCTGGCACTTCCATGTTAAAGAATTACTTGTCCCCATGAAGCCTTTTGCCCTGCACACAGGTTTACTGTGCATCCAGCAACAGCAATGTCTAAAAAACAAGGAACTGTACATTCAAATATTTATGAACTTCCTTTTGTCAGAGTTTGGCACATTAAGGCAGGCTTGCTTACCAATACATCTTTGTTTTAATACTTAACAGCTTTAACCTTGGCTGGGACTCACTGGAATTTTATTTTAGACAATCCAAAAGTTCTACATGATCCTGATGAGAAAGAAATACAAGCTCCCCTCGTCCAGCTGAATCTACCCATCCCTTTCATAAAGGCAACATTCAAGCTGCAAACAGATGGCTAAAAGCAACACTTCCATGGTCTGAAGCCGTTCTTTGGCATTTCAAGTTGCCAAGGCAGATGGGAACTCCCATAAGCCAAAATTTAACTTCTTTGCACGCTCTTGTTCTTTTGCAAAGAGTTGTTCAGATACATACATGACCAATTTATGGTTCTTGTGAGTAGAAATAGGCAGCAGTCTCTGGTTTCATGGGAGACCATCTATTTAAGAGAGCATTGTCCCAATGTTTAAGAAGCCATGTGGGAAGCAAGAGACTTCTCTGCACAAGTTCAGAAATGATCCCTGGACTTTGATGGGAAACTTCCCTGTTCCACATCAGTATCCCATCTTCTCCTTCTCACACTCTGCTCCAACGGGATGGCCAAGTTGTGGACAGAGAAACTCGAGCAGGGAGCTGATCTGGCTGAAAAATAGTCTGACAAATTGTGCAATTTTTGCTCCTTTGTCTGGAGCAGTTTCTGCTTCTTTCTCAGGGCAGAGCCATGAACAGCAGTGATGGCACCATTACTAGCTCAGGACAGGACACAACTAACACTGGTATCTTTCATTCTTAAAACAGTAATTCAAATGCTCTCACACAGAACTGGGATTTTGCAAAAGGTACCTGTAAGGGTCGTTGGGGTCTTTGGCATCACAGACGTCTGCATGGCCGTGGCAGACACAGCGCCCTCCGATGCTGATATCCTTGATGCTGTAGTAATACTGGAGAGCACAAGAAAAGCTGGCCATTACTATCTTTACAAATCAGATTCGTAACTGTTCTACTCAGGATTCAGCACTTTATCCAGTAAAATGATGCGTTGGGGTATTTCCCTTACAGTGACACTGCCTATGGTAAGATCCACCACCTCTAACAGAGCCCATTAGCTACGAGTGGGGGGGCTCCCAGCACAGCCAGAAAGCCACATGTGACACCAAGAAGTGTTTCTCAGTTTCACATTGTTGGTGCCTTCCCAAGCAGCCTCCAGCTCCAGCCACAGCGGCATCCACTGCAGACACCTTCAGCTTTAGGGAGTGCAAGAGAGAGAAAATCCCCACAGGCAACACCCAGGGATGTGCTCTCCCCAGAGGTGGCTTGCACAGCCCTCAAACAGTTCCACCTCACCAGCAAGTGGTATCAAGGCCTCTCTTACCCTCCTTGTGACTGTAGGGTCCCTCAGAGCTTTGCCCATCAGGTGCCCCAGCAGAGTGTTCGTCTGCAGGAAGCGCAGTCGGATGTTGGTGGCTTTGGTGAAATTCCGCAGGAGAGGAGAGTAGGAGAAGTTCATGGCTCCTGGGCGCCCGTTCACCAGAGAGACAACAATCTGTGAGTGGGAGGAGGGAGAAGGCCAGGTTGGATGGGGCACTGAGCAACCTGCTCTAGTGGAAGGTGCATCTGCTCAGAGTTGCAGGTTGGAACTGGGTGGTCATTAAGGTCCCTTCCAACCCAAGCCATTCTGTGAATCTATTGAGAACAAATCTATGAGCAATCCTTTGGGATGGAAGGAAATTAATCTCTCCCTCAGCTGAACCCAGTCATCCAGGTGACTGAATCCCAGTGAATCTCATTTGGTTTAACTGAATACTTTAAGTGGTATCTGAAAATCAAGAGGGAGCCAATTAATAGAGTACCAACAGTCACTGAGTAACCCTGGAAACTCCAAGGGATGGAAACAGGCAATGGCTCACCTCCCCATTTTCCAAAGGCACGATCCGGGAGTATTCAGTGGTGCAGATGGCATGGTCGTCCCTGGTGATACGGTCCACAGTGTGCTGGCCAAACTTCTCAATGCAGTCCCTCTTGGAAGCTGTTCATCAACCAGAGATGGGAGCAGTAAGAGAAAAGGAGCAATTCGCAGCCCTCTGTGGATTTTCCCACACTGACTACAGGAGAGATGGGTGTACAATCTTTGTTAAGCATTTACTACGTAGAGATTGCTCTGTATCATTAACTCTGTCATGGTTAAATACATGTCCTCCATAAGAGAGGGAGTCACAGGCAGAAAATCCCCCCCAAATCACCTCCCTGCAGTAAATGAGGAATGTCAGAACAGCCACTCTACCCACTGCCACCAGCTGCAGAGAAACCCAGCCCTTAATTTTGGCATTAAGCTCCTATTTTAACCAAACTGAGACCTAACTCTGGTCTCAATCCGTTGCTTTGCTGGCAGTGGATTTGCTACACTGCTACCACTGAACTGCATAAGGGCCCTTTGCTGCCAGGGCTCTGCTCCTGATGTAGGAGCTGCACCACCATTTCATGTGGCTCCCAAACTTCCTGAGTCCGTCCTGAAGCCAGCACAGAACCCACAACAGGAGCAACCACAAGCCACAGCCACTGCTGGGGACATCTCCCACCAAGCAGGGAGGACATGCAGGTGTGGGGCAGGGACCTGCAGTGTCTGGGAGAGGCCGAGCAATGGCCTGCAGGATGTCTCCTCCTCACACCTTACTCTGAACTCTGCTCTTAAACCAATGCTACAAACCAGAAATGCCAAAGCCACCAAGAACCATCCCTTGGGGACAGCAAACGAGGGCTCCTGCCACTAAGTGGCAATGCAAGGCTGGCTAAAGTCAGGGACAGGCACCACCAGGCAGCCGCTCTGCTGGCTCCATGACCTGCTTTGGGGATGCTGCATGCCAAGACTCTCCTTGCAGCCACAGGAATGGCCTGGCTTCCCTGAACAACTGCTCCTGCAAGTCCAGCACCCTCGTCCCCAGGATGTGTGACATCCCTGTGCTGGCAGAGCCAACCAAACCATGGCTGGGGCAGTTCAGGGCCTGATTGTGCAGGGTGGTGAGCACCTACATCTACCTATGCAAAAACCTACACAATGCTACTCTCTACAACTGTTCCCTCGGGAAGAGCCTGGACAAAGGCTGCTGCTCCTTCCCACTCCCTTTTCACCTGTGCCAGGAGCTCACAGCAGAGAGTGCTCAAGTGTGTGTCACTGCAGTGCTCCTGAGGGTGTTTCCATGGGGAGAAAAAGGAAGAAAAGGCAGCCAACACAACCTCCTGTTCCTCCCAGTGCTGCTTAGCTCACACAGGAAACTGAAGGGGAAACGTTAACCCAATTCACAGGAATAATCCTCCAAAATCTGTCTCAGTGTGCCTCCAGAAGGCAGGTCCCTCACTCCATGGGCTGCATGGGTAGGCTGAGCCAGGCAGAAGGAACAGCAAAGGGGGAGCAGGGAATTTCTGCCTCCCTGTCATCTTCACCTCTGGCTTGCACCCACCCACACCTTGTCTCCAGAACATGGCCTTGCTCCAGGAAACACTGTTTTGGCAACAGCAAGAGCTCAGTTGCATCCACAGGAAGATGTGGAAACATTTAACATCAGGTCTCTGGCCGCCAAGGTTTGCTTCACCAGGTGCTTTTTAAAGGCGATTTATTTTTAAAGCCCCTGGCGAGGAACCTGTCACCACTGGCTCAAGATGATTGATTTCCAGAGCACCGCCACGGCTGCATGGAGACAGGATGCTCAGCCCAAGGAGCTACTCAGGAAAACCGATGAACTCCTCCAGTTATTACAAAATCTGCACAACCACGTGAGCCAGAAGCTGGGCATTCTGAGCTAAAACAGAGTAACCCCTTGGCCTTAAACCCCAGCAGTATTTTAAGGAAACAGACAAGGACCCAGCCTCACCCAGCAGTCACTTCTCCCTCCTCCCGCAGAGCTGAGCCCAAAAGCACCTTGGCACCTCCCGTGATGAGCAGCACTGAGCCAGGGTGGGCAGTGCCACAGTGTCACCCCTGGCAAGGCTCACCGGCATCTCTGAAGAAACCCTGCATTTCTGCCAGCTGCTTTTAACCCTGGTACTGACCTGGCAGTGTTTCTATTAGACCACCTACAGAATCCCCCGTGACAAAAATAAACCTCCGCAGAGGACTTCTTGTGCTAGCAAATCTGGCAGGTTTTGGAGCAGCCACCTCTTGATTTCCATGGGAATTTTCCACTGGGCTGTGTCACTGCATGTCACTTCTCCAGGGGAGTGGTAACAGGGCCTGATGTTTTGGGAGGGAAGGGGACTCCAGATGTTACAGCACTGCCACTACACACAGGAACAAGCCGGTGGGGCAAGAGCTCCCTGTGCAGTTCCAGACCACGCAGGAACACGACTGTAATGGGCCTCAAGAGAGGCTTCGGAGCTGGCCGAGAAATTCTCAGAGAAGATAGAAAAAAGCAAAGCAGGAATTTGACAGCAGTAATTCCCTACTAGCACACAGCAGAGAGAAAAACATCCGCCCTGCAGAGGAGCTACCACGCTAAGGCAAGACAGCAGTAACATGTCTGCAGCTCTTTCTTGCACAAGAAGAGGCCAGAAATCCAAAGCACAGCCTAACAGGTAAGCCAGAAATATGAGCCTTTAGGGACAGCCCAGGGCAAGGCCTCTGAGTGCTCCCACGTCCTTTCTTGCCAGGTTTTAAGCTCTGGCTGTAGATCTTAACTCACATCTTCTCCCAATTACTGCTGCTGCTTCTGGGAGGAGCTGGTGGTTAACAAGATCCTCAGCATCCGGCTACCACACACACCCTCTGGGAGAAGAGTTTTGTAGAACCAGCTGTTTCTTAAGGTTTTAATCAGAGAATGGGGAAGCCAAATGCACAGGCTAGATCTCCTTTCCAGCCAGCTGTCTCTGATCCCACCTTGCACAGCAGCAGGACAGCGGTTCCCTGCCCCACACAGGCTGGATCCAATCTCTGGTACTGATAATCACAAGGGAATGTTTTCTGCATCCAGACTTTTCTGTGACAGCAGCCACTTGGAAGCGAGCTGCTGCTTGGCTTCTGGAGGAGCTGGAATATTGTCTGGGATGGTACAGAGCAGACAGGCAGAAAGAGGAGGGCAGGGAGGAGATGATAAGAAATCTCACGTTCAGATCTAGATCTAGATCCACAACACAACACCCAGCTGGTGTGGATGTGTGTGGACGCTGGTGCCAACTTTGGCATCCCCACACATTTCATGACTGTGTTTTAAATTTTTCAGTACCAGAGAGCAAAACAGTTCTCCTGCCCTGAGAAGCATTAAACCTTCAGTTCTTGCAGCCTTATTGGGCAGATGAAACAGAGGACATGGGCTGCATCGCAACAGTGACACAGGAACAGCTCCAAACCCAGCCTTGTATTTGCACAGAGTCATCTTCACCCTGCCCTCACCACCTGACACTGAACTGCAGCCCCCTGACATACTCACAGGCAAAATACTGCCAGGGCTCGTAGGTGAGGCCAAAATCAGTCGATCGCTCCAGCACCCAGAGGTCAGGACGAGGGGAATTGGCAAACTTGATCAGGACATATGCTACATGGAAGAGCTGAAAGAAAGGAACACAGAGTGAGTTGGCTGCTTGAGGCATCCTGAAAAGCAGAGAGAACTTCGTGGGATCCAAGTGGAATAAATGAGCTGGCACTTTGCAGCTCCTGCTGCTCACAAGCAGCCTGTGGAGCGAAATCCTCCGTATCTAAAGGGATGGTGATAGGACACAGCTGCTGCAGAGAGCCAGATTAGGGAGCTCAGCTCCCACTGAATGCAAACAAAGCTCAGACTTTGTGGTTACAGGCTGTACTCAGGTTGTGCTGGGAGACACCCCAGGCTTAGTCTGAACAGGCTGCATTACAAACCAGCTACGATGCTGTCCTGGAGACTTGGCTTTTGGGCTGTTCTTGGGGTAACAGGTGGCACAGCCAGGGAGCATCCAACTGCACCTTGCAGACAGCATCACAAAATCCTTCTGTTTTTTTAAGGCATTCCATATACCAGCCCTGCTTCACCAACACAACCTGTGTTTTGAAGCCTGTTCCAGAAAAACCCCAGCACAGCTCCTCTTCCCCAGGTGCCACAGGGAGGGGAGAGCAGGAGACCCACTTGGCTCCAGCACAGCTCCAACACTGGGCTGCTCCCATTTGTCTGGACACTGACGTGTGCACACACACTCCTGCCAAGTATAAAATAAACGTCGTCTTTAAAGAGCTACAATGTCAGTGCTAGAGAGAAACAAAAGCCCCAGCAGAATTTCCCTTCCCCGGCTGGCACAGGCTTGCTCCAAGAATCCCCACTCCATCATCCTGTCACAAAGTGATATTTAAAGGCAAATAAAGTTCTCTTATCGGAGAAAATTCCTAACGTCAAAAACAACCCAAAAGGGAGTTTAGTGCTTGAAAGGCAGAGATTTATAGCTCAGGAGTCCCTCCTCATGCAGAGCTGGGGCTGTATGAGCATACACCCCTGCTAAAGACTGAGAAGTATCCAGAGGGACATTTCTGCAAGGGGAGGAGAAGGACTTCTCCATGACCATCTCAGCCATGCAGGAGGGCCAGAACAGCAGCCAGCACCTCAGCCTGCCTGGCCACACGCATCGCTGAGCAGAGGATGAATATTAATAACATGCCTCTGAAATAGCCCTGATCATCCACAGACTGAGCAAGTAAAGGCCAGAAGAAACACAAAAGAGGTATTTAAATCTACCAAGCCATCTACCAAGCATGGATCTTGCTGGGGACAGTCAGACAAGGGGTCTGAGTTCTGGTGTGCAGGTATGGATAAGGGGATGTGGGCAGCCCTGAGGACTGGCATCAGCTCAGTCCCCGCCCTCAGCAGGACATTCAAGCAAAAACCTCCTCAGGACACTGCCAAATGCTCCCCTGGCTCTGGGGCAGCCTCTCCTCCACTTACCATGGGTATTGGTCTGGTTCCCACTGCAGGCTGGTGGCACCTGAAACCACACCTGGGTGTAGGCTAAGGGGGCTTGAGAGAGATGCTCAGGGAGGAGTGAACCAGATCCAGCTGGGAACTCCACATGATCATCAAGCACAGTAGGGCAGAGGCTGTTCTCCAGCTGGGAATGGGCAGGAGGGTGGGATGTGTCACCACTCTCAGGGTTTGCACTGGTGCCATCCAGAACAAAGAAACCAAAGCAGACACCCAACTCGGTTCCCTGCTCCAAAAGACTTTCAAGCCCAGCCAAGGGGGAAACAGGCATCCTTTTCAAAAAACTGAGGGAAAACAGACTTCAGTGCTGCCCTAGTTCCCCTCTGCAACATGTGTGTTGTCAAGGCATACAAGACTAAGCTTTTCCAGAGGAGCAGTGTTTTCTGCCTGCTTAACCTCTCAGCAGAGCTGTTATTTGATAGTGAAGCCCAAGAGGCTTCAGCTCAGGCAGCTGCTTTCTCTGCAGGACCAGGTCTCACAGCTCAACATCTGCCTCTTGGCATGGGAACAGGGCTGAACACCAGCCTGTGAAGTTACACCTTCCCTCCACTCTAAACCCTCCTCCAGCTTTATTCTGCAGGGAACAAATTAATGCTCCTGCTGGAATCCAACACTGCCTTTAGCTGGACAAAATCCCCTGTGGCTCCAGAATACCTGTATATGTTCTGGCCTCAGGCACAGGGGGATTTTCTGCTCTGAATGAACAGCAACCACAAACACAAATTTAGAAATGTGAGGTGCACCCCTCTCTACTGCCTTTCTTTTTGCAAAGCCAGTAAGGAGTTTATGGCCCATAAATCCCACGGCATTTCTAGGAGGTCCTCCTCGTTGTTCAGCTTTATGCTGGAAAAAAGTGTTGCTAATTGAATGTCCTGGAGTCCAACTCCTCACACGCTTCTAGTTCTCAGAAGTCCCCTCCCTCCAGAGAACATGGATTACCATGCAGTCAAATTGGTGCAGCTTTTGCCCAAACAGTGAAACTTGACACAAAACCAAGCCTCGGGCTCAGTGATTCACAGAGCAAAAACAACAGCCAGAAAAAGAACTTGGTGCTGCTGGTTGCAAGCTCTGGTGTAAATGCCCCTGGGGTAGGGACAGGCAGGGCTGGGCAGCCACAGGCTCCTGACCCCTCTGAGCCCTCCAGCTGAAAGAAGGAGGTAGAGATGGTTTCGGTACATTTTGAGTCATGGGACACACACACACTAGGCACAACTGTGGCCATGCTTGCTAGAGTTCTCTGGAAGGCCAGTCCCAGCCCCACTGGCAGGGTTAGATGTCCCAGACCAGGGCTAGCACACCTTTTATCTTCCATTGCTGCTTTTCACAGGAAAGCACAAGAACCTCTGGGTTCTTGCTGGATATGTCTGGATCAGCTGCAGTACCTCAGCTGAAGCCCAGGGCAGGTATTTGCTCTCAAAGCCAAACACAATTCCTCTCTCCATACCCGAATCCATCTGCAGCACTGCTGCGTGCTCTTACTGCTGCTGAATTTTATTCCAGTCGTGACCGCAATTTTGGGACACAAAGAAGCCAGCCAACACTGCACAACCACTCCCCTCCAGTATGCAAGGGTCATTCCTAATGGAGCACAGAAAATATTCAGGAGTCTGTGACCACAGTGACCCCAAACCTGGAACAAGACCCATGTCCTGGGTCTTTTCAGACCAGGGGGATTTCTGTCCGGTCTGGCGAGTCCCCTGCCCCTCCATCCAACATCCTTATCTTGCAGAGTATCACAGCCTGGCCGGAAAAAATAACAGCAAATTGCCTGTTTCCAGTGCATCTGCTGAGAAAACTCAGATGCAAAGATGGAGCAGTAGCTCTAAAAATAGAGCTGGCAGAAAAGCCAGACTTTTCATTCCATGTTTAGTTCCAGTACAGTTCTGCCCAACCAATATTGCAAGAGAAATGGTTGGGTTTTTTTCCAAAGCCCTTATTTAGCTCCTATTATCAGTCAGATGAATAAAAACCTCTATGCTCCCAGCCACTTACGACATTTTTTTCCCTTCTTGATGGAGAAAAGAGGTGAAAACACCAGACTTGATGCACACACTTGTCTCCACACCAGCAGATCCCTTGCTTTCCCCACCTCTGAAAACATGCCAGGTACAGCTCAACCTTTGACCAGCCTCTGGGATTTCATAAAACAATCTTCCAGCCAGGAAATTCTGACACTACTTTAATTAGCAACCAGATTTCTTTGAAAATAGTAACATCCCTACATGTAGTTGATGTTGCTGTTAGTGGTTTTGAAGCAAGTTTCCTTAGTAACAATCTGCAGCTGCCCCAGTGCCTGGAAGGATGGAGCAAGTGCTGGAGCCAGGAGAGGAAGATGGAGATGAGGGCATTTCCTCCGTGTCCCACACTCCATCCCTTTGTGCCTTAGATGGTGGGCAGCTTTATCCAGCACCAAAATCCCATGAGAATATAATTCTGATTACTGCCCAGTGTGACAGTGCAAAGACTTGAAGAGTAAAAACAGATTCCAGAGGGGGGCACAAGAAACTCAGCTGCTTTTGGAGCAGCACATTCTCTGTCCGGTTGTTCATCCATCCTTCTGTGTAAGCAGCACATGATGGCAAATTCACACATTTCTCCTCCATTCCTTCCCTCGAGACACTGATTTCAGTTTTCCAGTTCTGGGAGGTACATGTGGGAAGAAGACAACAAGCTGGACCAGCTGTGTCCTGGGGTGCCTTGGTGAGGGAGTTTTGGGGAAGTCTCATTGATACTCCAAGGCACCACAAAGCCACACAGAGACATTCAATAACCAAAACAGATCTTCACACTGTTGTAATATTGGCAACTACATTTTCACCAACAGCAAGAGGGGCTCTTTTTGGTTCTCAGATGAAAAGGTCTGAGCAGGCTGTGCTGGCTGGAGCTACACCCAGCTCTGCTCCCGGCCCCGGATCCCACAGGAGCAGTTTATACAGTAAACCACTGGCTAATTTTCCACAGGACAGATTTATTACCTTGGCGTTGCCTTATGAAAATAGCACCATGTAAAAACAAAGCAGTTCATCTCTCCCTCACCACTGCTCCATACCCCTGTGGAGCTGTGCGTGGAGAGCATTACCAGTGCTGCTCATTCCCACTTGGGATCTCCTGGAAGGATCGGATGGACCTGCTGAGCAGGTGCAGCTCAACACCAGTGCATGGGCAATAAATCCCACTGTTTAGGGGCACATGAGGCCTCCTGGATATGCACAGCAAAGGGCTTGAGGACACCTTCAGCAGGCACCTGCAGCGTTTTGGGGCGTTCTGCACCCCAGTCTGGGTCACTGCACAGCAGCTCCAGAAACCTGCAAAACCTAGAAGCAGGAAAGCAGGAAAAGAGCCACTATGGAAAGTGTCAGAGAATGTTAATTATTTTTCCCCAGTTTCAAAAATCAAATTATTTTACTCTCTTCCAAGCCCATCCATCCCCCAGGCCCTGCCTGGTCCATCACCGCAGCCACAAGCCCACCTGGAAAACGTGGAGATGTCAGAGGCTGGATGGGGTTATCAATCCACAGTGCCAGGGAAAAACAGCTCTCTGGGAGCACAGGTCACCTCCGTCCACAGCCTGGGCAAGTGGCTGCCCAGCTGCCATGAATAAGCCTTGGAAACACTTGGCAGTGCTGGCACCACGTCAGTGGCAGCAGCTAAAGCTAAGAAGGTGCCTTTTTGTGCACCTTTTACCCCCACAAACAAATATGCAGGAGGTGGAAAAGCCCTGGAAAGGCAGAGAGCTTCTGACTCACTTTGAACTTGTCTAGGTCAGTGATCTGCCCCTTTTGCATCCTTTGCCTGTAATCATTTATTCTCATGGAAGCAGTGAATTTACTCATTAACAACTGACTGTCCCCCTGCTGAGCTTCTGCTGTCCTACAGCAGATTTATTTCTGCCCAGCCCATCCATCAGAATCCTTTAATAAAATCTCTCACATTTAGTGCGTGCCTACTTTTTATTTTCAATCACACAAGAACTACTTCAACCCTTCCAGGCAGCAAACAAAGGTGCTGCCCCTCCAAGTGGGCATGGCTTTTTATCCAGCCATTTCTTATAAAATACTCGAGAGCCTGAGAGCAAACAAACCCCACACAGAAAAGCACAAAAGTCAGTGTTTGAAAGAGGGGTGTGCACTGAAATACGCTTTGCTCCCATTTTGCTCTTTTCCTCACAGCAACTCCTGGCTTGGTCTTGTATGTCCGTGTCTCAAATCCTCACTCCTAAAAATGATGTTTTTCCAACCTGCTCATGGAGGATTACAGGGTTCTGAATGAGAAGGTTCCCTATGCTGGCATCTCAAGATTTTGACAGCCAAGCTTTAGAAACAACCTTTCACCACAGGGAGAGGACAGAGGTGCAAACTGGCAGCTATTGAACCCCTCGGTACGGCTGGGGACAGAGGTGATCACTGACGCTTAATTTTGCACCAACCTGCTTTCAAATTTTCCTCTCAAAACTACTGGAGTTTTACTGAGAGAGATCAAAGAAAACACTCTCCAGGAAACCACAGATTCAGAGCTACCAGCCAGCATGAAACCTGCTCAGTGTCATTACAAGCAGCAGCAGCAGCAACCCAATGCTTTATGATGTTATTTTCTAGACAGTGCCTATTCCCTTCCTAAGCAGCTTGGCTTAGGTGAACAGCTGATGGAGCATTTTCCACAAAGGATTTTTTCTTTAAACACCACTTCTGAGAAGGATTTGGTTCATCCACCGATTTCACACACAGCACTGCTTTATCTTCACAGCATCTTCCTGCGCAAGTTGTCCTTCCCCTGCCAGTGCCACACACACCTCCTGCCAAAAATCCTTGGGGGACTAAATCTGCAGCACCTGGCACATGGCAGGGCAGAGCAGTGCCATCACTTGTGGCCTGCACAGTGCTGAAGATTTGGATAGCCAAGTTTTAGAAATGACCTCCAACAGGGCAGCAGCAAGAGCCTGATTCACAGCAGGTACAGCCAGCTGGCACTAAGGAGAGGCACGGAGGAACATCCTGTTAAATCCCTGCCTAGCTGGAGCTGCAAACAGCAAATGGCACACGGCTACAGGTGCAGCATCCAGGGATGCTGACACACCAACCTGTACATGGTCAAACACAAGCCTGTGCTTAAACCCAGCAAGTGGGGTCCCCTCCGAATTCAGACCAGCCCTTTGTGTGTGCCCGACAGCCACCCAAAGGTCACTGCAGCCAGACTTGGGTAACCAGAGGCACCACAGCAGAGCAAAACTGGTCAGGACAGAGGGGGATGACTGGAATTCCTTGGGATGAGGCTTCAGTCACTTCCAGAGAAGGACTTTGCCCACACCAGCCTCTCACTGTGCAGTAAGAGATTCCCTGCACTTGACTGAGATGGCCTCTGCAACTTTCTAGGCTGCTGGGCAAAGTGTTAAGTAACCCATAAAAGACAAGACTTAAATATTTGTCTTTTAGCCCAAACTTGATCTACCACACCCTCAGGGAATGGCTAAGTGGACTCCCCTGTCCTTGGGCACCCTGTAAAGGGGTACAAGCACTGGTCTCCAAGGCCAGCCCAGCCCAGGAGCTGACTGAGGCCAAGGAGTGTGGAGAGGATCAGGTGCCCCCACCACAAGGACTCCTACCCTCCCTAGTTGCTTTAATCCTCCTGCAAACACCATCAGAAACCCAGCACAGAGGTGGCTGTAAAGAGGCCCTTAAAACTTCCTGGTGCTGCAGAGATAAGACACTATAACTACATTCAGGATTTCAGATTCTCAGACTATTTACCTTGAGGTGTCAATTGTCCTTGATGGTTAAATGCTTGTAGGAAGCTTCCAGGAATGTTTGGGGGTTTTTTTTTTAGGAATGGTGTGTTCTGGGAAAATATGTGCATCAATAATTAGCTGGCAGGATTAGTGACAGTTCATACTAGGGTCTTCCTCCCAGTAAGATACAGTATTACATGAGAAGTGGGATAAGGAAAAAAGTGACTCAAAGGAAAAAAGCCTCCTTTACAGAGACACAAAGTGCCCTGATAGCCCCCACTGTGAAAGTGCCGTGTGCTTGTGCCATGCTGTCCAATGTGCAGAAGTGAGAAAGCCAAAGTTCCTGCAAGCAGCTTCATGCAGACAGGTGAGCAACAGGCAGGTGTCCCAGGAAGACTTGGTGTTCTAGAGGAATTTAACTGGAAGTCACTCAAATGCAGGCAGCTAAATAAATCCAGCCACCTACTTCATGAGAGAGAAGAAAACCCACATGGTTCTCAAGACTGATTTTCAGAGGGCCTTGGGTCCACTGCCTTAATTCTCCTCCCTTAAACTAAGAGGAGTTTAAGACTAATTTTAGCAAAATGAAAACTACACCACAGCAGAAACTCTTGAATCCCAGAACATACAGAAAAAAAGTGCTTTCCTATAAATAGAAAATGCAGGGAATTCCAGCTTGCTAGTACTAACTGGTGTGCTTGCAGCCTAAATCTGAAACTGCTAAGAAAAAGCCTGACTTGAGGGATGTCATCTGACTGCAGTTATTTGAGACTGCGAGAAGCAGAGTCTCTTCAGGGAGCTGTCACTCCGCACACAGGGAGAGAAGGTTCTTTTGTAACTAATGGGAAAGAACCGACTGAGTTTTTAATGCCAGACAGGAAATTAAAAAACCTCCTTGGAGTGCCCCATTCTACCATGGCCAATTCTAGACAAGGAGCACATCTCAGTCCTGGAAGGAGATGACCAGTCCCTGTGCCCAGGATAAAGGGCTCAGTGCCTCACACTGAGATCCAGCATGGCACTGATCTGGAAACAAACCTTTTAAGTCCATCTCGTCATCCTCCAATGCCCCTGTTCACATGGACAACATTCCTCAAGAGCAGCTGATCCCAATGCTGCCTTTGCTCAGGGAACAATCTCCCAGCTGTATTTCAAGGACATCAACTAGGTGCTCTGTGAAGAAGACTGGAACAACAGACAGCAGACATGAAGGAGAGGATGGCACTGCCACAGCCTCTCCCCACATGGCAAAAAAACCTGATCTATCCATTATTTCATGGGGAGAAGGTCCAGCTTTAGAGAAAAACCTGTCCCTCTTCTCTTCCCCAGTGACTGGCCATCGCTACACAGCAAGCACAGCTGGGAGGAGAGCCCAGTTCAGGCCCTTCCTACTGCTAAACTGTCCCAGCAGCTGTAGATATTGTCTGTAAGAGCTCCCTGGGCATCTGCTGCTGGGACAGAGAGAGAATGGGCTCGAAGTCAAAGAGCTGCAATACTTTTAGTAATGACAGCCGTGCCTGGTACCTCCTGTTTATCAATGTGCAGTCTAACAGGGCGAAAACTATGACCTTGAGCACAAGAAAAAGAATTCCATGAAAAGTCGATGTTCACTCCTCTACGTGCCCAATGACATCACCACTGTGAGAGGATTTCACCAAGAGCTCATCAGTCGCTGCTGCTCATCTTTCTCATTTCCTCGGAGAATAATTTAACAGCTCTGGGTTCATTTGGTTTAAGTGTTCCCCCCGCTGCCTGCATGCTGACCCACAGGGAACAGTGTCTGCAGCCACAGATTGTTTGCTTTTAAAACATATAGGAGGAATCCGTGACTTTGGCAGTGAATGTGATGAAACCAAGCCACTAAACCACAGCACATTCCAGACCCAGATGTATGGGCACAGCTGTGACAAAGCGCAGGCCCACGTCCGGACACGAGCTCGGAGCCTCTGGTGTGCTCAGGTCCTCTCCTTCTCCCTGAGCCTGCCTGGAAGGAGGCACAGGGGCTCTTCCCCACACCTCCTCCATTTCCCATTCTTGCAAGCCACCAGAACACAGCCTGCAAAGTACAAACCATTCGTGCTCTTATAAATAAAAGCCCAGGCGAAGCCTCAATGGATTTGCAAGCAGAGCTGCCTCCCCCAGAGCTGAAGCTCCCACACAACCAAGCAGGAATTTCAGCCTGTGCTGGGCCAAAATTCTTCAACTTCCTCCAAACAGCTCCTCACTAAAAAATCTGTTCTGACCTGTCATACAGTTTCATTTCTTCTGCTCTGCAAATAAGAAGCGGCACAGCCCGGACATCGATTTTTGCACCATTTCTGTACAGAAGCAGTGTGGGCTACTGAAGATTTGGGAGGGCTGAGGTAAATCCGTGTGGCAGATTATGCGGCACCTACACTGCACTGCTGATGTCTAAGCTCAGCAAACACTGTCTGTGGGTAAATTATACCCCAATAAAGATGGAGAGCCAACAAATATGGAATTACACACCAAAGGCATTTCAAGCCAAGCAAAGAAATTGGCAGAGTCAGAAAGGAGTCTGCCTGCTTCTCAGTTCAGGTTCAGCCTGAGAACCGAGGTCCTGAGAGATGTAATACTCAGCAATTTTCAAAACTATCCTTCAAGACACGTTCAAACAAAAATCCTGTCTTAAATCCCCTGGAGCCAGCATGACCCTGCAACCAGTGCCTGTAGCTCAAGGTATCTCCCCATCATCATTGCCTTCAACACCTCCCAAACCCAGGCATTTAGGGAGAGAAACCTGCAATGCAGACAGGAAGGAGACCTCTCTCCACAGGGTTAGCAAATCCCTAATGATATAACGCCAACTTCCCAACAAGCTGGGGTGGGAGGGTGCAAAATCAAGACAAGATGCAGTGATTAATTTCTCCTCATTGTAGACGTGTCAGGTATCACAAGATGGATTCGTACAACAAGAATGCAGGGGAGGAAAAGCTGAGGAGGGTACATGGGAAACCTTTTGATTTAGGCCAGGTATTAAGAACAAAATCCTTTAAATGGACTAATATTAAAAAAAAAAAAATTAGTGAAATAACAGATACACTGTCATACAACTCTGAACATAATGAACTTGTATCTAACAGGTGCTCCCAGTTAAACTAAAAGCTGTCTCACATACATCACAAGCCAAGGCTGTGCAGAGCAGTTGGTGGGAAAAGTCATCATCTTGAGTGGCCAAAAGTTGCAATTTCCTTGAACTTTCCAGTCTGCCAGTTCACCCATATTCTCTGAAGTACATTATCTCTGCTTGCAGGGTTTATTCCAGCCTTTTATTGTTGTCTTATCTCCAGCCTCTTCCTGCCCCAGCTTCAAAAAGAACATTGAGCATCACAGAACAATATGAATGAGCTAAATATATATAAATATATATATATATATACACACACACACACACACTAGCCCAAAATCTTTATCAACCTGGCTACCCAGCGCACTTGGAGAGGCAGGATGGGGCTTTGCATGAAGAGGTGAGGAGAAGTAATCTTTCTTGGCTGATGAGGACTGGGTAACTACAAAATTCCCCCAGACCAACCTATTTGCAGCCCATCAGTAATGTCAAGCTAAGCAGCATCCACTGGGACCACAGGAAGAGGGGAAAAAGGCAAACACACCTCAGCTATGTTTGTGCCAGGAACATAAACTATGGTCCATTCTTGGGTATGACAGACTAAGCAACTTATCTACAACCCACACTGCAAGCTTTATGGACAACAACCCTGTAGGCAGTAGATTCCTGCATTTGTATTTGCAAGAGTGCACTGAGAAGTGTTTCCCAGGAGTTGGAGAAAACAACCTTCTCTGTCTGGCTGAGGAGAACACGTCTCAAAGAAGACCTTTTCCTTGGACAACATCCATGCATGACTACTGGGAGAAATCCCCATGCCTGTCAGACCAGCAAGACAGATCCCAGGTGTTGGGCAGCCTTCTGCTGATAGCACAGCAGGATCCACACATGTGCAGAGACCCAGAACAGCAGTCAGGCATCAGTGAGATGCCTCAAAACACACCTGAGCTGAGCCTCTCTACAATGTTCAGGACAAAAGGCCCTGCAGCTCTTCTCATCTGCCAGTTAAAAAAAAAACAAAAAAAAAAAAAAACAACAAAACCACAAAAACCCACAAAAACTAACCAAAAAGCCCCAAACTGCCTGGTCCCAGCACCTCCCACACAGTCCAGAGCTCGTGAGTCACAGCCGCATCAGATCCCAGGCTGCCGCTATGGGATTTTTGCACAAGCCTCTCTATCTGCCCAGGAAGAGCACAGTTATGACACCAGAGGCTCCACTGGAGACCATCATAATCTCTACAGATAAGGCTTGTCTGTGGTGAAAGGAAATTGGCTGCTTTGTTTCAAAGCAGAGCTCCCTCGCAAGCACCTTTCCGCATACGCCTGCATCTCCTCCCGGCCCCGGGGGTCAGCACTGGAGCCCAGGGATAAATCACTGCAGTGGGCTCTGGGCCAGCACAGCCGGCAGCAGGGAGGGCCGTGGTCTTCTGTGAAACAGCCCTCCCTGGGACCCGCTTAATTGGCCCCTTTAGACTCGCTTCACATTTCCAAAAGAGGCCACTGTGCCCCACCACTATTTGCTCATTGCAGGAGCAAACCCGGGAGCCCAATCCATCAAAGCCTGATGCTAACGAGGTCCAGTAACCAATTAGCCATCCCCCAATTGACCCATCAGGGGTTCCTGAAACCTGGATGTGCTGCAGGGTGTTCACCTACTCTGACTACATTAAAAGTCTCTTGAAAAGCAGCTTTGAGGTCATCCAGGCTATTCAAGTTTTGGGCTATTTTTAGGGCTCCAAATTATGCCAGGATATCCGGGAAGACTTCACAGATTTAGTCCCATTCCCACAGAGTTCAAGACCAAATTGCTCACAAACTCATTTTATCCTCAGGGGTTTTTTCTTAATGCTTGGCTTATGCCCTCCTGCTTCTATTGGTATTTTAATTCCTTTTTAAAAAAAAGTCTTATTAAACATTATTTTAAAGGGAAAATATGCTGCAGTTTTTGTGGTCAAAGAAGATATTTTAAAGCATTTTCCATATTGGGAATGAAGGTCTAGAACATCTGAAAAGTCCCATTCTGCCTTTCCCATTAGTTTTGGGCTGTTGCCAGAGAAAATGTGAGAAGCAAAAAAAAGATGGAATAATTTTTAGAGGTATATAGGCAGGAGGGAGCAGGTGATGTATGCTCCAGGTTACGCTTTGTAGAGATGCAACTACACCAACAGCTGGTAACTTGCCCAACACTCCCACATGGATACCTGTGCCTCCTTACTTTCCCCGAGGACACATGGGCTGCATGAGAGCCGCCCATGCCAGGTGCAGAACAGGGATCACAGCAGAGACCCGGGAGAATTCCCAACTCTGTGAATCAACCACCTTCCCACCTGCTGGGCTGCTCCTTCATTTCCTGTCCAAGAAATACTTCAGTTCTATTGTCCAACTCTGCTCTTTCAGTCATGTCATCTCCCTGTTGGGGCTCACACTCCTTCAAATTTTAACCAGCCCACAGCATTTTTGACAGTTTTTCTTTTCACACTACGAGTTACCATGTACAGCATCAGCCACTGCTGTTCTGCTGCCAGGGCTCCTTCATGGATGCACCCTGATTACACCACACCTTCCGTGAGATGATTTAGGTCGTGAGTTGCTGTTACCATCAATGACAGCCCCCTCTCTCCATCTTTTCCAAGAAAGTCCCCTCAGATCTAGACACTGTCACAGCTGTCCCTGGAATTGGCACCACCAAGCTGGATGCAGTGACTACAGACACAAACTTTTGCAGAGGCCCAAATTTATCTGTTCTATCCCTGTGCACCTTCTTGACCAAAGAGGAAAGCACATGCCAAACTTTGGCAACTTAATTGCCTAACATTGGCTGGAACAAGCGCTGGGTATATCCTGCAATTCTCTGATCGGTGGAAGTGCCCAGGCCATGCTGGCCAAGAGCACTAGAAGCAAACTGGAGCATACTTGCCAGGAGCAAAGTCAATGCTGGCAGAGGATGGAGTAATCCACAAAGTTGGAATTCACCCTTCCTCCTCTTAACCCAAAATAGCCCCATTGCTGGCTCATCAGGCTCAACCCAGAACTCAACTGCTTTGGGGTCAGATGAGGAGAAAGGAATCGGAGGAGGCTACGTGTTGGCTGTAAGTGGCAGCGCTGGAAAGTTAATGCAGAGGGGCTGTTAAGGATTGCTGCTGATTTCTGCTGTGGGGCTTGGTTCTGAAGGCAGAACCAGACACTTGGTTGTGGAAACTATAATCCAGTAAAGCGATCGTGCACAGCCTGGGGACAGCTGAATCCCTGCCCCGTCCATCACACCGGCACTGGCTCCCCACGGCAGCAACGGGGGCTGCTGCCCAGAGAACAAACCACACTAACTCACTTGTCCACAGCATATTATGTTGTGAAATATTTATTGCCTCCCCAATCGGAAGAAAGAAACATTTCTCTCTTGGACATAATGAAGAACACATTTCCAGCACTTAACAGCTGGAAGCTGGAAAGGTGGCCAAAGAAAATCCCTAACTATTTTTTTTTTTTTTTTCCCCTTTAAAGTAAGCATCTGGAAAACTCATTTCTGGGGAAGAGGAGGCTTCCCAAATCAATCCAAGGAAAGAGTCAAACTTGGTCACAATTTACAGGCAGGGGCTGATAAGATCATATCATGAGTGTGATATCAACAACGTGGTTTTTGTCTGCCCCTGTCAGCTCAACTCCAGGAGGATGAAGAGAAGCTGTTTTTATTTAATGAAATGCAGCAACTCCCGCAGGCACAGATTTTCAGTATGGTTTTGATCAGCCACTGAAATATCAGGGAATTTTTTCATCTCCACCCCACATCGCTTCAGCTGATACACTCTGGGTGATGCTGACACGTCCCCGACCCCCTGGGATGGCAAGTGAGGTCCCTCCACTCCCGCAGCTTCAAGTTCCAGCAATGCTCTACTTTGGATGAGACGTCTGGGAAAATGTTTCTCCTCTAATTTTCATGACAGGTTCAAATTCTTTCGGAGGGAGGGCTAATGCGGGTTGTTTTTAAACAGGCGCTGTGTTATTGTAACCAAAAACAGGAAATTGATGGCTCTCAATGTGGTGGGACACAAGACAGTCCCCCTGGGGCAGGCTGCTGACTGTCCCCACCACGGCCATATCCTGTGTGCTGGCTGTCACTGCTGGCTGTGCAAAGCACCAGACACCCTTCAAAGGACCAGCAGAAGATATAAGGGAAGACAGAAGGCAGAATCCAGAGCCAAGGCCTTTCCAGATGCCGCATTCCTCCCATGCACTCTGCCCTGTAGCTGTAGGGCAACTGAAGCCTGAAGCCTTTGTCCAGGTTTGGTGCAGGCATGCTGAACACCAAAGGCACTTCCACACACACAGAGGTGTGCTACTGTCCCTGCCTTGGGGACAGGCAGAGAGACTCCCCTCCCTTCCTGAATCCCTGGCTTCCACATAGCAGGCACTGGGAGAAAAGATGCTTCTAACAAGTGCAAGGCTTCTCTTTGAGAAGCAGGGTTAGCTCACGCTGTTCTCCAGCATTATCCACCCCAGCGTGCGCCCGGGCTGTGCCAGAACAAACAGCACATCAAATAAACAACATATTAAGACGACGCACGCTGCAGACACGTGCGGTCACTCTGCTCTCCAGCCCAGCAGCCCCCGCGGCTCAGACATCCACAGCAGCTTCACGCTGCTCTCTGTAGAGCCCCATGTTCCTCTGACCTGCTCCAGGGCTGCCCAAAGCGGGTCTTGCTGCTGACAGAGAAGCCCAGCCCAACTGCAACAGCTTCACTTTGCTGAGGACTGATGCTTTCAGCACACCTCCAGCCACCCTGGTCAGAAAGGGTTCGGCACACAAAGAAGAAAGAGGCCAACTGCAAACCCCGCCACTGCAAGTGCTTCTGCTCAGTCAGCACCGAGCCAGCGGCAGCACTAATCCACCTGCTCACATTTCTCACACCGAATTTCTGGCTGGGGCAGCAGCCAGGATCGGGAGGAAGCGGCGCAGCCCAAAACTCCCCGAGCCCCTCGGTGTGTTTCAGGTCATGCTCCTGACCCAGTTCCAAATCTGGGCGGTTTTTATTTGCAGAGCACAGGGAGCCGTGCCACAGCCCCGGCTGTGCCGCTGGCCACACAC
Organism: Corvus hawaiiensis; assembly: GCF_020740725.1. NCBI lineage: Eukaryota > Metazoa > Chordata > Aves > Passeriformes > Corvidae > Corvus > Corvus hawaiiensis. The sequence goes on along the minus strand of NC_063229.1, from coordinate 11,615,041 downwards.
CTGCCACCCCTCTCCCTTTCAGCAACCTGACCCGGGGCCACCATGCCACAAACGCGCTCACATCCTGTCCCAGCCCCGGGGACGCTGAGGCACGCAGGGCAGGAACGCTGAGCTGCACCAAGGCTCACTGCTGACGTTGGGACGTGGGGAAAATAAACCCCAAAGCTTTTCCAACGCCGGCACCAAAGACAACAAACACCCCAGCCATCTCATGTTCCCTCCTTCCTCGTAGTGTAGGGACATGATAACTGATCAGTCCCCCCCACTGCAGAATCCAAGGCCTTATCTGCACTCACTGCCCAGAAAGTAACATCACCAGGGGTGATTTACTATCCCTCAAGACAAGAGGAAAAAGGACCGGAACTCACGTACCAGTTATGGATACAGCATAAACAGGGGATTACAAACTCAGCACGCCTGGAACACCCAGTGCATGTCCTCACTGGAGATGCGTGCAACCATCAGCACCACAGGCACAGGGAGTTCATCTCCATCGGGGATTTGCTCCATCAGGGATTTGGATTCTGGATTTGCTCTGATTCAGGCAGGGACAGTGCACATTACCCCACACTGCTGCTGAAATTTGGAATCTGTGCTGCTCCTTGGAGCAAGAACCAAGGACATGAAGCTGATACTTTGGAGATGGCAGTAGCATTATTGTGGCACATCATGGCACTAGGAGATTAACAAGAAACTTTTATTGATCTTTTACTGATGTGAATGTCCCAAAATACCTTTAGAGCAGCCAAGTAACTTCTACCCTTTGCTAAACACTTGCAGTTCCTGTAGAGGCAGAGCCCTTTGAGTGCCGTTTAGCATTGAATACAGCCCCGTGTGTAACAGCAACATGAAACACCATGGGGTCTGCAATAAGGCTATTGGGAAGAAGTGGGATCTCAGCAGAACACCAGCCTGAGCAGGTCTGGCTCATGAGCTGTCAGACAGCTGTACTTCAGTCCATAGGAGACCACTGTACTGTAAGGCTCTGCTCCCAAGGGGAGCTTTATAAATATTTTCCAGGATAAACATTTGTAAATAGTGTCTTTCAACACGTCTTGAGACCAGATTCTTGATCTCCTGTTTTCAAAAGAGAATCATCATCTTCAAAGGAGGGGAGGCAAAGCCATTCACGCAAACAGCGTAGCTACAAGCAATCCAGTTTGGCACTCATCTCCAGAGCTGCTGAGGCGGGTGTTTGCACTCGATGTGTGCCTACCAGGCACAGCCAAAGCCTCCCCTGCAACGCTTCCCAGCCCCATTCCCAGGCACAGGGTACATCACCCCCACATCCTCCAGAAATCGGATCTGCCTGGGGAAACGTGATCACCTCCACTCCTCTGCTGCTGAGGGACAGGGGTCACATTCTGCCAAGATCACAGCAAAGCAGACTGGCATCTGCCTCGGAGCCTCACGGTTCATGAAATCAATATACAGGCCACAGGAGTAATTTTGTCTCCTCAGCTCTTTGAAAAGCTCCCTCCCTTCCTTCTCCCCAGCCACAAAACCAGGCTCTGGGTGGTCCCTTCTAAGACCGTAAATTGACTTGTTGAAAGCCTTAGCAAAAGAAAGGTCAGATGCTTTACAAACAGTAAAACTGACAGCCAGACATTATTCCAAGGATATGTATATCCATCCACACAGCTGCCTGCACCAAAGCAGGCAGTCATACCTCATCCAGGTGTGCTCGCATTGCACAGGTTTCCCCCAAAACAGCACCTGCAGATGCAGTTCGGTGTCATGGCCCAAACCTGCACCTCTGGCTACCAACTGGGGTAAAGATGGGGTGAGCTATGGAGCTGCTGCCCTTCCCTGTGGATGGCAAATTCCCACAGGATTTCACAGTATCCTGATTCTGGTGGTTAGGAAGAAGGACAAGGGGACAGAAAGCAGACACAAGACCATAGATACACCTGACAGCAACCTGCAAGACAAGTTTTCAGTCTTTTTCTCTGACCTGCCATCCACATGAGAAACTGCAATTTTGGACTGCATTAACACTCTACAAATCCCATTGCCTCAAACCCTAAAAAATAAAATCACCATGCAGAACCCCCAACTGCCCAGCAATTTGGGAAAACCCAACTGTCGTCCAGGTGCTTTCAGCCTTGTCTGTTGCTGTTAAGCCACACAGCATCACTGCAGGGCAAACAGGCATTTACAGTGTGCTCAGCCCCTCCTGCTTCCCTGCTCTCACTGCCCAGCCCTGGGAAGGAACAGAGATAAGGGGAGTGCTACAGAAACACAAGGGCTTAAGAAAACTCTTGATTTAGTGGAGATAAGAGGTCTGGGTGAGCAAGCACACACCACTGAAATAAAGACCACTGCTGAAAGAAGGGGAGGCATACGGGATGGCAAGTGTCCAGGGTGGGGGCAGAGCACAGGTGTGTCTGACTTGAGAGGTTAAGAAAGTTTTTAAGCAAGAGCTACATTGTCATTCTCACAGCACCACACCCTGATGAAGTATGTCCAACTGGCCTTCATGGAAGTAGCTCTCTGCAGATGGCTCGTGGATGTCAGAGCAGCCCAGCACGGGCAGAGTGGGATCCCACAGCTCCAATGAGTGCCCTGCTCCTCTGCCCCCCTGGCCTGGGGTAACACTCACACATTTCAGGCAAAAAGCAGCACTGGTATAAAATATACAGTGTAGAGCAGCATCCTCCCCCTGAGCTGGCTGATGGTGTGTGAGCCCAGCCTCACCAAAAGCTCCCAGCACACTCACAGCAGGTGCACAGACCTGCTACTAAAGTTGCTGGAGAGCTTCCTTCTGCAATGAGACACAGGAACAACAAAGTGGTGGGGGAAGAAAAGAAGGAATTAACTGGATAGAAAAATCACATCTCCAAACACAGGGCTTGCCGTATCAAGAGGCCATCTCTGCAGCAAGCTCAGAGCCAGAGGGAGCCTGCTAAAAACAAAACTGCAACAACTGGGGCTCTGCAGGGTCCAAATGAGCTCCACTCTCCTACCCAGTAACTCCAACCCAAGCGTTTCAGCTGCCAGCCCCAGGGATAACACAAGCCAGGAGTAACAGCTCAGCACAGCCCTCACTCTGAGCACACAATTCCCCAGGCTCCTTAAAAAGACACACTAATTTTTCACACTGTTAAGGGGAAAGCAAACAGCTCAGACATTTCTGTTCCTACATTAGGCTCTCAAGCACATTTGCTGCGTATCTTATCAGCAGCTTCAGCAGCCTTTCTAAGCCGTTTCAAGACTTTGGCCTTCAGAAACCTGGAGAGGGGGTGGAAAAACCCTCTATTCATTCTTACCAAAGCATAGCACATTTTCAAGAGGACATTCCTACCATCCAGAGCAAACAAATGTTCCCAACTGTATGTTCTATGAGTTGTTTGAGTTGTAGCAAGTAAGATCAATACAGGTTGACTGCACAAGGCATTTAAATATTCTTAGAGGAGTTCCTGGGCCAGTTTAGAATTAAAAGGGAGAAACCAGACAAAAGAATACTTGTCTGTGCTTTAGACAGCTTGCAGGCTGGTTTTTACACCCAGTTTTACAAGCACAACTCCAGCAGTCAGGACCACAAGCTTGTTGGGACGGGCTCTCCAGAGCAGGCTAGGAGCTGAACAAATCTGGGACCTGCTCCATCCAGACAGCCTGGGCTCTGCAGCACTAAAAATAAAATTTAAAAAATACTATAAAAGAGCTATAGTAAGACCCTTTTTAGTACTGCCAAAGCCTTGCTGATTTGCTAAGTTTGTTCAGGAAGCCCTTGGCTAAATCATGGGCTGAAAAAGGAAACGCTCAAGTCCTCTTCCATAGGATACAAATAGGATTTTGTGCTTTGGATGAGACTTGAAACAGCATCTGCTTCTTCTGTGGCCAACAGTTAATTAGATCTCTGTGACATTCCCAGCTTTCTGGAGGTCCTGGGCAGGGATGTAAGGATCCCACCAAAACACAGTATGTACACAGATAAATGCCACCTGATCTGCTATGACAAACAGGAGCCAAATCTTGTGTCCCACAGGGCACAGTGGGCAGAGAAAGGTGGTAGGGCACAAGCCCAGGTGCCAGCCCACCACAACGAGGAAGAGCTGTCTCACCCTCTCTATACAAACACCCCAGGGCCCTGGACATCAATGCTTTGGCAACAGCAAGGAATTAAGTCCCAAACACCGAAATTCACTACTTTTCTTGCCATTATCAATACAGCTCTGAATTTGTGACAAAAATGACTTATGCCTCCATGGAGCACTCGGGAGTTGCTATGCAGAGCCTCCAGCTACAACACACTGAATGGTGCATGGTCAACCAGCATCTTCACCACAAACTGAATTCTACTAAAAACCCCAGGCCTGTTGCAAGCTCAGCTCTTAATTCAACTAAAAAAACCCCAAGAGTGATTTTAACCTTGACAAGGCACAACCTGTACGTCCGTGACACAGCAACTTCCCATCAAAGAGAGGATTTCAGACCCAGCCATCTGTAACCTACCCAAGCCCCCTTTTTCCTTGCATTTATGGGATTTTAAAAAAAAATCCCCATGTCATACACTTCACTTGCAGAGCTGCAGGAAATCCACTCTAAGTCGCATGCCAGCTTCGGTTCCAAGGGTTTCCTTGGGCTGTTCTTTCAGTGACAAGGAGAACAAAGCAACCTTGGCAGCAGGCCACACTACAAGAAAGTATTTCCCCCAGTTCCCTCGGATGAAGTGGATATCCTGTCACAAACCTGCGCGCATGGGAAGGGTGAGGAGGGGAAGGAAACGGAAGAGAACGAATTAACTAAAAATTGGCACAACGTGAGAGGTCTCAAGCTTGCCACCAAAGCCCTGCAAGGCTTTTCATTTCAAATGGCCAGGTGCCAATGATGAATGACTCACACATGCCTCAGCTCTCCAGCAACCCAAAGGAATATACCTAAATCCTCCCTCTGTTGGGTTTGGAAGGGGATATGGATGCTCAAACTCTGACACCTTATTTCTGTCTGGTTCTGAACCCAGTTCTAGGAGGTGGCAAATGCCTGTCTTTCCTTGTATTTCTTACTTCACCATTCCCAGGGACAAATGGTTTTGGTAGGCCCCTCTCTGCACCTGACAAGGCTCCAGATTCCACATGTACCAAGATGACCCAGCTCCAACAGGAAAAGAGTCTCCCTTGCACCTTGTATTAGGTCCCTGCACCAAACCCAAGAGCACCCAGCCTTTCTGTAATTCCTCTGCGTGGTTCCTGCAAGCCTTGACAGCGCTGGGTTTAAAGCCTGGTCGTTAGCAGATTTCAACAAAGCCAAACCCGATGCATGCAAGCAGGTTTATTCTTCTAAAAATCTGCATCCCAGCCATGCACCACGCTAGCATTTGTCAGCAAGTTTCCCCACCATGACGCTGCCATTCAGAGCTGGGTGAGCTGGCCCAACAGCAGCACATACCAGGGTCACAGCGGGATTAACATTCCCAATGGCACTGCTAACACCAGCACAGATCTGCAGCTACACTGTTTGTGTGGAGTTCTTGCTGCTGCTCAGACCTACGAGGCTCACAAGAACACTGGGTTTGTCCTCACAATCCCCTCAAGACCCCCTTGTATTTCCAGCCCCATTTGCAGAGACTTGAAGCAAGCCTGCTCCAAGGCAGAAAACGACAACTGGTAGAGAAAGAAATAACCAAACCCCTTCCTGGAGTCCAGCCAAAATCTTTGTGCCCACTAAGTTTGGGTGGATGCAGACTTTGCAAAAGCCTGGAATAGGATTAAGGGACAGCTTTAGCAAACAGCCAGGACAACAACAGTGAAGTCATGATGAAGGCAGCGATACAGATTTCTGTTTGCAGTCATGAGTCTGTGTTTACAGTTTGCAACTATGTGCAAATACCAGAAAGCCATTCTTTTCCTCTTCCCATCGGGACTTGGCATTGAGCACATTTAACTAGATCCAAGAGATGCCTACAGCAGCATGCCAGCTGGATTTTGGGCACAGGGCATGCTCCAATCCACAGTGATGGGAACTTGCAGGAACCCATAAATAGAGCTCAGCTGAGTGTGTGTGTGTGAGGGAGAGCTCTGTATCAAAGCAGGCAGAGAAAGAAAAGGGAAACTGAAAAAAAAATTGTGGCAATTCTCAGTTTGGCTGTTTGCTTGTCCCTGCATGGGTTACACAAACAACCACTGGCAAGGCTCAGGATGCCAAGCTGAAGATGCAAAGTGATTCTCAGGCAGGGCACATCAACTAGAGCAAGTTACAAACACCACCTTTGCCAGGAAATCTCCTCCATCAAAGATGCAGTTTACAGCACACAGCCTCATGGAAAAAGCCATCAGTGATATGCAAATCTTCTAGGATAAAGGCAACTTCTTCTAAGGGAAGCTGTTCTAACTTCCAGATAACCACATACATCATGCAACAGAGGAGCTCAGCTGGTCTAACCCTGCTGGCTGAGCCCCAGCTTCTCCAGGTAGATGTGTCTGGGAACAAAAGGAATGATGCTTTCTGCCACATCATCTCCCATGAATGTTCTGTTGTTTGACAGAGGGAAGGACAAGAATGTCAAACTACCATCCTAACACTGTCCTCCAGGAGCCCTGACTGACAAGTCCTGGCAGGACTTGGTGCAGCAGCAATTGCTGGCCCCGTTACCTGCTCATCCTCTCCCTGCCTCTATGTGGCTGCCTTGCCAAAGCACTGGGGCCACGGAGGGTGCCTGGAGGAAACAGGCAATGTGGCTTCCTCCACTGCACGAACAGGAGCTGGCACCATCCAGACCCACCTTCCACTAGCAGTGACCTCACGTTAACAAAGGCTTTTTTATAGTCATGTTTGGCAAATCCTTCTGTGGGGAACAAAATGTCATTCCTCTCATTCTTGTCAGAGTTTCTGGTGGCCAAAGTAGCCCCAAACCACTGCCCAGTCCTTGCCTTGTGCAGAGTCATCCATGTGTCACTCTCAAGGCTTTGTCCTCTTCCTCCCTGGATCTCCCAGTATCTCTCATCCCTGTTCCCATGTCTCCTCTCTAACCTCCAGAAACAAATCGTCAGTTACCAGGTCTGTGTGAATAGGCCACATTTCCCTAATGAACTGCCACTGATCTGGAGTCTGCTCTTAAGCCATTTAGGAAGACTCTTCCACCCCAGCACATGAGGCATGTGCCTCTCTCCTTGCGTCTTCCTACTGGTCTCCCTTTTCATTTCTATCAAACGGGAAGCAGTGTACTATTTATTGCACTGTTGGCATTAAACATAGGAGGAGAGGTCTGGAATTTGAAGAGCACTGAATCCAGAAAACAGGAAACGACTGAGGATCAAGGCTGGGCACAGCCTGAAGGCCCCACGTTTATGACTATAATAAAAGGATATGGCAGACATGAATGCAGGGCTGAGCCAGGCTTGGTAAAGCATCAAAAGAAAGGTGCAGGGGACTAGAACAGGCTTGAAAGAGCAGAGAGCTGACTAGGCAGATGATCAAAAGTGTATTTAGCATCCTCCCTGCCAGCCCTGTGGCTCTGAGCCAGGATATAGCTGTGCTGGAGCTGTGGAGGGCAAGGACAGCTCCTGGAATCGTGCCCCAGGAAGCAGGAAGAGCTCACTTGAGGGGCTTCCCATCCTGAGCAGGACAAGCGTCAAGAACTGAACTGGCTGTGCAATGGCACAGGATGAGCCTGTCTCCCATTCCCACACAAACAGCAGCACTGGCAGCAATTCCAGGCTCACAGCCCTCAGCTTCAGCACTCGGGGATGTGTGCAGGACATGAGTTCGTGGACAGATGAGCACCCATAGGGCTGAGGGATGCTCTCACTTGGTGGAAGAAGTGACAGACAGAGGAGAAAGGCTGCACAGAGCCAAGCCAAGAGCTTGACACAAGAAGTCATTCTCTTCTGCAAGAGATTTTGTAGTCCCTGGTCTGGTGCTGTGCAGGCTCCTGCATGCAGGCCATGCACAGAAAACGATGGAGATAAAATGCAGTATTCCCATTCTGGAGGTGGGACAAGCCAAAGCACAGAAAATGCTAAACCACTTAACGGGATGCCAGCATGCTCTGTGTCACAGCTGTGAACTACTCTGCATCCACTGGGTAACCTGACCTTCCCAAAAAATTTCCTGAAGGAGGAAAACAACACAAACAGGGGCCTGACCCAGGCGGTCCCGCTCTGTTTTAACTCGCCTGGTGCGGCCACGGACAGAGCTCACCCCGGAGCACGTGTACCCACACACACCCCAGTCAAAGCACACTCTTGTTTTCCAACCCAGCCAAGCAGACACTTTCCAGGAGAACAGCAAGAAATTACCAGGCTTGCCTTCCAGCTATTCATTACAAACTAAAACCTCCCCTACACCAGCCTGACCTCTCCCCAGCCCGCGCTCACCCCCAAGGCTCTCCTAATCTTTGAAGAATCCCAGGGAGTTGAGAAGGAAGGGACAGCCTGGAGGGAGTAAGAAGCTCCACGGCAGGAGACCTCAGCATCAGCCTCTTTGTTTCTCATCACACCAGCATTATAAATAGGCAACAACACCTAGGGAGAAACTACAGTGGAAATCTTGCATGCATTTCTTAGAACCAGCAATTATCCTTTCATCAGTCATTACCTGGAGCTGTTCTGGGGAGGAGGTTCAGGCTTATTTTAACACCTGGTTCAGGTCTAGGCAGAGCAAGCACAGCCTCTGGGAAGATTAAGCTGTTGAAGCACAAGGGTCATTTGTACAAGATGCAAAGGACAGGCAGAAACAACCTCCTTGAGGCCACAAAAGGTGCCACAGTGCTGAGTGACCTGCCCAGAGCCTCCTGCTCCCCTGCTCTTCCCCGTGCTCACAGCCTGGCAGATGTGCAGGGCAGGTCTTTTGGGAATCAGACATTACAAGTGAAATACTTTCTAGTCAATGCAGCCCTGGAAGACTGATTTTAAGCAGTACTGGTTCATGACTGGAATAAACATAACACACAACTAAAATGCATGTGTCACCTGTGATTTACCTACACCAGTACTGTGCACATCTTTTCCCTTAACACTGACCAACAACAGCAGCAGCAGCAAAGAGGAAAGAAGTTTCAGCCTTGGCTGCTCTGGATCCTGGAGCTTGGCATCCAATTTGGCAAGGCTGTTTGAAAAGGAGAGGATGGGTCTGCTCTTGCTGCCAGAGGAGACAGATCCCCAGTTGATTAACAACCAGACACTCCCTTCCCGCTCACCTGAGCGGCTCCCACACAGCCCTTGGAGCCAGGAATCTGGTGGGAGTTGGCAGATGGCCCTTCTCGACCTTTCTGCACGAAGGCAAGGCAAAAATCTCACTTTATCAGCCCAAAAAAACCCCCTAAATAGCTGCAGGTCCAGGTCAGGGGAACCGCAGCTTTGAAGAAGAGACTTCACAGCTAAGTTAATTTAAACAATAAAGTGGGAAATAAATTGGGAGAGAAGAGAGGATCCATCCACTTGGGCTTGGTTCCAGCTCCCAGTGCTGCACGCTCTCCCAGTCACACCTTTTCTGCTTTTCCCAGAGAAGCATTACAGATATACACCCTGCTTCCATCCCACAGCCACTGCAAAGGACAGCAGCACTGAACAGGCTCTGTAGTTAAATGGAACCCAAAACCATCTCAGATCAGGAAACCATAGTTTTGAAGCCTATAAACAAAGACCTTGAACTGCTTTTGAAGGATTTTATGGCAATTGCAGAGGACTCTACACAGGAGAAGAGACTGCAAGCTCAGCTGTGGAAAGTAAAAAAGACTTCTGCTCAGCCTACTTAATGTGCTTTATTTTTAATACTGCTTTTGCTCCAAGAGCCAGAGAACAATTTGGAGAAAGAACGTCTTTGTTAGAGATTTCACGCCCCAGCCCTTTATTTAAGGTGCAAAAGCTCACAATAAATGTCACTAAGCCCTCCTACCCCTTTCCCACAGTGGTGCCCCAGCACAGTGAAGACCAAGTAGGAGTAATTACCAAATAGTTACTCCTCAACAATAAGAGGAGAAAAGTAAAAACCATGTAAAAAAAAAAAAAAACCTTAAATCCTCACCCATTCTTGCAATGCTCCATGAAAAACACACCAGGCAGGTAAAGCAGCCTGTGGCCCTGAGAGAAACAGGCACTGTGCATTTTCCAGGGATGTGTGCTGGGGAAAATGCTGCAGGAGACATCCCCAGTGAGGGGAAGGAAAAGAAGAGACTCGGTTCAACTTTCCCCCTGTGCACAGCAAGAATGAACAAGAGTGCCCTCGAGGGAAATGTAAGCAGCAGCTTCATCACCCGGAGGCAGTAAGGGCTCCCACAGCAACGGAAATGAAGTTGCAAAAGGAACAAGGTGAAAAAAGGGAGAAATTTAAATGGTTTTCAGCTGAAAATGCTTGGATGACCATCACCCTTATCCCACATCAAGCCTAGGGAAAGCAGCCTCTAGGACATCATCTTTATTCATTAAGAACCCTGAGTGTTCTCTTGGGATTTCATGAGTTTACTCCCTCAAGAGGGACTCTTCAATTAATTAAGCCAGGAAATAAACATCACATTCATCTTCATGTTGAAGGCTTTTGCTGGGAACAGCGAGGTGAGCGTCAGCCCATCAGTTTGAGGGATTTCCTTACAGCTGCCTTTCAAAGGGGGCTCCTGAAGACCTCTACCAGCAGCTCCCATTACTATTTCAACTAAATGAAAATAAATGGGAGGTGAGAAACTGAGGTGAAAGAAGATTTTGGAGTGTTGTTACACATAAGGTACTATGCTCTGGATCAGTGGTGTTCCTTTAGCCTTAGACCAGGTCTAATCCAGCTCAGATCTGCCAAAGATGAGCAGGAATTTAATACTCATTAACAAGAATACAGTTCACACAACAAGGATTGAGCTGTTCGTGCAAGTCAGGCATTTAGCTACTCTCAAACACTTGTAGGCATCCTGCACATCACACCATAGTGCAAAGCTGGTCCTGAGGGGCTACGTTTGCAGTGCAAAAGGGAAAGGAAGTAGGTTTATGGCCTGAAAATCCCCCATGGGAAAAACACCCAGCTCCTTTTGAGCCACATTTCACACTGAAAGACCAGCAGCCTGTTGGCCAAGGGCTGAAGCACCTCGTGTGTTTTGTGTATCAACACCTTTACTCTGGAGCTGGAAGAGCCTGGCAAGCACAAGTTAATCAGTTCAGAAGCCAGAAAAAGTGGCAGCTTTGGCAGATCCCACTGTAATCAGCAGAAAACTCAAGAGGAGCTTCTCAAAGCACCCAGAAAGTTATCAATCTACTCCCTTGCTGAGATACGTCCCACAGCAACTACAAAACACACCTTCGTACTGGCCCGGGAGCTTGGCTCACAATCCCTTTCATTTCCTTTCCACTTTTGTGAATTACCAATGAATGCAACTTTTCTTTTCCTCCTTCTAACCCCAAAGGGAGCTGCATTTTAAGGAGCTCTGGAGGTTTCCAAAGGAGGAGGCTTCTCTTCTCTCCTCAGCAGAAGTGAATGGATGTCAGTGTTTCTGTCAGGCACTGCCCAACTAAGTATCTTTGGGGTGTAAATCAAGACTCCCTGCAAAGCTTCAGTCTGAAATCCTGCTGTTCTCTAGTGTCACCAGGGCCAGCAGACAACACAGGGGGAGATGCTGGCTGCTACCCAGCCACCTTCTCACTGCAGTAATTAACCTCAAGCAAGCACTGGCACGAAGCTCCTGCTCTTGCATGACTGCAAGCATTCCTCCCCCAGAGTTATCATAAAGCACCAACTTATCCATAAACATCTCAAGGAAGGGCTGGCCTGGGTTCACCTTCATGCAAGGAAGATGTCAGGCTCTGGCAGGGAGCCAGCCATTCATGTTTCCTTAAACCTTGTCAGCTCTGACTCAAACGACCTTTTGGGGTGGGGGGGGGGGGGGGGGGGGAGAATCTTCCATCACACCCCTTCCTCCCCCTCCACCCACTGTGGTACTTAATCACAGCAGGATCACAGGGGACAATTTCCATGGTGGTGGTGAGTCATGGTCCCCTGTCCCTCTGCTCTCTGCACAGCCCCTCTGCAGCAGAGGCACGTTCCCATTTCCAGCTGGCCTGGAGCCTCCAGGCAGGAGAGGAAAGAACTTGGAGCTGAGCAGCAGTGGGGGAGGTTTAAGAGCCTGCACCACAACATGGACCTTTGCCCTCCAAGCTAGGTAGGACAGCCACTTTTTGGGATTTTGACAAGTCCAGACCGTCCAGCAACAGCAGTGTCCTCCCAGCACACAGCACCCACAATTCTACTCTCCAAAACCTGAGCCATGCTTCATCTTGGTGCCATGATGTATTTTACATCGAATTCATGCAGTGGCCCAAGGTCATGATTAAAAGCAAGAAAAAAAAAATTCCCTCTCCATACTCCTCAGCATTTCCTAAAACCCATTTAATTTTCCTCCCTGGAGCTGTTTGTCATATTTCTGGCACTCAGACCCGGGTCTGACATGGAAACCTTCAAGTGACTTTTCCTCCTCTTGCAGCCTTTCTCCCCCACCAATTCTGAAAAGAAAAATCACTTTTCCCCAAGGAGGCAGGAACAGACAAGGTACCAGCAGGAGCAACTCCCACCCAGCCCCCCCAGCAGATAACAGGACACAGCCATGGTGGGACCCCTGACCTGCCTTGCTGATGAAGCCATTAAGATTAGGCTGCTGCTGGCACTAAGGTGACATGAGGAGAGGGCTTAATATCCTCACACCAGCTGGGTGGCCAGCCCAAATCATTCTGGAGCTTATTTGCTGGCTGTGAATATTCCTCCTTCTCTCCTTCCCACAGGATTTTAACACCCCTGTGAGGAGAGCAAGCTCCCGGCCAGCAAACAGCAAAGAGCAACAGGCTGCTTAATTAACCGACCCTCTCCCAGGTGCCACAGCCTCGCCAAACGCTGGAGAAACCCGATTCCAGCTGGTAATTAAGCACTTATGGCTGGAGAAGGATGAAGCCAGCAGGAGCAAAGGAAGGGGCTGACACCACAACCCCCTGTGCCAGCCCCTGCCGTGCTCCCAATGCCATCAGCACACCAGACACCCACGAGAACCCGGAGGGACAAAAGCTTTTAGCGGCTGTGAGTCCCTTAAATTAAACCTTAATTGGTCCAAGAGCTCTCAAGATTGATACACAGAGGAAGGAGAGGCCTTGATTGCCAGCCAGAAAAAAGCCCTGCTGTCAGACATGCCTGGGAGGGTGTTGCTACCTGTGCTGTTTTCACTGGTATCCAAGGAATTTGGGAAGCCTGGCTGCCAGGTACACTGGCCTGATCCTGCACTTGCCCTGCTGACCACACTGGCTCCCAAGAATTTCTCTCTTCTATCCTTTCAACCAGAGTCAACTTCAAAAGGAGGAAATTAATGATTCCCTAACATTTAATCTTGTTCCTATTGCCCGACCTACCAAAACAAAGGAGTTAAAAGCAAAGAACTGACTCTCACCAGGAGCATAAACAGGTTATTACAGCAATTACATGCAATAAGGCCATGTAAAAAGGGGAAGCCACTAAAACCCACTGAAGCTTTAGGACTGTGCTGCTCTTGGGACCAGCTGGGTTTGTGATGTATTGCAAAGGTGACAGGGAAGCAGAGGGTCTGTGAGCCCAGAGAAAATCCACGCCAGGTGAAGCATCTGCCACCTTCAACACACATGCAAATTCTGGTACCAACCCTGCAGAAATGAAAGCACAATCCCATCTCCCTGGGTACCGAGGGCAAACAGACTCCGGAGAGAGAAGGTCAACTTAGACCAGCTCGGTTTTAACAGTACTGAAGTCTTCCCATTTTATTCCAAGCTCTGGCTCCCAGCACAGCAGCTCTGAAGGCTGCAAGCCCCCAGGTGAGCCAAACTCAGCAGCTTGCAGGCGTACAGGGCAGCTGGGTTAGCTCTGGCCTAAAGCCAGAAAGTTGCCACAGAAATGACAAAGAGGAGGAGAAGCTCCTGAGGAAAGCTGATCTTTGAAAAATCCCTCTCCAGAGAAGCAGTGAGTGATGGAAAAGCCACACTGCAGGCTGGCCCTTGGTCACAGGGGGAGTGAGCACAAAGCAACCCACCCACCAGCACATCCCTGCCAGCTGGGCTGTTTCTAAGAGACACAGCAGATGCCACCTACGCTGGTGAGGGCTCAGCTCCCCGCGTGCGGCCCCAAGAGGCTTTGCCCACACAGCTCTTGTGCCCCGGGCAGTAGCAGATATTTCACTGCTGCTGGTACAGCACAGCTTTAGACTGCTGGCACTCAGAGAGAACAAATTCATGAAGGGTGTTTGGCAGACTCAGACGAGTGCTACAGCAAGTGGATCAGAGACAATCCTGGGGACTAAAGTGTGTGTTTGAAGCATCTAACAGAAGGGTATCGGCATCGGTACAGCCTGGGTATCTACATTTGGAGTCAGGCACCTTGCAAATTGCAGTGACAAATGAGCCCTTACTCCAGCAGAGAGAGCGAAAAAGTCACCTGTGAAGTCACAGAACATCTTTGACACTGCTTCCCTCTGAGCTGAGCAAAGTCTGAGAGAACACTCCATGTCCAGAGGGACATTTTGCAGATGAATAGGAGCAGCAGAGGAGGTGGCAGAGAGGGGGCTGGCAGCCCTGCTATTACAATGGCAATTCCCTCTGACTTGCCAGCACTAGAGACCAAACATCCATAGTCACCCTTTGTCTTTTATAGGAAGACCTTCACGACAGACTTGCTGTTTTTCAAGGAGCTTTAAATGCACCAGTTGAAAGTTTTAGAGCGCAACCTTGAATTTCTCACGGCTGTATTTCCCATTTTGGGGTGAGGCCTTGCTAAGTGTCCCCCTTTGAGAGGCAGGTACCCTCTAAGGGGAATGGCACCTACATAATGGGATGAGTTTCCACAAGTGACTCAACTTTTAGGGAAAATCTAAGTAGTAACAGCAAAGAGCACAATATAGTTAATATTACAACAGGCAGGAGGTTTTCCCTTCTCTGTGTTAACCAGGGCCTCCTGCTCTGTCATTAAATGAGTGGATTTTGTTCCACACTTCCAGCAAGGTCCACTAAAAGGATTTTAGAAGCAGAGCAGCACTTCCTCACTAGCATGGTCTACAATGTAACGAAGAAAGGATTTCTGTTACCTGTCCAAGGTCCAGGGTGACGTTGACCTGGTTGAACTCCAGTCCCCGGGAAAGAGGGGGGCTCTGCCACCAGCGCTCTGTCCCATCAATGGCATTTGTGATGGGGTGGGCCTTGTTGCTGTTTGCAGAGGAGCAGATGTCGCAGTACTGGCCCTGGTGGAAAGTACAAAAACAACATTTAACTCTGGCCAGAAAAACACGGTACAAAGCAGACAGATATCACAGCAATCCAGAAAACACAGGGTGTAAGCCTGCTAAAGCAAATCAAGAGATGGAAATTTCTGTTTGCACCAATTTAAAGTGCGGATGCAAAAAGGTACATGAAAAGGCTCAAAACCCCCACAACCACCCAGTGCGGAATTTGGGCTGCTCTAAGCAGCATCCCTCCTGAATTTCAGATATGCAGTGAACATTGGCAAAGGATCCCAGACTCAAAGGACTAGTTATCAGAAGCAGCGGAAGGAGTATCTGAGGGAGAAGCTGCACTGCCAATGAAGAGCAGTGGCTCAAACTCCGTGGCCAGCAGCTCCTCTGCTGAGGCTGCCACTCACACCCACCCCTGCCGAGCCCAGCGATCCTGACCTGAACCATTCAGTCACTTCTATGGGCTCAGACTGGCAGCTCCTCTGCCCAGCTCCCTGCAATCTGTTTCTTGTCCACCTATTCATTTCACAATATAGTTCTTTCAGCTATGTTCTCAAGCTTAGTCTCGCAGCCAAGTTCCTTTTGCTGATGATGCTGCAATGCAAGGCCAGAAAGGGACAGCCCCAGCTGTCAGCTGGCCAGGGTCTGCCATCACTTCTCTGCCTTGCTTTTGTGGCCAGGGTGGTTTTGTCAGCTCCATGGACACGCTGCCAGAGAAAACAACGCTGCAACTTTAACAGCACCTCCTGAGCAGGATCAGACAAAGACCTGAGCTGTTAGGGGCAATTCTTTCTCTCTCATTAACGGACAAATGAATCTGACCCATGCTCAAAGAAACCTGCAAAGAGCCCTGAAAACTGGCAAATTGTTTTGTGTAGCCACTGTTGTGTCACTTGAATTGCTGCTGCAAACAGCCGGGAAGGGAGCTGTGTTACAGGCAGTTTTCCTTTTAAAGGCGCAGTTATCCCCAGTTATCCCCGGGCAGGAATGCTGCCCTTGCCTGTCCCAGCTGCAGCCAGCGTTAATATTACACCAGGTACAAGATCTCAAGACAGGTAATCCCCTTGCTGCCCCTACAAGGGCTGAGGCAAGGCAGAGCCACTGCAGACTGTGTGATTTTCCAGATGCTCCAAACTCTGGAGGAATCTCAGTGCAAAGGAAACAGATTTCACAGCATTATTCCTCACTGCCACCTGCTTTGTTACTTGCAGGCAGTTCTCCAACACAAATTGCCCTGAACAAGAACACTTTTAAATTATTTCCTCTAGAGATATGGAAATAGAGACAGGCAAGCACAAAGCCAAAGAAAAGGGGAGCTGAAACCATCCAGGTAACCCTGACATTCATGCAGGGAGCACTCAGTGTACAGAGAGGTCACAAGGCTGGTTTGGACATGCTTTGAGCCAGGAGGGAGAGCAGACCAGATAAAACTGACCCAACTCTTCAGCTCAAACCTTTAATTGGAACCGGTGCAACAGGTTGTGTGGAAATTTCTGCTGCACAACACACAACACTGAGGTGGGGGGGGAGAGCGAGGCAAGATTAAAAAATGGGCATAAGTAACAAAAAAATAAAGTGCTTTCATGCTTTAAATTCTTGCCACAGATGTAAAAAGCATTTTGAACCCAAAGGTCACATTGATGGGAGACAGTCAACTCAAGTTGAGTAAGAGTGGAGTAAAAATTAGGATCAGCTGCTCCACATTTATAATGCTGCTGTTGTCCCTCCCTGGGCAGCCTGCTGGGCTGGGAACACATCAACAGCTGAACCAGGTTTGCTGTTCAAAGTGTGATTAGCCTCTCTGATGCACCAGTTGCTCATTAGTTGTTTCATTAGAGCCAGACCTAAACCTGACCTGAATCATTTCCAGCTATTTGTGTTTTAGAGCAACTCAGCCTCCTGCACATTGTGTTAGGTTCTCTACAGGGAATTTCTGACATCAGCAAGAGGATTTTAATTAAAAAGCAATTGTGAGCTGCAGGCTTAGCAGAGACAGCAGGTTGCCAGAGCAGGAGAGGCGTGGACACTACAAAGGTATGGCCACAGAAAGAACTTCAGCAATGCAAGGAGTTGCAAGGCGGCTCAGAGAACATAAAACTGCCACTATCAGAGCAAACTGCAAAGAGGGAGAGATAAGGAGGAGGTTTGAATGAGGGGCAGCTTCCAGAGACCTGCAAGGCCTGATCCTTCACAGGTCAGTGGGAACTTTGAAGTTTCCTCTGAGCATAAAGACAAGCTGGGCACCCTGCTGGCACCGCTCTCAGGGGACACAGGTGGCTTTGTCCCAGTTTACCTGACCCTGCCATGACCCACCACCAGCTCCCCTCACCTGATTTATCAGAAAGCCACAGGGAGCATGGGGCTGCTGGGGATGAGGTAAAAAGGGCAGGAAACGGGGTGTAAAAAGTACTGTTTCAGACAAAGTGCCTGCTTGCAAGCTGCTCCCTGGGCTGTCCCTGCAGATCAGCTGCTCACATGGAGTTAAGCAGGCACTGCCTCACCAGGTGTCTTTTCTGCGGGCAACAACAACTTGTTCCAAAACTGTGTTTTCAGCCACAGTCAAACCACTGAAATGCAACACTATCATAGATGTAAACACAGAAGAGACACGTGCAGAGAGCTACAGCACCAATTGTCACCTGGAGCACTGAGAGCCCCGGGCTGAGCCCGATTCCCTCTGCCACACAGAGCTACACACCAAAGACACAGCATGGGATAAAGAGGCACCAGGACAAATGGTCACCGACACCACAGCATATCAAAAGAGAATGTCACTTAACCCTGAGACACTGAGGAATGAAACAGCTTCAGATTTCATCTGTTACCAATACCTGAAAGAGCGAGAGGACCAGAGCTCTGGTCAGTGCCCACGCTCCTCAGGCAAGGATAGCTCAGGGCTGCAGTTCAGCGTGCAAAGCAGTGCTCTGAACACAGGGCTGGGGTGAAGACAGGCTTCAGAGAAAGGCACAAGCAGCACTGACTTGAAATCGGCCAAATTTGTTGTATGTTCTGAAATTCTGAGGTCTATAATTGCTTCAGTTAATGCCAGTAACCTGCCTCACTGTTACACTCCTAATCTGAAATAATCATCTACAACCCTGCCCCACCCCAGGAGCAGTGCATGATCCCTGCTGGTTTTGGAATAGCCCTCAGGCACAGGGGTGGGATGGGGAACATGAGCACATGGCTGTGCCTTTGCAGAGCTGCCTGTTTTAGAAGACAGATAGTTACAAGCATCTCCAGTAAAGCTTAATCAAAAAAAGAAGCCTGTGATCTCTCTTGTGCCTCATCCTCAAGACATTATCATTAAGGCAGGTCTGCCCACGCTGAGGAGTGCGTTTGACAAGGGAAGCAAACCTCCATGGCAAGTTCCTTTCAGCACACCTCAGCATTGCTGTGCCTCACATCCTTCCAGACTGAAAAGCCCCCCACAGTTGGAAATGCAGTCTTCTGCCAAAAAGCCCTGAATAAAGCAAAGGAAACTCCTTGAAAAGGTTTACAGCCTTCCCAGAAGCTGTGCCAAAACCACTTCAAGCTTCTTTAGGGCAGCATTACTTCAGAAAACTTAATGATTATTGGCACTTTAAGACCATCATGTTTAAAAGTCAGTGAACTCCCTTTTCTGAAATCTTCTACAATGTCAAATTAAACCAGCAGAAAACAGAGAACTGACTGAACTACTTTATTAGATGATTGTATTAATGTTTATCCTGGGTCTTTAATCAAGCAAATGTCCCTTCACCAACAGAGTATGCGGATGTCTCTTGGAGGGTCCCAAGCAGCACTGTTCCAGTATTCCTGATGAAAACTCCTTATGCCACAGCCACATCACACATGAGCAGCATGGAGCAGGTGAATGGAGAATGGAAGGGACTCTGGGCTGGTGGGACACGCAGGCAGCAAGAACATGCATGTGGAGTTCATTATTGCTGTTTCAGTCCTCTCAAATTGAACACTTCCCTCCCACCTCCCCTCCTTGCTTTAGTCACTGGGTGGTGCCAAGACCCCTAAAGGGGATGAATTGGGAACTCTGACCTCTGCCCTGATGCCTCCCTTTTCCTCCCCTCCCTTTTAGGTGCTGCCTGTGGTCATGGAAAGGAGCCACTACAAAAGAACTTTTCTAAAGCTTTCAAACTGAGCGAAGCCCGCTGGCCTGGGAAGTGGTGCTCAGATCAAAGCCCCCCTGTGCCAGAGCTGCACAGGGGACAGGAGGGGGTCACCGCAGAATTCCACAGCTCAGGAGCTGTGTTTGGCAGTGGGGGCATGCTGGGGCTGCCCCCACAGCTGGTACAGCCTGAAGGGTTTCCTTCAGTCACCAGCATCCTTAGTGCTGCATGTCATGCTGAGCTAGCAGGGTGGCCAGAGCACAGATGGACACATGTGGAGTGATAAATGCATACCCACATTTGCCAGCTTTTCCAAACAGCCTTATCCTCCCAGTTTTGCTTGGCACATTATTCACCTATTTGTTTGCAAGTGCACCGAGTAGCAGTTACTTCTTCACCTTTCCTTACTGCTTTGCCTCACTGGAGGCACAGTTACTACATGGAACTCTCTGTAAGCCTCCTGCTACTGGGACTTAAAGCTGCCTCGAGTTACACTATTTTACAGTGCAGTGAAGTGAAACATCGCTTTAAAAGGTGGCAAAACTCGGAGGAGGATACGTCAGGTTTTTGCCATCCAGTGACATCTTCAACCATTTATAATACACAGACAGCAAAATTCCATGTCATAACCGCACAATAGCCGGAAAATTCCGAGTGCAGCAATAACTCAGGAGAATGCGGACAGAATGAGAAAAACGCTTCAGAGACGATCTTGTAACAAAGCCACCCCCACCAAAAGGCCGAGAAAGGCTCGGTCTGAGAAAGTGACAGTTTTCCTTTGCTCATCCATGTTGTTACACACAACAGGGACAGCCCATTGCTCCACTGCAACAGGTGACTGGCACCACGACCCTCACAAGCAGCACGCAGAAAACACTGAGCAGCAGCTGGTGAATCTGTGGCTGGCTGCCTTCAGGGGGGACACTGGGTCCGCGGTTCCTACAACTAAACCTGGTGTTTTACAAGCCTGTGTACAACTGTTCTTTCCTCCCTTCAAGGGAGCCATAGCTGTTACACTGCACTGCAGCTTTCACCGTCTACATTCCTGGCTGCAAGCTCCCTCTGGGCAGCTTAAAATGGGACCCCTGAGATAAGTCACCTGACATTCGCTTGTAAAATCCACCCTCCTAACTTTCCCCTCTGCTCATCCCAATGCCCCACCGAAAACACGGGGAACGATGGAGTTAAAACACATCAAGGTAAATATTATCACGTTCAAGACACATCAAAGTAAACATTAAACATTATTCCCTGAGTAGCAAAGGGAGTTTGGGTGCTGGTTTTCCCGGGATTTTAAAAACATAAAGGACCCAAAACTTTAAAAATAATAAGACAATAAAAACACCTGAGAGTCACCCGGGAACTCAGCGAGCCGCCTTTCATGCGAGCAACTCCTGGCAAGGCTGGGACAGAGACCGAGCACGTGCGTCCCACGGCCCCGCTGCTCCGGGGCGGACCTGGGCAGGGGGATGCCCAGGGACCACCCCTCCCTGAGCCCCCAGCACTGACCCACCCGCGGCTGCTGCACCAGCTCTGCCCGAGGCAGCCGCTGATGCGTGGGAAAACGCGCGGAGCGGGGCCCTGCCCGCCCAGCCCCGGGCTGCCCCCGCCGCAGCCCCTGCGCTCCGCGGCGACACCGAGAACCGGGGGCGCACAAAGGGGGCTCGGACCCGAGCGCACCCCCGGCCGCGCCGCCCCGGCGAGGCTCCGCCAGCCGCCCGTGCGTGCGCGGGCTCCGTCCCCTCCTCCCCCGCCCCGGCCGTACCTGGATAGTCTGGTTGGGGTCCCCCCCGGCCACCGGGCCCCCCACCAGCTTGCAGTACAGATCCTCCACGGCGCGGCGGCCGCCGGCGCCCGTCGCCTCCTCGCCGCAGGTGGCGGTGGCGGAGATGCGGGTGCCCTCGGCCAGGTTGAAGTAGGGCGGGTGGAGGCTGTGCCCGTTCACATCGCTGGGGAAGGAGGCGGGCGGCCGGGCGGCGGCGGGCAGCGCCAGCAGCAGCGGCAGCAGCAGGAGCCGCGCACCGCCCCGCTCCGCCGCCCTCGCCATCTTCGCTCGGCGGGGCCGGGCAGCGCTGCGGCACCGACACCGGTACCGGCTCCGTTCCCCCGGCTCCGCTGCCGCCGCCCCGCTCAGCTCTGCCCCGCGTCGCCGCCGCCGCCGCGCTACTTCAGCCCCGGCAGCGGGGAGGGGCCGCGGCAGCCCCGCCGCCCCGATTAACCCTTTGCCGCCCCGGGAGCCCCCCTCTGCCCAGCCGGCCTCGCCCCGGCACCCACCCCCCGGCCCCGCCAGAGCGAGGGGAGGCCGAGTGGGGTGAAGGGATGCCCCCCTTCCCAAATAAACGGGGACGGGATCCCCCGGGAACAATGTGCCCATTGTATCTGCGGGGCTGCGCTGCCCGCGGCGGCTCGCTGGTGTTTTAGTACGTTAAACTCCATTAACCGATAGATCGGGTTATCTACAGGAAAAAACTCTATTACTAATTAACAAAGCGGGAAGGCTTAACCAAACCCAGTTCGCTCTCCTGGAGGTATGCTGTGGGTTCGCAATTAATTTGGGCAGTGAAAATTTTACTTCCACTTTCCCCGGAAAGGATGGCTTTGGGGAAATGACTTTACCTTCTCACCTAAGGGTGAAGGAAGCAGCTCAGCGATAACCCAGCTCTCCCATCCCTCCGTGGTGTGACTTGCAGGGACACACACACTGCCAGGTGTGTACATGCTGCTGGGGGGAAGACATTTTACAGATAAAATCCTGAACATAAATAAAGAGCAACACATAAATTAACTCATCAAACCACTGCTTCGATTTTCCAGCAAGCACGGGCTATTTTTAAATCCAAGAATTAAATGATACACACAAAATGTTGTGCCTGAACTGGACAAGACTTTCTTTAAACTAGGACATACCAAGAGACCAAGTCTGGACTCCAAACAGTTGGATTGTTGCGGTATTTGAACCCCACAGGAAGCAAAACAAGCTCTAGAGCATGTCCAGGTCTTCGCAGGCTGCTGCGGGGCATTTGCTCTTTGCATCGCATCATCCTCTTTGTTTCTTTTTTTCTGCGGACAGCCTAAGAGGTACCAGAACTCTTGGAAAAGTTACTGCCTTAAGTATGAAAAGCTTTTAAAAAAAACCCCAACAAACCCAAAAACTCATTGTGATGCGCGTGGTTCAAATATGTAGCTCCACAAACCGAATTCACACATGGCGTGTACCAGCCAGGCTCTGCAATTACCCCGATTTTAGCACTTTCAGGGGGGTTTGAAAGATCCCTCTTACTGTGCCTGGAGCACTGTAAATGTAGGTGAGTGTATATATCGATTTATTGTAATGTTTCCACAGGGCGCTGCAGGCAGTGGGACTGTCACAGCCCCCCGGGCGGGTGCCGCTTGGGAATGCTGGTGGGTGCCAGCATCGGGAGGTGGAGGAGTGCGGGAGCCCTCATGCCATCGGGAGCCGGGGAGCCACCCAGTGCCAGCTGTTTCTCGGGGATCACATTGTCATGACATCAGGACTTGTGAACGCAGGGCGGTGAGAGGTGCCTGGTTCCACATGGTGAGGAAGCACTGAAGCACGGCCGCCAAGCCCATTCAGTTAGAAAGACTTCCTAAAGCGCTTTCAGACATCTTTTAACCCCTTCCTGCTCGCCCGTCTCTTTGGAGACCTTTCTCCTGGTTTCCCCACTTTATGCAAGATCTTATCGCTCCGCGGATGAATGTATCCTTTAAAAGCTAAATAGAACCTTTAAAAACAAATTCTTATCACGAGAACAGGCAGTCTTCGCCCTTTAAACCGTGCTTGAAAATGGGTAGGTTCCTCTGGGAACAGCCACCTTTGAAAATACTTCTGCTCTGCAGTAATGGTTAACTAACATGTTTATGCACGGGAGACCAATACTCCGCAGGACAGGAATTAAAACTTCCTTAAACTTTATCAAATGCCTTATTTAATTAGCTACTTACACCCCACGGCACCTGTAAATATGTAAAAAGAGTTAACAAGGAGAGCAGGGCACAGATTAGGGAAATAACTTTCTCCCACCCCCACAAGAGTTTCAGGGCAAAACACTTGGGCCAGTCTAATTAATATCTGTAATCCCTCTAGTGGTAATATAATTAATCTCCCTTCCAAAATGCAATTAAGGAAAGTGAAATCACAGTTAGCACGTGGGTTTTGTGGCACAGACTCAGGAGCACCATGCAGAAAAAATGACCCTCTACTGTCTGAACTGGCCTCCAGTCGACTGCAGAGCTTCTTTCAAGGACAGTTTGAAGACTGAAATCATACTTAGGCCACCTGTAACTGAGGGGATCTGAAGCTGTCCACGAAGCAATGGAAATGGTTTAAAGAAAGAGCATTCTGAGGGTCTTTTTCCAGCTCAGGAAGAAAAGGTCAGAGGGTTTCTAACATTGCTAAACATCCAATTTAGAGGTTAACCAAAAAGTTGAGGTTAACAACTTGAACTCCTTCCCTGATGCCATCTCTTTTCAGCCATACTCAGGGAAAAAAGTCATATTTGCTAATTTGGACTGGACACGAGTCCCATCTGGTCTAACATCTCACCTGAGAGTCACCAGCAGCAAACATTTCCAGTGAAAACCCCCGTGGGTGGGCAACGAATACTCTGCTCCCAAAAAAGATGTTGCCTGATTTATAACAGCTAGAACTTAGCTTGAGCAGTGAAGCTTTTCTTCCATTTAAGAGGTTTTTCTAAGCATAAATTTCAACATCCCTGGACACTTGCCATTCCTTTACTGCTCTGATCCCTCTTTGAATTTTACTGGTTTCTTGAGCTTTGCAACGGTGCTTCTTGGCTCGGCTTCACAAAGCTGGTCACAGTGACATGCTCTCAAATAAGAGGTGTTGAAGCAGAAGAGACTTTTCATTTTAAATCAAATCCACTACCAGTGAATGCAGAAAGAACCGGGGAAAAAAAAAAATCCAGCCCGTATCAGTCGTACTCCAATCTTCTCTGAGCCAACATGTAGTAACACGACCTCAGCCATGCTGTTACCCATCTGCATCCACTAAAGACATCTGAGTCCCACTGAAGGTTTTACTTTTGCCTCCCTAAAAACTGCAGGACCATGAGGAGCTTGCCAGAAGCTGCCACCAGAAACAACAAGCTCTTTCTTCAAGCAAGCTGTAGAGTGACAGAAGAGCTTAAAAGAGGTCTGAGAACAAATTGAGTGTATGGGCTCCAAACAACTTATCTTGATGAGGAAAAGCAGTTCTTAAATCTGAACAAAGATTCTGCAAGTTACAAGTGAGAGTTTTCCTGTCTACCCAGACCCTTTTAACCTACAGCAGGAGCACAGGGAAGCATCTCACAGCCAAGAAGCGAGGCCTGCCGAGTAAATCAGTGGTGACACAGACACATTCTGCTTGCTGTGAATAAATTATCTGGTTTTATATTGTCTATTACACAGAGAAATGAAAGAACTTCTCCTCACTCCAGGAAAAGCAACATGTGGCCTATGGAGAAAGACTTGTTGCCTTCACTTACAGTATTTCCTACCAAGGCACCACCACAGCCAGAGCAGTCACTGGGAGCAGGGCCTGAGCCAAGAGAAATAAGTGAGCATATGGTTCCTGTATGGTGTAGGGTCAGGAACATGTTATCTTAGGGAAGATTTAATCACTTTCCTGCTACCCTGCTGCAGGCTGTGTGAAGGAATGTGTTTCCTGAGCTGTGCTCTGTGCTGACCCAAGAACTTCATGCCAAGCTCGCCATTTATAAGCGTGTTGTGTCTTGACACAAGTGTGTCAGGAGCAGCTACCAGGAGCTAAGAACTAATTCCAGATGAGCTGGAGTTGGACTAACACAAGCCAGAAGTGCAATCAATATCCTTCAAGCACATCTACAGCTTTATAATTTTACAATCTCCACAGGCTCTACCTGAGAAGTTTGTAAAACAAATCCACAAAAGGCATGAACAGATTCCATGTGAGGTTTGCAGTGCGTTTGCTGAGTTCACAGAGGCTCGGGAAGGAGTTCCCCTCCTATTCACACAGACCCCCACCCATGCACATACAGACAGTTCTGCAAACAGCCCCCAAACAGAGACCCAAAGTACATTTCCCCTGTTTGTTCTTCAAACTGACAGCTCAATTACAGCTTTTTAAACCCTTCTGCATCGGGGGAGCTAGGGCACAGCTTGAATCTACAGTGGGAAGGGACTGGAGGGTTTTGTTGAAAGCATGAGGAATTTGGCCAGGATCTGCCTTGGTTTCTCAGACTGGTTCTTATGAATATATAAAGCCAAAGGCCAGAGGGGATGATCAAACTCATCACACTACCATCTGCTGCCATCTGCTTTTATGAAAGAATTCCTGGTGCTGGTTTTGCCATATTAACAGAAATAGTTAAGACTGGACAAACCAGACCAGACTGATAAGGTGATTCAATAGGAAGCAAGTCTAGGAAAGACAGGATTCTTTATATCTTTTTTGGAATTGAATTACACCATGTGAAAATGCAACCCCCTAAAACTGCCAAGTGCCAAGGAGCATTAGCAGGAGCTGAATTAGGGCACATCTGGAATGAACAGTTATTTTTCTTTTCTCGGTAGAATTACTTTAATGTGTTTTATGTTTCCTTTATAGTGTTCCTCCTTTAACATTTATTCAAAATTGAAAAAGACTGTTTTGAGACAGAGCTGGTCACTTTGCCATGCCCAAGCAGCACCTTTTAGTTAAAACCAAAAGGAGCAGACATCTGTGTTTTGTCTGCTGTGGACATTTTCACGAAGAGATCAAGAAGATTCATAATGTAGCAGGACATGTTACTCTACACCAGAGAATTCAATTCACTTTAAGGTCAGCCTGTACCTTCCCTGTAATCAAATGGTTCCAAAACCCTCCCAAAGCCAGAACAGGTGTTTCATTCATACTGTCTGTCTACCTGGCAAGGACCCAAATACTTTCTTTTAAAGCCTAAACTCTGTATTATTCTGAGGCACATGGAAAACATACCTAAGTGCTGTCTCCCAGGCACGCTTTGGGCTCGGTCATCATTAGCTACGTGTTTTTCTTTGCACAGCTCAAACAGGAACACAGCTGCTTTTACGTTAATAACTAAATCATGCTTTAAATGTGCCACACAGCCCTGCCTTCAGCCAGAAAGGCCCTGCAGATTTAACGAGCTGACATGTCAACAGAGATCAGTTCACCCACCAGAAAAGTGCAGCTACTCCTGGGGTGAGCTTTGGTAGCTGTTTAGCACTGCAGGAGGACCAAGAGCGCTGTGTCAAGTTGAATCCATGGAGGAAGCGAGGGGATGAGTGAATGTGCTCGGGGTGAAAAGCAGTGCAATGCTGGGGTTAACACACCCGCTCGAGTGTGACAGAGCAGTGGCGGCAAACTGGAGACGCTCAGACAGAACATGCTTTTGCTCCTTGTCTAAAAGGTGGGACACATCCAGCAGTGCGAATGGGAAACTGACTCAAGCCTGACTCAGAGAATAGGACTTCTCCTACTATGTCATTGTAACTTCTTTGAATGCCGGGAAGTTCATCCTCCCACAGATTACTTCACCCGGGGTTGCTTCTGTGCCCTGTGGCTATGTGCTCATAAATACTCTTCAGGCATGGGGTCATGACATACCCTTGCTGGCTTCCACCTACATCACATCATACCCAGTTTTTCCAATTATTGGTAGCAGATAAAAACCCAGTAGCACTTCTAATCTGTGTCATATAGGATAGCTGTATTGCCATTTTCCTATGAAGTCCTGTTTCCTTAATGAGAAATAATACACAGCTAATGAAAAGTGTAATTAGGAACAAGCAACAGACCCAGCAGCATTACAAATCCCAAGCTGGCCCAGAGGAAGGAACATCTCAAGCAGTATCCCACAGCAGCAGATGCCCTTTTATTTTCTTGTGTGTTTTCCCAGAGGAAGAGGATGCCCAGTCCAACGCACTGTGGCTGTGGCTCCCCAAGGGAATCAGCAACAGCTCTTGTGTCAGTGACAAGGAACACAGTTAGAGGAAGGTGCACAGAGGCAGCAAACACACCAGTGACAGCCACAGCCCTGAAGTGTGAGGGTGGTCCCTCTGGCTGGCACTGTCCCCCAGTTTGAGGGCACCAGTCTGTACTGGTGCAGGTTGTGCTGCAGCTGCTCTGAATGGAACCTGGCACAGCTCTGCCGCTCTGCATCTCAACATGGATGAGGATGAGTTCATACCTGCATTTTCCATTTATTTCAGAGCTGGAAAGAGGGAGATTAGTTGCTGCCCAAGACTCTCCTCAGGGCACAAGGCAGTGCTGGATGACAGACGGAGTTTCGCTCCAGCTGCGCATTGTGGGCTCTGCCTATGGGAAATGCTTTACCTTTTTTTTTTCCTCGGGGATACATTCAATCCAAGCACAATATTGACAATCAACTCTTCTTTCTGAGATTCCCAGTCCTAATCCGTGGGACTTGCAGAGGGCAAAAGCATTGTAATGAAATATTAGCAAGAGTTGCCTTGGTAACTGGCCAGATGAAGCCCTCTTATATTCACTGAAGTCCTCCCAGCGTGACTAATACCTCCTGGGCTGTAGTTACACCAGTCTGAACGTCCTGAATGCATGACCAAGTCAGCAGAGCAAACACACTCAAGCCCCATTTATACAGTTATGGCTTAATCTGATTATTTGTAGTTTGACCAAGTGCAAGAGAAATTTGTGAAGCTTCACTCTGCAGATCCTCACTTTCATCTCGCCCCTCTCGATAACACAGGCTAGGCTTTCCCATTCTGCAATTGCTAAGATGGAAAAGGCAGCAGCCTAACAGCTGAGTGCAAATTGCAGTCATCTGTTAAAATGCATTTGGTAACATTTTCTTTATGCTGTTAATCTTACCAGAGAGCGGAACACGTGGGGAATGCTGAGGGCCTTCACACAATGTAAAGTAAGAAACATTCCATGCACAGATCTCAGCAGCCCTTCTGCCACAAAATTCAGATCTGACCAACCCTCTCCCCTCACATCCCTCCCAGGCTCCCTGGCACTGCAGGCACCCTGGTCTCCTTCTGCTGTGGGGACCTGAGGTGCTCAGGTACGTGCTGCTGACCATGTGCAGCTTAAGGCTTGCACAAAAGAGAAATTCTCTGTTCGAGCAGGTGCCTGCAAAGAAAGCCCTGGATTGCAGCCCTGCTGTCCCCAGGAAGGCTGGCACCATCCCACCCAGTGGGCAGTGGCAGCAGGGGAAACTTCAGCTTCATCTCCTTTGTAAACTGCAGCTGACAGCCCAGAGGACCATCACTGCTCCAGACCTGGGCTTGCTCCTTGTGCTGGCTCCCTCCATCCAAGCTGTCCACCCCAAGCCTTAATTTTCCTTTTGTGAAGCTCCTTTCACAGCCAGGACTGAGGATTTATAGGTCCCAGAGAGAACAACTCAGTGCCTTGATCCTCTCTATTCCTCACTCTTGCTCTTATTTCTGGGAAAACAGTTCATTTCCCTGAGTGGGATCAGGGCAGAGTGCCTGCAAGAGAGGAAGGCTTGCAAGAGCAAGAGTTGTCATCTTTCACCAGCAGCAGCTGACTCATCCACTAAATGCACACCACAGGCTGGGAGCTCTGCATAACAGGGATATTTGTGCCTTTCTTTAGTGTTTGCTCCCCATGTGCAGCACAAGTCAGATTTCACACCTGTGTCCACCATCGATAAGAACAACCCATGGTTTGGGCTCCATACCAGGAAAAGATTTTATATATTTCCATTGTCACAGCCATTCATCTGAAATCTAAATTACTTCCTATTTGGGAAAGCATCTGAGTTTTTTTCCATGAAGATTATTCTTACAGTAGCTTAATAGGAACAGACAGCTGTTTTGTCCTTAAAAATAATTCCCTCCAGTAGGAAGAGGTAGCAAATAGGAAAATAGGTGCTTTCTCCACAATAGAAGAGCTATGAGCCTGTTCCAGACATCACAAAGAGAGATGGTGCCACAGCCCAAAACTTAAACTATGTCTGAGGCTCAAATCCCTTCACTTCTTCTTCCCTGCATGACCTTGGACACATCACAACTTTTCTTTGCCTCTCTTCATCAACTCAAAATGAGAAGGAGCAGCAGTCATGGGGTACAATAGGAATAAAAGCTGTAAGATGCTCAACCACCCAATGTAGGTGCATTTTTAAGTTTGTAAAAAATGGATTTAACAGCTAAGCCCTGCTTGGACCCCGTAGGTCCAATAGACTTCAGTGAAAATCCCACACATTCTTCCCAGCCTCTCCAGTTCACCTTCCAGGAGATTGAACAGCAAGCACAGAACTGGCAGTGTGTCAGGATTTACACAGATCAGAAACACCGTGGGCCCTAAACTCAGCTCCAAGGGCTGGTGAATGGAAAAGTCATGACCAGCTCTCATCTCAGGGCAGCCTGAGGGGCTCTCCAGGCTGGGAGTTCAGCAGGTTGCAGGGGGATGTTTCTCTACAAACAGCCTTGCTATGCTGGAGAATCTTGGATCATCCCAGAGGACAAGCTGAAGTGCAGAATGGCTGCAGCTCTGGAGGTCAGGAACCCTTTTTCATACCAGGGGGAAGCACTCTGGGGTCCTTCAGTACAAAACTTTGAGTGCAGTTTTCCAGCCGTAACACTTCAAATAAGGCAGCTGGAAACATAACAGAGCATAGCCCTGGGCTTGTTCTTTGGCTACTGGTTTTCCCTTGCCATAACCTCCAATTTCCTCAGCACTTTAAGGAAGGTTTATGCTGTGCATTACATTTGTACAGTCCAGGTAACCCAAGAAATCTTAAATTCAAATGCCTGGTTTGCTGGGATAGATCCTGTTACTGCTTTTAAATGCTTTGCATTCATATAAAGGATGATATTTTAAAAAACGAGAAAAGAAATCTCATAATCACAGCCAGGCTATTTGTGGGAGGTTTCTTCTCAGTTTTCAAAGTGCCTTGAAAAGCTAGCAAGGAACCCAAAAGCTATTTTACTTTCTTTAGGAACTCTAAAGGGAAAACGGCACTTTGCAGATTAGGAGATTAAATTTACAAATAGAGCGTTATAGTAATTAAAGTGGTTAACTTGATTGTGTGCTACAATTTCAGCTGGCTTGGGCTTTCAGAATCTTATTTAAAGGAGCCACATTATTAAAGAACTTCAGATGTGGAGTTACTGCTGAAATGTATCCACTCTGGATTGATCCATAGCTCTGAACTCTTAAGGACTCCCAAGATGAAAGCCATTTGGAAACTCCTTCTGTGATTTATGCATGTAGTGCCTGACATCCTCATCCTCACGGCAGGGGATTTATTCCTTGCCTAATGAGGTGAAGGTCAGGCCTGCCACGATCCTTGTGGAAGCAGAGAGGGTATGGGCGTGTGCCCATTGGCATTCCTGCCTTGGGCTCTGCACTTCAAGGGTGAGGTACGAATAAAGGAATTTAATTAGTTCTTGCCTGCTTCTACTAAACAGCTCTAGAGGAGGGATGCAGAGACAGTGTAATAAGGAGGATCTGTGATTTGCATGCTAATAAAGGCACACACACTTTCTCTGGACAAGCCTCGACTTGACACCACGATTAGAACTTGCACTAAACCCAACTGTGTTCCAAAGTGAGCCTGCCACACACAGCAGCAGGAGTTTCACAGGGGTTTAAAGTTAATTACACTCTATTCTGCTTCTGCTCTTTAATGTCTCTCTGGCTGTTCCCTGGCCTGCAGCTCCCTGAAAAAGCAGAGTAAGTGCTTTGGGTGTTTATCAAATCCTTATTATTACAGGCCCTCGCTGGCTTTGGGAGAGGAAGTGTCAGAGTCCCTTTTGCTGTTTGTTGATGGTGTTTGGGGCTGCAGGGAGTGGAGGGGACCCGCTCCCCACACAGGAGGGACCGAGGTTGTGCTTCACAACATGTTGTGTTTGGCAGCAGCACTGACACAATCAGTTTTTGCCCTTTTTCCCCTTCTGGGCGTGCCAACAGAACCATTTGTGGAACCAGGTTGGGAACTGACCCAGCTATAAAAAGGGCTGTAAACAATTCTTTTACAGTTTATTTTTTTAAGCTCTCTTAACCCATTTAAGGAATAGCCCTCCCTGTGAGACTGCACAAGTCAGGCATCTGGAAGCACAACTATTTCTGTGCAAGGCTGTTAACACAGGTAAGCACTGCAAGCTGCTGAAAGGGACGTCCAGCTCTTGCTGATTTAAGACAGGAGTTCCTAATATTAGGAGCAATGATGTATAGCCACGTGGAGTGTCATTAGGGCAGAACTGAAAGTGATCCATACGTTTTGCAGGAGAGAAAGACAGGTCAATGCACTTAGAGCAGAGTTTTTAATTCTTAGAGCACGCATAAACTGTGCTGTTTCAGCCAGCCTTACAGATCCTGTCAGGGCAAAATCCCAAATGTTTTGCTGAAGTAGTCTCCAGCCAAATCCAGATTTTCAATGGGGTTGGCTGAGTTAGTCAGGAAAGATAAATGAGTTGCAGTAATCAGCAGCAAAAGAGAAAAAAACCCCTGAAATATTTTAGGTGCTTATCTGGGGTCTGGATTAAGTCCTTGATTTTCATGAGTTTTCTACGTGGTCTTGGAAGGATTGCTTGCCTGCATCCCAGTTTCCCAGCTGGAAAGCAGATACAGTCAGACTGCAAACACATTGAAGTAAAACACTCTCCTAGGATAGCAGGAAAAAGACTCACCAACAGCACATGGCATCAGCAGAGGACAGGCAGCTTGTACCCACTGCAGGGACAAGAGGGCAATGAAATCTCACAGGAGTTTCAAAGCACAGCCATGTTCTCAGGGAAGATTCTGGGTGGTCTCTGATGAAGCTTACATTGATAATTTGCAATAAAACACCATCTTGGCAACATACCTCAAACACCTTCCTACTAAATGAAAGCCTGACTTTGTCCCTGGAGCTGTTCAACCTGACACAGCTGCTCTGAACACAGTCCAAAGGCCCTGCAGAGGTGGGAGGCACATGGGAAAACCCTGCAGAAGTGTAGGTGAAACAACCTCCTCGTTTCCCCCAAATCCCTCAGCTCACAGCCCAAGCATGGCTTCTGCACTGGTGGTTTAGCCACGCCACAAGTGCTTGATGGGTTTGTTCCCAGTGGATATTCCCTGTGCCACTGAACCACCTGCACCAGCTGGACTTGGGACCTTCATCCCCCAACCACATTCCATCCCGAAGGATGGGACCATCTCTTGTTGAGCACATTTTCCCCTTCTCCAAGTTGCCTTACTTAATTTCAAGTCCAGCAAATCTCTCACATGCACAGTGGGCTGGATTTCTCAAAGGCTGCAGCTGTCATAACCCAGTTCCATTTTTGGGAAGATCCACCTTCACACTTTTTAACCCCAGAGTATTTCCCAAAGTGCACTACAGGACCGAATTTAGAGGTTTGTTTTGAGAGAGATGTGACTTGCAATCTGCATTTGTACACTGCAAAATGGTTACATTTTAAGGTAAACTATGAACTTCTGAAAATCAGAGGTGCAGCATAAGACACAAGACCAATAGCTGTGCTTGGAAGTGCTGCCCTGCATGCAAAAGATTGGGAAAAAAGGATTCCACATGAATACTCTGAAATGTGTAGGATGACAGAGAGTTGCTGTTCTGCTAGAGAGCAACGATGCTTTGGAGTCAGAACTCCTTCCCTGAGAACACGGCAGCACCACCCGAGCCAGCAGTAAATCCCTGAATTCTTTGACAAGTACATACATCCTGTTACCCTGCCTCACAACTGCGGAAACCGGGGCAAGCAGCAGCCATTTACACGAGGTTACAGGGAATCCGTGCCAGACTTCTTCAGAGATACTTGAAAGTCCTCCACGAACATCTCCAGACAGCAAGTTTGAAAGGAGATGAGCTGGGGAATAGCACAAGCTCCACCAAGGGAAAGGAATCCCTGCAGAATTCCTCAGGAATGCAGAAAAACCTCACAACTCTTCCCCATATTTTTTCTACGCTTTTGGTGATTACTAATCTTTATGGAGTTTACATTCCATCTATCATTTTTATAACCAGAGATCAGAGAGGGATTATGACGGGGGTTGCAAGCTATTCATACAGAGACCCTGTTTATCTAAGCAAAGAGAGCAGCTCTTCTACTTTAACCATTTATAAGGTGGCAGGAACACCATCTGGGACACGTGCAGAGCTAATTTGTTGTCCTACACCAGAAATTTAGGTGGTGCCATTTATATTTTGTCAGAAGCATCTCTAATACACAGCAGTCACAACAAGGACACGCCCCAGCAGATTGGCATTTTTACATCCAGCTTTTCTTTTTTTCCTTTTAAATCACCATCAATAATTGCATCCCTTCTCCCAAACTGGGAGTGTGCTGGGAGCTGGAAGTGCTCTGACGATGGAGAGCTGTGACCCCAGGACCTCTGGCAGTCATAATTTAGAGAAGTCACAGTGCAAATCTAAATTCATACTAAAGGTCAGATCATCCCTTGGGGGCTCGCCGCGGCCAGAGCTCGGCTACAAGAGAACTGGGCTGCCAGAACTGACCAGAAAGGAGCTAAAATCCAGCCCCCTCAGCTGGGTTTGGTGTGTCTCAATCACTCATGCCTCGGATGAAAAGGTTGGTTACTTAAGATGCGGCTGCCACCTCTTAGTGGTAACAATGATGTTTGAAAAGGTTCCTTTGATCTTCAGCAAACACTACAGCCCTGATACCAGAAATACTTGAGCCACCCAGATTCCACTTCCCGCGGAGCTGAGAGGTTAAAAGAAAAAAAAATTAAAAAGAAAACAAACACCAACAAGCAAAACAAAACAACAACAAAAAGAGGAGCAAGAATTAAACAACAACAAAAATATCTGTAACTATTCAGTGGCTAAGAAATGAAATTGATTCCCTGATACACAGCAGCATCCTCTTAAATATCAGGAAGAACATTGTCTGCTTTAATCCATAAACTTACAGGTAATGAGAACAAAGCAACTGATGAAGGGAAAGGAAAAGGGACCTCGGTGACATTTTGGAAGAGAAAATTGGGTTCCAGGTTGCAGCAAAAAGGGAGAGTTGGGAATTTAATGCTTGTAAGGTCATAGTGTAGACTTCCTGAGCAGTGGATTTTCCCCCAGTATTTTCTTGCAGACAGCCCTGATACCTTTGAAGTGCTATATAAATTATACAATAACCATGAAGAGTGGGACTTACTGGCCTGATAGAAAGTCCTTTAAGTAAGTACTTTACCCTAATTTAAAGACCACTCCCTCTATACAGATACTCGCACATTACTTCAAAAGAAGCTGGCACCCGCTCATTTCTCCTGCCAGGTGTGTTTTTTATCTCTTGCCTAGCTATTGCTTCTGTTGGCATCTTGCAGCTCATACCCTCAGGAGGCACAAAGCCTGCCCAGCCCACCTTCAGTCACTCCAGCAGGGTGGGATTGCAGCTTTCCTGCCTGTGCACAGCCAGGAATGGGCATGGGGCTCTTCTTTTGTGCTTTGCTCTAAGATAAACCACAAGATGAAGCTGCTATAACATCTGGAAACCAACATTAAATAGAAAATCTGAACGTCTTTAGTTGATGGGGAGAGGAAGAGTTACTTCAAAATAGAACCAGAGAGCCCTAACATTTAGGAAGGAGATGCCTGCTTGCAGGTCTGGGAGGTGCTCTGCATCCCACAAAGGTGACCAGAAATCTTCTGAAACAGCTCTTAACCACCCTCAGCATGAGCAAATCCAGCACTAGGGATCCCTCCCAAAAACAGATCTTCTGTGGGTTTGGGGTGCAGCGTCAGGACTCCCAGAGCAGGGAGGAGCTGTGCTGCTGCTCCCTGGCAGGGGAGAAGTGTCCCTAGGCTACCACACACCCCTACGATGGAGAGCTGAGGCTTTCCAGGGCACCCTCCACACACTCCCCACTCCCAGTCCTGCAGGTATGAACACCCCCAGCCCCTCCCCACCTCCCCCACAGCCCACTGTTGCATTTGCAGTCAGAAACCAGCCTCGGGGACAACCGC
The DNA here is from genome assembly GCF_020740725.1 of Corvus hawaiiensis. Classification (NCBI taxonomy): domain Eukaryota; kingdom Metazoa; phylum Chordata; class Aves; order Passeriformes; family Corvidae; genus Corvus; species Corvus hawaiiensis. The sequence goes on along the minus strand of NC_063229.1, from coordinate 11,579,861 downwards.
AGACAGCTCCGGAGGCAAAGGTTACAGGTGTGCCCCACGCTCCCTCCTGGGTGAACCCACGGAGCCCGGGGTGACAGCTTGATGAATGACATGCCACATGAAGGCTGGCAGCTTCTTTGCCTGGGAGGAGCAGAGAGGTTCAGGAGCATTTTTCTTGTCTGAAATCATTCCCCTGCCTCCCTGCCATTTCTAGCCCCTGCAGCTCTGGTTTCTTTCCCTAATAAAATGTTTTCAAGACAAAATGTACCAGAAGATCCCCTCCTTGAGATGAAGTACAGTCAGCATTCCAGGGATTTCCACACTTCGTGGCTGGTTGTTTTCCCAGTCACCTCCTGGCACGACAAGGCAGCTGTGGCAGAGGGGACAACTGCCACAGGTGACCTGGCACTTCTTACACCTTTCACAGCTGGCAGGAGAAACAGGAGGGAGAGGACAGATCCTCATCCCACAGGTCCCTCCTGGTTCTTCAGAGCACTATAATCTGTGCATATCTGCTTTATCTTCTTCCCAGTTTGGACACTGGCTCTTTTTAGCTCTGAAAAGGAGCTGGAGGCTGGTGATTACCCTTCACTTCCAGAACAGGTGGGAGCAGAAATCACAGAAACAGAAGCCATTAACTCCAGTCCCATTCATACTTCAGGCAAAGCAGAGAGATGCTGCCTTATGAAAACATAAGAGTTTCACTTCAGAGTCCTTTTCTCTTATAGACAAGAGGCATTCTGTCAGCAAGAGATTCCCCAAGCATGTCAGCAGCTATGGCTCAAACCCAGGGATCTGCACAGCCCCACCATGCAGCCTCAGTTCCTCGCCACAGTAAAAAAATTACAGAAAAAGCCAGGTTCACATAGAAAGTCACTATTTCTTAAAACTGAAGATGTGAAATAAGCAAGACTGCAGAATTCTTTTTACCAAGGGAAAAAAGTCAAGGCAAGAAATACCAAGGGAGAACCTAGCACCTGAAGCTGCAGGCATCACTCAGACAGCTGTGTTGTAGCAGGGACACAAATGGATGGGAAAGGGCAGCCTGCAGCTCTCCACCACATCCAGAAGGACCAGTGCCCATCCCCCTCTGTTTGGGCAGTTTCAAGTGACATATCCGACCATGGCTCATAAATCTCAGCTAAGCAGGGCATTTCCTTAGGCTCTGTATCTTTGTTTAATCACTGTCTCCAGACCATGCTGACTTCCCAGGTCTTGCATGCAATAGCTCAGCAGTTCCAGCAAGTGACAGGAATGAATGATGACCCCATGAACCACCCCATGTACCACTCCAGGGCCCCATGATCCACCCCACAGCTCAGGCTGCTGCTGCCTTTGCTCACACACAAGCAGAGGCATCTGCACCCACCCAGTGCTCCTGGTCAGGGCTCACAGCAGTGCCCCACACCAGGGGCTGCCTGGACAAAGGTTCACTGTTCCATACATCCTCTTGTGTGGTTTACCATGCACCGTCTCCCATGATGACAAAGATTAAATGAGTCATCCTTTAGCAAGGGTTTAGCTGGCCAAACTCAACCTCACGGGGCTCTCTGATTGTAACTCAAGCTACTTAAATCTGTTCAAGATTCCCATCAGCCAAAGAGGTTAATTTAAAACTTATGTTGGGGTGTTATCGGACCTTTCAGAGCAGATTTGATAAAACCTGAAGTGCTCCAAGACCCAATGTGGTTAAAAATGAGTTTTCAGGAAGGTGCCTAAGTCTGTCAACCAAGCAGTCTGCTCTTCTGAGAGAGCAGGAATCTGACTCAAAATGCACCTCGCTTAGATCATGTCTGATACTAATCCATGGGAAAAAGTTGGTATTAGCACAAGCACAGTAGTGAAGAGTCTTAACTTGTCCAGTTCTGGGGACTGTTCTGAGTTTTCAGTGAGCGCCTGCTATTAAAATCCTTGTGCTGTAAATAGTCCAAAATCATCTATAATTTTAGCCTGTGACTCAAGCAGAATTTTTAAAAAAACCCAAACCACCACAGAAACATTTTAAAAGCAAAACAAAAGATGCTTCACTTTCATTTCTGAGTTACAAAGCAGCTGAGACTGTGCTGGGGGAGGGGACACTAATTCACCTACAGAAGTAATGAATGAGACAGTAGCTTATATTTCATGAGTTTTAAACATATTGGCCATGAAACTCCAGGGAATACAGTGTCCCATGCATCCTGGCATTTCCCATCATTAGAAGATTCCAGCCTAACCTTTAAAAATTAGAGGTTGGTGTTTGCATGGGATAATAGTTTAATCTTTTTAACAATGGAACTGCCTGGCTGGCAGCAGTGGGGAGGATTAGGTATTAAGATGCAGTTTTATGAATGGGGACAATCAGTCAGAGCTGTCAGGATGGTTTTGTTGGGATTATCAAAGTAATATCCAGAAGTGAAGGTGTTCACAGGAAACCAGATGCCAAATGCAGCAGGGCTTTGCCTTGCAGCAATTAGCAAACAGGTGAAGATTTGTTACAAAAGAAACTCACCGTGTGCAGACATAGACACAAAAATATTTGCAAACAGAAATAAAAATGTCAAAATAGACTGTCCTAATGTCACTTTCAGAAAGCATCTAGTACAGATCTCCCACTTGCCCCAATCCCACTGGCTACCCTAACCCATGCTGAATATTTACCCCAACATAAACCCATTAAAAGTGGTGCCCTGTGTGCTAATGACCACCACAGCAGGACGTGCTGAGCTGCTTCCACACACACAGGACTCCTGTTTGGGCAGTAAAGTGCACAGGCTGTTGTAGCACCTTTGCCTCCACACCTGCTCCTACCTTGAGTGAAATTGCTTGGGAGGGGCTGTGCAGTCTCAGCTAAGACACAGCCATACCAGGATGAGCTGGACTCAATATTAATTTCTGACTTGTGTCCCCTGGATCAGTTCCTGAAGCAAGCATCTCCATTCAGCTCAAAGACATCACACTTGTCTGGGTACAAGTTCATCTTTCAGAACCCTTGGGGGGCGAAAAACACATCACAGATGGTACAAAAAGGATATTCTCAGTTGACTCCTTTCCCAACACTGCAACCAAACTAGAAACACATGAGCAGGTGAAGTCAGAGCACACAGGCAGACACTGTCTGTCATCAGCACAACACAAATGGCCCCTACAATTAAGAGCACAGGCTCTGTCTGGTTCTGGCATCATTCATTTCTGATAGCTGCTGCCATGTGAGATGCTGTAGGTGAAACTAGACCTGGAAAACCATCATAATATATCACTTTTATCCCAATATCTGAAGTGAAAAGTATGCTTATGCTGGAATGTGACAATTTAAGTGTTGTTCCTGTCAATCTCCAAAAACATTTGCAGTGACATTGAGGTGCCCAAACTTCTTTACTCCTTTTGAAAATTTATGAGTAATAAAAACGGTGTTTGATGATGGGCAGAGGGGACGGGGGACGCTGAAATGAATTAGCATGTGAAGTCTTGGGGACTTCTCCATACCTCCTCACCCTGCAAGCACCTGTCCCTTGTAATATTTTGATATATGTGGTCTTGGTTCAGAAGAATAGAGGCAAGTGGAAACAGCAGGAAAAATGTGGTGTCTGAGCATGTGTGTGTCTAAACAGTGTGAAACACTGGGGTGGAGGCAGGGAAGAGAATAGGTTTAGATCCCTGGGGGAGTTCCCTGATGGGTGACCTGCAGAGCCTCTCCTGTGTGATGGTGGCAACCAATTCCCATGACGTGGGGGAATGACTTCTCCTTCCCTCCCCACTGCCTCAGAGAGCACACTGTGTTCAGAGCCTGTGCACTCCCATCCCCACACACCCTTTTTCCATGTAGGAAGCTTCAGGGCGGCCAAACAAAGGGATTTTTCAAATTTCATGTACTGTAAGTGCCACAGCTATAAACAAGATGAAAAGAGGACCCAGCCTCTCTCTCCTCTCCAAACCCACTCCTGCAGAGGCACTGCCTGTGCCAGGGCAGTGGCATGTCCTTTATCTCTGCAAACAGGGTCCTCAGCTGCCCATTCAGCCTGGTACATCCAGCACAGGATTTAGTTAATCATACACAGCAAGAACACAGCCCTCTTTGTCAGAGCCCTGCGGGTGTAAAAGACTCTTCAGGGAAGGGGTGGGCATCCCTTGAAATTATGACACTAACGAGGGTCAAACTCTGCTTGTTTCCCTTCCATTAGTCCCACTGAGCCTGTGCACCACGGTGGAAAACCTGCATCTGCCTCTGGGCACCGAGCAGGGCAGTGCCCACAGAGGGGACCCTCCCCACAGAGCCAGGGCTGGGCTCTGGACATGGACAGGCTGGAAGCAGTGGCTTGTGGCCAAGCACGCTGTGGCTCTGGCTCCCTTCCCCAGCAAGGGACACCTGTGCATGGCACCAGAAGATTGGGAGAGGGCTACTGGCTCAGCAGTCACTCCCAGCACGCTTGTGTTGGAGGGAAATGCCTGGCACCAGTGCTACGAGGCTGGCTGTCACTGAAGCCTCTGGTTGTCACTGGTGCCTTGGGTGTATAAAAATCTGCATCCACACATGCCTGGCAGCACCCCTCCAGCACAGAGGGGATGGAGCAATTTGGATTTTCCAAATTTTAGGATTGCTGTCTTGAACACTGCAGTGCTCTTTCATCCCTTGCCTTCCCGCTGCATATATGGCCTCCCTTCTTTTGGAACGGGGCTTAAATCCTTCATTAACAGAGTGGGGTTTGATGTAAACTCCACCAGCCTCTTCTCAACCAACTATATCATGACATCACAGCTCCTTAGCTCAATATCTTCTTGAAAACTTAATTATTTTGCCTGCTAAAGTGCAGCAACTCAAGCAACAGTTTCTAGAAGTGCCTCCTTTAGGACTGAAACTCAAAACAGCCCAAACCACTCCACAAACGCTCCCTACATTGCTGGTGTTCAATCACAAATCTTAGGGGGAAGCCCAACTCGTGGTGGCCTGAGGCAAAGCCACGGTGGACGTGGTGACACTAGAGTTGTGTACACTCCCAGAACGGTGTTTTCAAACTCAGAAATGAGAACTGAGCTTATGTTGACGTGGGCTGGTAACTGACCACAGGCTGCCCTGTGTGGGCTGACCCACTGTCATCCCAGGACCTACAGCAGCCAGAAGAAATGTGCGTGGGCAGAATTCCTGCATCCACAACTGGCCTCAAAAATCAGATAATACCATGGGAAAATACAGGGATGACCCCTGGGGAAGCAGTCCTGTATCCCCAACAGCCTTCTTGAGAGTGGCTCTAAGCTGTCACCACTGCACGTAATGCCCCTGGGTTTCTGTAGCTGCAGTAAATGCTGAATTATTTGAGAGCTGAATCCCAAACACACTGCCTGGATCTGAGCAATTAGAGAGAAAAAGAAGCATATTCTACCAGCCAACTGTTTAATTGTCGAGGGTATTAAGCACAGCGTGCAGCTAACAGCAAAGCTTGGGATTTTCAGGACAAGCCATTCTCCCTGCTCTGCTTGTTGGAAAGAATCAGAGGAATAACGGGATCATGACTCATTCCCGTCGGTACCACCCCTACTGTGGGGTGAGATGGAAATGCCACTGTTCTGGGTACATGCTCTTTGCTGTGCTCCCAAGGGAAAGAGTGGACTTTCAAGAATCGGGCAAGATTCCCATTATGGAGAGAATTCCCTTGGTAGGTTTGTACTACCCTCTTACCATAGTTGGCTTTCTGTCATCTCCCTGAGCCTGGGGATGTGCAGAGCAGAGGTTTTGGTGGTGTGGAAGAGGGCAGAGCTGAGCCCTGTAAGATCTGGGGGATCTCACACTCCCCTGGCACTGGAAGCTCTCCAGGGAGATAATGCTGTCACTGAGCGATGAGCCCACTAGCACTGCTGACACAGCACTTCTTTTGAAATGTAAACAGTTGTTCATGGTCCAAGAAAGCCTTTCACACTGCCCAGCCCAAACATTTTAAAAAAAACCTCTCCTCTCACTAAGTCTTGTTTAAGAATCTCAATTTAATTTCCATTAACTTAATGAGCTTTAGTGTTTGTTATCTTCATTTTGCTTTCTGGACCATCTTTGAAGTGTATCTCAAGTTTTCCCCTACAGACTTCATGACAAGACATGCAGTTTTTTCAAAAAATGCAAGAGGAAAAGGAAGCTAGAAGTAAAACATCTGATATTGCAAGACATGATAAAATGACGGGAGCTGGCAGAACTGGCAGGCTGCCCTCTCCTCCTCCAGCCCTGGCCTATGTCCCTTTGTGAATTGGCCTTTGTTTGCAACAGATTCACTCTAGCGGTTTCTCACACCAGAAATTAAGCCCTATTTTATCCCAACCTGGCCCAGAGGGCCTTTGGCTCCCAGCCAGAACATACAGAGCATTTATTTTTATTTGCTCTTCTTTTCTCAGTCTCTCTCCCTGCAGGGTACTGTTATTATTACTATTATTTTTTTTTTTTTTAAGTCTTGCATTTTACTGATTAAAGTGCTTACACTCATGTTGATACATTTGTCTTGTGGTGCCTTTGGGGTCATAAGGAAGCACAAATTATTCTGGATTGAAGGGGAGCTGGGAAAAACTGAGGAGAAAACCAGGATATTATCAGGCATTTCTTTGGTACTGGCACATGGGCACTGATATCAGCCTGGTGATGATTCAGAGCTGAGGGGGGAGATGGCATTTGGATAAAATGAGATGGGCTGTGATGTGACTGCAGAGGGCTGAGGGAACAGGCTGTTATCAGCAGGGCCGTGCCAGAGGACGGGCTGTGTGTGGTGGGACAGGGCTCCTGTCACAGCTGCTGCAGCAGAGCCGGGACATCGCAGCCCAGCGACTCGGCCAGGCTGTTCCTGAGCCCACCTCAGCACGCTGCCATTTCCCTCAGTGCCACAGCCTTCAAATTACAGCAAAACAGCACCCAGTGGGCTGGTCTCAGCACAAGCCTCACATTCCAGGAGGGAGACAGACGCCTGACACCAGCAGCAGTCCCTCCAGACCTCTGCCAGATACAATGCCTGCATCTGGACCCAGGTGCATCCAGTCTGGACCAGACCTCTTGTCCTACTTGGACATGTCCATGCTGCAGATCCTTGGTTTCTTGGCTTTGCTCCCAGGGAACTTCCAGGCTGCTGCTGCACATCACCACCTTCTCAAGGGCAGGCAGGAGCCCTGTGCTGTTGTGCTGCTGCCCTGAGAATTAAGGAAACATCAGGTGAGGAATCTCTAAATGGAGACTGGCTAAGCAAAGCTAAACCTGCCCTCTCAGCTGGGTGTAAATGTAAGTGGCTTCAAAAAGGGGTGAAAATCTGCACCTGAGAGACAGTGAATTCTGACAATGAACCCAGGTGTGGAGGTCTGAGAGCAGAGAGCTTTCTGGGCAGCTCACAGATGCTGCCACCTTCCTAATTCACTAGGTTTAGGGAAAGCAGTGCCAGTGGGGTCAGGAGTATCTCAGAAGTCACTGACTGTCCCCTGCATGCTCCATGCAAGCATCTGTGCCCCTCAGGGATGCCAGCACCTTGCTCTGCCTCTGGCCTATCTCTCTGGCTCTGGTTGGTCTCAGAGACCACAGGACATAGGGTGAAATCTCTAATGGGGGAGAATGACCAGAATCAAATGGGGAAATATTAGAGGATTGTAGGACGAAAAAAGTTTTCTTGACATCTTACAGATATTCCTTGCCATCCTTCTCTTATCTGCTCAGTTCCTTCCTCATATCTAGTTTCCTTTCCCACCTTGACATTCTCCTTCCTGATCCTAGAGATCTGACTCTGTGCAGGCTGTTTCCAACAGATAACTGGCTCCCCCCTAACCCTAACTGAGCCCTTTCCCTTCCTTCTTTCCCACCTGTGAGAGGAAACCTTGTGCAATTACCTGATTTTTCCCCCTTAAGGGCTGTCTGCATTCATCTGATAAGACCTGGACCCTGCAAACATTTGCTGAAAATCATGGAAAAAATAACTGCATCTATAATGACCTCAAGCAGGTTGGAGAGCAGTGTCTCTATCCAAATCTGGAGTTGACTGTCTTCTTAAATCAATTTAAACTGAAATAAGATCCATTCCTCCCTCGTTCCCTATGCAAAAGTCAGCTGTGATCACAGGACACTCAGTCTTGCTCAGGCTGGAGACCAGAATGTGCCTCTGACACGAGTACCGGGCAATTTATCACAGGAGATTACACTCGAGGGTGCTCATGTGACTGGGATTTAACAGTCAATTAAATAACACCAACACTTCTAACAAAGGAGCTGGGATTAAGGAAGGACTCCAAAATTACTCCTTTTCCTTCCCGACTCCGATGCCAACCTTGGGAATCTCCCCGTTATTAACCCAGATGTTCAATTAAAGCCGACCGGAACAAATAAAATTGTTCTGAAATGTCACTACAATGGGAGTCAGATGGTCAGGTCTGCCCCTGGGCAGTTTGTAGGAAGCTGTCCCATGTCTTGGACTTTATTAAAAGGATTCCAGCCATGTGTTTAGTGCAAGTGATTATGCTGCTGCTGCTCAGGTCATTTCTAAGGAGCAGACAGGGAAGTGCTGCTTCTTTTCAGGATTAACCAGTGCCAGACAGGGCAGATGAACACGGTGCTGCTGGTTCAAAGGGACACATCCAGCTGCCCACGCATTTACAAGGAACACGTGGCAGTGGAGTGCTTGCACAGTGATCTCAATGTCTGGGCCCCACAGAGCGTATAAATACACAAAACCTCTCCCTTCCCCGTGGCTTCCAGCAGGCAGCAGTGCCTCCCTCCAGATCTCTTATGGCTTTCCTTGAAATTCCCCCCAAGTCATGAGCACTGAGCGCCTCAGTCTTGCCCGATGTCCTCTCCCACTGCTCCTGAATGTGCCCATGGCTCCTGCAGTTATCCTGCTTCGTCCCTCCTTGCAAGCAGACCCACTCTAGATGCTCAGATATCCCCTGCTCTGGTGGCATCAGCTCCAGTTCCATGGTTCTCTGCTCTTTAGCTAACTACCAAGCCACTCTGTCTCTCCTCACACCTCGCCTCGTGTGTTCTGTTAGGGTCCATCTGCCCTCCCTGCCTGGCCAGGAGAGGGTTGCACGCAGCTGTGGGGCATCTCCTGCACCTTGTGCAGCACGTTCCAAAACACTGCAGGAAGACACACTCAGAATCATGGGCTCAGCATTCACATGAGAAGCTCCTTTCAGGACAGTCAGAAGAGCTTGCCGCTGTATTCACTTTAACTGGCCACCAAACATTTGCATCTGCTCTTATCTTTCAGTGACTTTTTACAACAGTAAAGGAAAAAAAAAATTGTGATGCTATTTTCTCATTTTATCAATTTTTCCCCCTAAATGCTGCTCCCCAGAGCTGCTCTTTGGGAATCCCGCTTTGCACTGTGTCACCCCTGGAGCCAGAGCTGTTGCAGCACTGGGTCTCAGCACGCAGCTACACTTCTGCTTGGGCACAACAGCTTATTTGGAAGTTACCTGATAGATAGAAGGACACAGCTTTTGTGACCCAAGTTTCCTCACCACACGAGTCAGGAAGGGACTATCACACCCTTCTGAAGGTAGCCAAGATGCCAAACTTTTTCCCATAGCAGAAGAAACATCCTTCCCCATTCCATACTCTCTCTCTCTCTCTCATGAGGTAGGTCCAGAGTTTTGCTATATAGGTCCCTCTAAAGCATCAGAGTTGTTCCCAGTATCCTGTTCTGGACAGTTCATCCCAGCAGTGTATGACATGGTGTTTTCCTAAAGGAATATTTTACGAGGCCTCTTCATCATTCGGTCCTTGTTCTGCGAGGTCATTCAAAAGTCACAACACTGGAGACAAAATCCCCTTATGCTCTTTTTGGTGTATTGGAAACTACCAAAGTGTTTGCTGGAAGAGACAAAATGTGGCTGAAATAAATTCACAGATTTTTCCCCTAATAGAGTTGCTAGAATAATAGCAAGGTCATGACTCCCTCTTGCTCCTCATAATTCCTGCAGCACATCCCTAAAAGGGGTGGCTGACCACAATACAAATATTTTTTTTTTCATGTAGCGGGAAGCAGTTGTTGAGAAATCACTTGGAGCACATGAGTGTCAGCCTGACATTTTACTTGGGACCAACTCTTTGACAGGGTGCTCATTTTCTCATATCTACATCATTCTTTCACACCAAATCCATACCTTTCCATGAAAAAGCTGTGGGATTTTTTTCCAAAGAGTAAATGTATACTTTCTGCCTTGTTTTTATTAGGACGGTCTTGTGTCCTTCTCCTCAAATAATCTTCATCTGCAGTGACAGTGATGACACCAGAGGGGTGACAGTGACCAGAGAAGGTGGTGTTATCCGTGTGTTTGTGCTTCACAAAGGGCAGGGCTATCAGGTGTCCATTTACAATTCCCAGGAGAGACACTGATGCTGTGTCTTAATGAAGACTTCATATTCCACCAGACACTTGAAAATCAGACCCAAGAGCCAACATTTAAACAAGTTCCCTACTTCTGGCATGTTGTTTTTGCCAATATTTGCTGCTTTAATCACAAGTGACAGCCAAACAGTAATTTGGGCTGTTTATTGCAACAGTAACATGTTCTGCTCCTTCTAAGGCCACACAGATATTCAGAATTAGCACTCCCACAAGCATTTTCCAGGAAGCAGTGACTTTTGGGAACCTGGAGGATAGAATGGAAATCGCTGATGGGAACAAGAAGCTGTAGATCCCTGGAGGGGACACACAAAGCAGCACGGGATGCTGCTGATACTGTTTAAATTGGGTGGATTTATGAGCTTTTCTGATAAGAACTGTTATCTGGGGCTGGAATCAGGCACCGCCCCCTTTGCTGGAATTTCTCTTGGTTTGTTCTGTTCCTAACTCTGAGCACTTCTGGAGAGTGTCCTGGTTGTCTTTTGCAAATTCATGAAGATGGGGATCTAAGGCTAATGGCATCCTGTGAATTTGCATTAAAGGCTGCACTGACCTTAGAGATGCAGGAAGTCTTTAGGCTGGGCCAGAGCAGTAGGAGCAGACATGGCAGCTCCCGCTTTGTGCCTTGCACTGGGTTGGCAGTGACCAGTCCTCTGTGGGATTTGCACTCCTGGGTGCCAGCTACGGACACCAGAAAGGGGTGACTGAGAGCAGGCTCCCCATGAGCACTGCTTTTTGCATTTCTGAGTCTCCAAAGACCAGAGGCGTTATCTTGAGCTGCAGAGCACTGTAAATCAGAGTAAATTCTTTCCAGCAGCCAGCTTTGATATGGCCCTCCCTCTCATTACCCATTCCCTAAAGGAAGAAAGAACACTCAAAGGGTTCCTACCCGTATAAATGTTCCTGGATTCAAAAAGACAAAAAAGACACTGTTTTATTTGCATGACCAGAAAATTTGTGGTGTAAAATTCCCCTGCTGGATAGAGGATAAAACCAGGGTTAAAATAGTAAATTAGCACACCTGCCTATGGCTCAACTCTACTGAGTTCACTGCAGATCTTATTTAAAGTTTATATCCCTTATATAAGTTATTTAGAAAACTATGCCACCTCACACTGCATTTTCTGAGCACTCCTTACATTGATTTAAAGCTTCCTACTGTTTTAATAATATTTGAGAGAGGGGTAAATTCTAGCATAGGATGTAGCAGTTCACAGGTCTTGCTCAAAAACTGTGTCACTGCTGGAAGCAGAAATGCGTCTCCCAAGCCTTGGTCCCAGTGCTGTACAGTGCTGTAGTTTTATGGAATGCCTGGGATGCACACTTCATGGGAAGCACACCAGGAACAGTTCCCTGCTCTGAAGAAACAAACAGAACTTTTTTCTCTTTCTTTTTAAAGGCACTGAAAGCAGTGAAGGCTGAGTGGCAGAGCAGGCATGAGCCACAAGGTGTCTGATGCAATGACATAATTTGAGATTTTTACGTAACCACATGGAAAGCTGTGATATGAGACTTTCCTGGATATCTAAAGTTTTCAGGGAATTATGACTTGCAGTGAGTCAGCACTGTTTCAACTCAGGCAAGGATTAACCTTCCTGTCAGGACAGTCTCAAACAAGCTTGAAAAACCACGGAGATAGGTGACAAATAATACATTTTGGGAAACAAAAGATCAGCACCTGGGGCCTTAAGACCAAAGCAGAGCTGTTATCAACCATTCAGCCAAGATCAGAAGAGAGCACTGGCTGCAGTGTCACTGGCAGGCAGGTACACTGCCTCCTGTTCCCTAGGTAAGTCCAGCATTTGGGAGAAGGTCAGAAAAATCTTGTAAAATTGCCTCCCTTTAACCTGAAAGGGGTTTATCCCTACTGTGGTCACACTTGTATCACTCGCCCAGAAGCCTGCTGAGATGTTAATTCTCTCTGTAATCAAAAGACCCCAAGTTTGGCTCTGTTATCTTTGGCAGGAGGATGCAGGCTCTCCAAAGGCAGTGCTGTGTCAGGATGTGCTGGGTTCCCAGATGTATGAGCTCTGTGCACAACGATCAAGCTCCCTCTCAGGTAATATACATCTCAGCCTGAAAGCTGCTTCCTCAACCTCCCTTTGTAGTCCATGTTTTAATCAACACCATCTGGGATTAGCTTCCTTTTATTTACTTTTTTTTGGGTACAGGCGGTTTTAGATCCTCAGATTTTGGTCAGCCTGCCTGGAAACTCTTCCAAGTTTGAGATTACCAGCTCATGGGCTGCAGACTGGGATAAGGGTTCCAGGCACTTGAGAGCAGACACAAGACAGGAGCAAAAGTGACCCATCAGCAGACACTGAACTCAGCTGCAGCATCAACTTTTAAAGGTTCTTTTCTCAGCACAGCTGGCTTGGGGGCTGTGCTGTCACACATCCACGCTTGGCTGAGTGATCCAGCACAAATGACCCCATTTTCCCAGGAATGCAGAGAGAGTTTGCTGTGAGCATGGCTCCATTGGCCAGAACAGAAATCAAGCGTGTAAATCCCTTTCTTTTAGCCTCAAACTGGTCAAAGGGAGAATTAAATCCCCAGCCTTTCTAGCCCTTGTAGAGGAAAGAACTGAATGAAGCAGGGACAAGCAGCAAGTAATGATCTCTGCCACCTCCCCTGTGCACTACCCAATTTATTTTGAAGTGCTATTTTTGTTCAGCCTCAGACATTTGTAACGTTTTGCCTGAAGCAAATGTAAAATATCACATTTCCCAGCTCGATGAGCAACCCGCACAGAGGTGTGCTAAACACTTTATGAAAACGCTGCTCTGTGAGATAAAACACGATATTTTAGCATTTTTGCTCAACCTGACTTACAGGCTCTGCAACTCACGAGAGGGTGACAGCCTGAATGACTTCCCATCAGGGCACCAGTGCATTGTATTTTGGTATTGATGGATGGATCAAGGTGCTTGTTTGGGCTCTGGTGACCTGTGAAAACAGAGAAAAGATTATTGTGTTTAGAGCCAGATAAGCAACACCTTGATTTAGACGGATGTGTGGTGTCTCAGCACACAGCTTACACTGGCTCACCAAAATGCAAGTGTGACTCTCACTTCCATCCCTGCAGGACCCCCCGGTCAATGCCCCACAAGCCTTGGCTCCTTGCACAAGGATTGTCCTTCATCTTCTTGGAAGAGCACCTGAATTAACAGATAGTGTATGTACAGCTCTGGGGCTCCCACAATCTGCAGCCTAATCCTGGTGCTATCAGTCCAGTTCTGTTTTAATAAGCAATACATGGATTTTCCTGTTTTGCTCGTGATGGTGACTGGTAAGTGCCCTCCCTGCTGTCACTCGTGTGCTTTTCCATCCTATTTTCTGCCCTGTTGTGGAGGGGGAGTGGGGAGCAGCTGGGTGGGCACTGGCAGCTGGCCATGGTCAGCCCAGGACTGCGAACAGCAGCCAAAGGGGCCCCAATCCTCAGCAGAACAGGCACATACCTGCTCTTCTCCATGGTCCCAGTCCTGTAGAAATAAGCCATGGAACAGGATTTGTTAAAAAGCTTGTTCAGTTTGCTCATTTGTTAACACACTCAAGCGTGTACATTGCAAAATACACTTGGTTCAGCCTGGTCACAGTAGTTTTACTCACCATCAGATATCTGTAAATAGATGTTAAAATAATACCTTTTCCAAAATAATTCATTAAAAAAATAAATCCCACATTGACCTTATCAATTGTTCTTAATTCCTAAAATCTCAGTACCTGCACTTCCTGTTGAGGATATAGCCAAGCAGAACTCCTGTCTGATGTTAAACAAATGTGTTTCCCAGCAGGAAAAAAAAAAGGCCTAATTAGTTTTCTTTGTTTTTTTCCATGGCTGATTAGTCCAACATACATACAGGGAATCTGCCTCCCTAGGGATGCCTCAACACAAACAGCCAAAAATGAATTAACTAAAATCAAAACCCCCCTTAACCTGCTCAAAGTAATATTTGCAGCAGAGGTGTATTTATCTCTGTGTATCACTCAGAGTGACAGCAATTGAACGAAACAGGAGGTGGGAATAGACAGCTCTCCATAACATCCAAATAGAAAACAAAACTGTTGCCAAATCTAGTGGAACTAGGTGATCTCAGTCTTCTAGGTAGGCTTTCAGCAGCCTCCAGCATCAGCACGTGCTTTGGGAAAATAAATGATATCCCGCAGGTTCCCTTCTGCAGGGAGCACCGGTGAGACAGCAGCGCTCCAAACACTCCTCTGGAGCCTGATGGGCACACATGGAGGCAAAGGACACTCCTGGCCCTTTGTTCCTCCTCCCCCGAGTCTCAGCCTCCTCTGTGCAGTGAACCGAGCAGTGCCAGGGGAGCACTTCTGCTGCCTCTTGTCCCTTGCCAGCCCTGGCAGGGCTGTGCCTGTCTGGCACCTCGAGCAGGGGCGATGGTATCAAAGCTGTTATCTCTGTGCCCACGGCGACGGGAGCAGCGTGACCTCCTAACCCCGGGGCTCTGATCACAGCTGAGACCCACGGAAGCAGCTTTTCAGCACCGTGTAGTTCATTAGAAGAATGTCAAGGCTTAAAAAGAAAAATCAGTACCATGAGACATCTACAAGCTCCTACCAAACCCTCAGGTGTTTTCAGGAGTTTCAGGCTCTTGTCTGAGCAGCAGAATTTTGGCCAAAGATACTAAAATAGCCCCAGTTAAATCAGATGTCTTCAAGATGCCACTGCCAAGTCCTCGTAAGTAACAGCAAAGAATTTCACGACTTGGTGCAACGTAACCATGTAAGGGCAACTCTGTCCATCTTGTACAGTACGAGTACAGTTCATTCCCTTTCATGGCCCTCGAACATCTGAACTATTCCTGTTCCAGGAAAACAAAGAACATTTTACATCACAATACGAGAAAATGCAACTGAAAGTGGATTTTTAAAGGGACACATGTCCTCCCTTGATAGGATTCTGCAGAAGTTTTGGTAGGACTCATGTGAACTCCAGGAAGCCTTTAGTACAGCACTAATCCATTCCCAACTGAACTGTTTTAGGCACCGTAACATTTATTTTGACAAGAAATTAATGAGAGAATAATTTGTTTCATTTTTTTTTTAAATTCCAAAAACCAAATGGCAACAATCAGTGTTACAAAGCACAGAACATTTTAAATTACAACATAATCCTTAAATACTCAAACCAGAAGTGTAAATTTCGGTCAGCTGAATGCTAATGGGGTTGTACTGCTTAAAAAGACATCTGAGAGACCTCAAGTTCATCTTGAACTTTTAAGCTGTCAGTTCACTGTGCCTTATGGAGGAATTCCACTGAAATCCACATGGATGAACAGAGTCTCAGGGGATTAGGAACAAGTCAACATTTAAACTCTTTGGTAAACCAGGCATTTATCAGCAGTAAACAGTTAAGGGTTTTATTTAAAGTTCTACCCTAATGCCAGGGCAGAAGCAACTAATTTAAGGTATGTCAGAAAAAAATATCAAGTCCAATTAAAACTTATCTCCTCTTACTGTGTACAAAGGAAAGTAATAGGATTGGACATAAGCCAAGCTGAAATCTCTCCAGTTTGAAGACTCTATTTTTCTTTCCAGAAAATGTTTTCACAGATTTATCTGCTGGAAAAATGAATTATTTCTAGGAGAATCACAACATTGTTATCCCCCCTCCCCTTTTTTTAATGCATCTTTTATCATTAACTTAGATGTCAGAAGAAAATAGCTCAAAAATAAAGTATGGATTAACTTCTCCCCTGATTTTAGTATTTGAAAGGTTTCTCTCATGTGCTTTGTATATTAAGTTCAACATGAATTCAACATGAAGCATTTTTTTGGCCTTTTTAGCCAAGTTCCTCTCTACTTGCAACATCCAGGAGTTTATCTTATGAAAGTTCTATCAGCTCAGAGTAGTAGTAGTAAATTCAGGTGTTATCAGTGGGAAGGGAGACTGTGCAGCCAAAGATGTTTCAGGTTATGGCTCTGCTAAAAAGGGCTCACAGCTTGTTGAGTTCTGGCTTGCTCTGCTGGAACTGCTCCTGGAATAAAGGTTTTAGTTACGACTTCATTGTATCTATACAGTAGCTTACACTCTAAATCCCAATTTATGATTTGCAAACAAACTTACTAAAATTACAAAAAGAGCCCTGTACCACACAGTCACTACACATTACCATGGCCTGGTTTGCTCTGCTAATATTCAGTAGGTACCCCTGGTGCCAAAACAGGATCTTCCAAACAAACATGCTGCACTTTGACATGTCTGAGAAGTAAGAAAATACAGATAAGGGGAAAGATACTACACTTGGGCAGTTCAGCCATTCTCCTTAGTCCAGAGGCAGCAGCATGCCTGTTCCAGGCTGTTCCTAGAGAGGCCTGAAAAAAGGCCTGTGAGGTTTCCCACACCCCCTGCACCCACAGTAATATGCAAACAAGTGAGAAATAAAGCACACAGTAACCCCCTCTCACTGGTGACAGCTTGCAGCATAAACAGGAAAGCATCACTAAACAGCCTCTGTCACTTGGAAGAATTCTGGGAGGGCCTGTGCAGAGATTTGAGGACGGACAACTGCAAATGTTAACCCAGAGATGATCACAAGCAGGGAACACAGTGTAATCTGGATATAACCTCTGAGTAAATGCTTGAGAACGTGCAGATCAGGATACACCATCAGGACAGTCCCTGTGTAGCTGTGGGTATTATGAAACTGGTAAAATGCAGCTGACAGGGGAAATTTTCCATACAAGTTGTACCCTATTACCTTATTTTAAACCCAAACCCATATATGACATATATTTAAATGATAATCACAAACTGACAAACCTGCTGTGTAAACAAAACCTACCAAGACAAAAGCAGCATCTGGAAGAAAGGACAGACCCTTTCTTGTATCCTAACAAGAAGAATCCCCTTGGCTTTTCCAGTGAAAAAGCAGCAAGCTCACTTAGATTGCAACACTGCAAATGTTCCATTACAGATGCAAAACTTACTAAATCTGGAAAAGACCAATGACAGTGAATCCAAGAGGTAAGTGGAGATCCTTGAATTTCAACTCTGGCATTCCTTTACAAGCTGATTTGTTTTAAGAATTCACAATCAGAATCTGTATATTTTTAAGACACATTTCTAAGTCCTTTAAGACTAACTATAATAAACCCACTCGTGTTTGTGACTTTAACAAAAGACACAGCACAATATAGTTTTGAACTGTTTATTTCACATGTTCCATACCGGAGTTTCTTCAGTTAAAAGTTCCTAGAAGAAAATGAAATAAACATGGTTACAAATCAGTTTGCTTCAACACCTCAAGTAAATATCTTTGACCAACTGTGTAATCATCCTTTAAATACAATGCACAGATTGTCATCCTAAAAGCTGGATTTGGGAATGGAAGTTCCCCCTGCAAGAGTTAGAGGATAAGATAAACATACGCACTTGGAAACAATTCCATCGTTTTTTGCCAGACGCAAAATGGAGTCATCTGATTCACCCTGTAAAAAGAGAAAAGAAAATATTCTCAAGTGTCCAAATAATTGCTGACACATGTGGAAGAGAGGCAGCTGCAGCAGTTAGGGTAGATTAGTGTTTTCAAAATAAACTGTTAATTCTTTGTCATCCTTAAGGGTAAGAAATAGCTTTAACTTGATAAAAACAAGCATTTGCACTAACAACATATATTTATGGATAAGTGGACTTGTGATGAACTCCTCACACCTTTAAGTCATAGTACTATCACTTCAGTAATTATAAACAGCAGATAAAAGCCAGGATTAGTACCTTGGTACATTCTTAAAAGAAACAAAATCACTTGCATCCTTCATGGATTTGAAAACATATAAACATCCCCAGAAGAAATCAATTACTCCAAGTTAATCCAACATCCTGGCACAGGGTGCCCAGAGAAGCTGTGGCTGCCCCTGGATCCCTGGAATTGTCCAAGGCCAGGCTGGATGGGGCTGGGAGCAAGCTGGGACAGTGGAAGGTGTCCCTGCCCATGGCAGGGGGTGGAATGAGATGAGCTTTCTGTGATTCTATGAATTTGTTCCCATCTTCACTCTGTCTTTATTGTCCCCCAAAAACTTCTTGCTCTAGAATGAGCTGCAGGCACACTTTGTTTTCAGGGCCAAATACACATCTAATTAATTACAAATGAAGAGAAAAAGCAGCACAGCAATTCTGCAGGAATCCTCAGGAAGGCACTCACCATTCTCCGGATTGGGCCGCAGATGGCGTAAGTCTTGAACTGGCCGTTCACTCTGCCTGTCACCTTGTCAACCTGCAATCACAGCAAAGCTGCTGCACACACAGATTCTACACAGTTTTATGCTCTCACATCACACTTGCCAAGCACCCAAAGTTTAAAATTGCAGAAAAATACTTGCAGTATTGGACAGATAAACTACAAAATCTCAAGGCAAATACTGAAGTTAGAAAGTCAACTACAATGATCTTTGCACAGCAAATTTATAGGTACACAGTGCAGCCACAAAATTTCATGGATCACACAGATTGACAAGAAGTGGTAGCTAAAGGAAAAAAATACTTGAGCTCTGAACAAATGGAAAAGATCAATGTAAAGTTTATTTGTGGATTTCCCTGCCTTTACTATTTTTTTTTTTTGTTTTTTTTAACTAAGGTCCTATCATGGAAAATTGAACTGGAGAGGGAAGGGGACATGGGTAGGAAAATGTCCAAGCTGAGAGACATAAATTGTCTCACTTTCTCAAGCTGCTGAGAAATTTTACAGGGAAAGGACTAAACAATACAAATCATGAAATTCAACAGCGCAGTGAAGCCTGTAATACCAGGTGGGTTCATTTCCATGTTCTGCTAATCTCTGATCCCTTGAAAACAAGAAAGAGGGATCACTGAAAGAATGAAGTATGGGGAACAAGAAACGTATTTGCCTTAACAATGACAGGAAATCATAAACAGTATTTTTTTAAATGATTTTTTTTTTTAGTCAGATAACTCAAGAGAATCAGTTTTTTAAAATATTTGGGAATGTGGTCTCCCATTCAAGAATGAAATCAAGGTCTATAGTTCATCAGCTACAGGAACAATGTGTCCACAAAATTCCTGAAAGCTGAATACTAATAAACAATTGGGAAACAAAACCCCAAACCATGCTAAAAGGAGTTTAAATTAACTGGAACCCACATGCATTAACTGGGATCCTGCAGGAGTCAAGATCTACTGTGGCTTTCTTTACTGAATTACTGTAGATGCATCACAAGGTGTTTAATTTTGTAACTTTTATCAGAAGTTTCAAGGTTTAGCTCTCTCATCATATATTCTGTTAATAAACTTACCTCAGAAATGTTTATCTGAATGGAAGCATGATCCTTAGCACCAATGATTCGGTTGCTAGCAGAGCTAAGGAATAAAACAGGATAGATTTAAACAAAAGGAAACAGGCAGAGACAATTACAAAAGCAGCTGTTAGAGCAGAGTCCACAGGCCAATTAAAACTACACAAGAAATTCAGACAGTAACAGTTTAAGCTTTCAGTATTTAGAAGATTAAAATACAGTTTTAAGTACATTTAAAGGAAATTTTCACTTGGTAGCATCACACTAATTAGCCAATTATCCCTTTGCTTTGGTTTCTATGTGCCCAGTTCACCCTTATACAGTGCACAGGGCAGTACAGGCCTTCAAAACACAAAGAATGTTATTTTATTTTCTAAAATGCAAGAAATACAGTCATCAATGTAATTAATAAGATTAATTTCTATGCCTTTTTTGCTGTGAGCCACTACAGCTGTCAAAGACAGTCAGGCTGCAAATGCTCAGGAATCACAGGCTGTAAAACAGATTTGATTTAATCTATAATAAGCCATACTAATAAGCCATACAAATGGCTTATTTTTAGTGACTCTTTTAACACAGACATACACATTACAGAAGGCTTCTAATTCCATTTACTACTATACCAAAATCACACTTACAATGTGCCATCAAAACAACCTGTGATAACCGAACAGGTTCACTTCAACAACTTGCAGCACTGACCATACAAACACTTGTATGCTACAAATACACATTTATGTTTGATATGAACCATTTTAGGAAGAAATTCTTCCCTGTGAGGGTGGTGAGGCCCTGGCACAGGGTGCCCAGAGAAGCTGTGGCTGCCCCTGGATCCCTGGAAGTGTTCAAGGCCAGGTTGGATGGGGCTTGGAGCAACCTGGGCTAGTGGGAGGTGTCCCTGCCCATGGCAGAGGTGGAATGAGATGAGCTTTAAGGTCCTTTCCAACCCAAACCAGTGTGTGAGTCCATGTGCTGTCAGTGCCAGCGTAAGGCTGACAGTTTTGGAACAGAAGGTGCAAAGTGTCTCTTCAACTTTAGTCTTTGCTCCGCATATTTTACATAAGGCATTTAAAAATACAGAAACTGATAGAAAAGAGATTCTTTTTCTCCCCCACAGATATTCGTTGCTACAAAAAGCCCCTTTGCAGAGGCTGAACCAGCCTTGGGGGCGACTCCAGGCCCGGCCCCTCGGGTCCCTGCTCACCATTTCCGAGGGACATAAAGGTCCACGAACTCCCCGGCGTCGTTCTGCATCTCGTCCTGGTCCCTGCTGAGGCACTAAGCAGAAACACCTGGAAGAATCATGAAATATCGCCAGTTGGAAGGCACCCACAAGGATCATCGAGTCCAACTCCTGGCCCTGCACAGAAACCCCAACAACCCCACCCTGGGCATCCCTGGCAGCGCTGTCCAAACGCTCCTGGAGCTCTGGCAGCCTCGGGGCTGTGCCCATTCCTGGGGAGCCTGGGCAGTGCCCAGCACCCCCGGGGAGAAGAACCCTCCCCCAATATCCACCGCAACCCTCCCTGACACAGCTCCAGCCTTTCCCTCGGGTCCTGTCCCCGGCCACAGGAGCCAGAGCTGCCCTCGCCGCGAGGTGATGCCGGAGCCAGGCCGGGCCCAGAGGCCGTGCCCTGAAGCCGGACCCCGCTGCAGAGCCGCCCCCACTGCCCCCGGCCCCAGCATCGCTCCGGGAGCTCCGCCACCATCGCCCTCGCCGACCCCGGCCCCACCACCGCCGCTCCCCTCGCTCCCGGAGCTCCGCCGCCGCCGCTCCCCTCGCCCCGGCCCCGCCATCACCGCTCCCCTCGCCCCGGCCCCGCCGCCATCGCTCCCACCTCGCGCGCGGCCGGGCGGAAAGGAAGGGGCGGGGCCGGACGCGGAAATGCGTCACAGCAACGGGAGCGCTTCCTGCACGGCCGCGTGACGTCACCGCGCGGGCCATGGCGGCGCCGGGACGCGGCCCCGGGGGAAGCAGCGCGGGGCCGGCCCCGCTCCGGCCGGGGGATCCGCCCCGCAGGGTCCCGACAGCGCCCCCGGTACCCCCAGCACCGCCTGCCCCCGCTGGGGAGAGGGGATGGGGCCAGGCGCGTTCCTTAAGGGGCGCGGGGGTCGCCCCCCTCCCCCGGGACAGCCCCTCGTTAGGGAGGGTCCCAGCGCCGCACACCTGAGGGTGCCTCTCAGGGGACATTCCAAACCCCGTGGCACCTGCTCCAGGTGACCCTCCCTCGGCAGGTGGGTTGGACTGGGTAAGCTCCAGAGGCCCCTTCCATCTGAACCCGTCCGTGATTCTATGACCAGACCACCCCGGCACCCTCACAGAAACCCAAAAGACCATTCCGAGCTACCGGAGAGGGTCCAGTGGAGGCCACAACGATGAGAAGGGGCCTGGAGCATCTCTCTTAGGAGGAGAGAGTGTGGAGGAGCTGGGCCTGTTTAGTCTGAAGAAGACTGAGAGGAGATCTCCTCGATCAGTACAAATACCTCCAAGGGCTGCTAGAAAACGCTGCCAGACTCTTTTCAGCGGTGCACAGTCACAGGACAAGGAGAAATGGCCATAGACTAAACCACAAGAAATTCCATCTTAAACTGAGGAAGAATTTTCCACTGAGGGTGGCAGATCACTCGAACAGCTGCCCAGGGACATCAGGGAGTTTCCATCCCTGGAAACCTTTCAAACTCACCTGGACATATTCCTGTGACCTGCCTTAGCAGCAGCGGGGTCAGACTGGATGATCTCCAGAGGACCCTTCCAACACCACCCATTGTTATTCCAAAATGAGGCATTTGGTTACAAACCGTGTACCAAAACAGGTTTTATTTCACAGCATCTTAATTTCACAGAAGAAAAAAAAACAAAACCAAAAACCAAAACAGGCTACAACTCAAGAGTTTTAAATAACGGAGTATGACAAAACCAGAAGAGTTTTTGTTTACAGGAAAATGTACAGGCTCTTCCCAAGAGAGTTCTCCATGCTGAGCCACCCCAGCAGCACCTTCACAAAGCACCAGACCCCCGCTCGGTGTAAACCTGTTTCTCTTCAGAGCAAGAGGAGTTTGGCTGTGCAAACGTAAACCGGCAGAGCTGCGTCTGGCGTTGGGTCCCGCGTTCAGTCTGTGACCAGCCAAGGTACTGATAGTTCTTTGCCACATGGTGGCAGCTTTTTGGGTGGAAAGAGAGAGATTCCCACACAGGACTGCAAGCTGTGCTCTGGAAAGGGGAAAGAGCAGGCAAACGCACACGGAGGGGTGGAGGGTCCCTGCAGAAGGGCTGTTCCTGCACTGACACACAAGGAATCCCATGGACAAAACCCCAGGCTCTGCACAGCATAAGCCCAAGCTCTGCCAGACAAGGCTGGCACAGCCCTCGCTGCCCTGCGTCATCCCTGGCCCGTGCTCCCAGCAGCTTCCGAGCTCAAGCGTGTGCCCCAGCCAAGTTCTAGAATAACTGTTAGACAACATTCAGCATTCTGTAATTTGATGCTCCTTTATCCCAGTTTGTTCTCCTGGAAGAAAACAAAAGCTTGCTCGTTTAATGACGTAAACCCACAGATTCTGGGAGTGTAATTACAGCCCAAATGGCCACTTGAACTAGACAAACTTCCACTGAACAGAGACTGCGAAGTGTTGCAAACCAAAGTGCATTTTGTTCCCTTAGATGGTGAGAAAGGAAAGTTAATGTTGTTACAGAAAACTCTTTATACACTAAATAAAGAAGTTCCCAGAGAAAGACACTTTCAGATTTCATTCATACTCATCAAGCTGTTGTGTGAGAAATTTCTTTGCTCTGTTGTACCTCTGTCCCTTCCACAATGCCTTGGGAAGTGGTGGATCACCTCAGCTGTCTGCACCACTGTTTGCTAATTTGGAGGCTCATTACACACTAGATGTTTAGTACATCACTATTTCTGCATGCAAGGACAGTTATATTCAGTAGAAAGTTTAACTAGTAGGCAATTTTTTTAAACCTGTTGGAAGATAACTGGCAAGCTTGCTGTCTAAACTATTAGTTACCATCTCACTTCTGGAGACTGGAAAGTCCTTCTGTGTTAGAGAAATCACAAGCATATTAAATGTTACACAAAGAATTTGAAGCTACATACAGCTGAACACAGTTACAAAAGATTTGATAGTCACTGTAATTATTATATATGAAAAATACACTTTGAGCCCCACTCAAAGAGGAAGGGGCTCCAGTAAAGTTTGCTGCAATTCTAATGAAGCCAAATTAGCTTCAGACAAAACACAGCTGAAGAGCAAAGTTCAGCTTTGGTTTTGGCTACAACCCATATTTAATACAAGGAACAAGAATTTACATAATTTTACATATTAGATAGCAAGTCCCTGACCTCAGCATGAGGTCTGGTAGTTTATGAATCAAACTTAAATTACAACTTTGTCAGTCGAAATAACCAAGTATCAGTTTTGTTCCTTGCAAACGGACCCAGTAACTTGTATCATAATATTGCTTCAGAAAATAAACCCAAGAGCCAATACCACAGAAGGTTCCACATACAATCAAGAATTCATTCCCAACCTGGATACTGTAAAAATAAAGGAAGGAATAGCCAATGGGCAGAGAAGTTGTTTAAGCTCTGTGTATGCACTAGAGCGCTGCTGGGCACCAGCCAGGAGTGGCTGCTCAGATGTGCAAGCAATGCCAGTTTTGTGAGGACCATCACAGTGATGCAACGCTTGGAAGAACAGAGAGTAAAAAAAGTAGCATTGTCAATACCGGGCATGCTTTGTTTCATTGGCTTCCTTTGGCAGCAGTAACTCTACTGGCTTCATATTTGCTCAGGTAAGACCATATAGAATACAGTCATACTACAAAAGGTGCTTATTTCAGGCTATGGAACAGTGAAACAAATAAAACCCCTAAATGATGCATTTGACAGCAAATTGCTCTTAGTCAAGTGCTCATCTTCCACTCAGGAGTGAATTAGGATGGCAATCACTTCCCACCTACCTCACTCAACGTGTGGTACTTCGTGACAGGTTTTCAAACCACCTTTCCTTCTTAAGTAAAATGTGTATTTTTAAGGTATTGATAGTAAATAAATTGAAATGGAGTAATTTCAACCTTGCTACTTACAGATCATAGAATAGATGCCCTGTATAATATTAGTGCAGATATACTGGAATTGTTTTCCTTGTATGCAAGGCCAATGCAGGTAAAGAATAAATGGCTATACAAATTCAGGATTCCCCACTAAATAACAGAACTAACTTAAAAAGCACTGGTACCAGACCAGCCAGTTTTAGGCACATCTTTAAAAAAATAAAGTATGCATTTCATTAATGTAAAAATGTGAGGAGGTTCTTAGAAACATCTGAACTTTATGGTGCACTGGAATGGAAGTTATGTTCCTTCAGTTTCAAGGAATACAATAAAGACTTAAAACAAAAGAAAAAGAACCAATACCATAGTATTCTTCATAGGGAAGAACAGTTTTAGTAAAACCAGGAAGATAAATAAGGAATAATAAGCAGCCATGACAGCTGACTGGTGAATATTTGTGCTTTAAATGTCCGAAAGAAAACAAAAGTTCAATAACTCTTCTCGTACCATCCCCCAGACTTGGCATCTGTGTCCATAGATCTCGACAGTTCCCAACACCCTGCAGCCTTCCCAACTAGCTGGAGCCAGTGGCACCTCCACCAGCAGCATCCCAGGATGTGATCCCAGCACGGCTGGATGCCGGCTGGGATGGAGCTTTGGTTAAGACTGTTGTGTGAGCCGTCTGTAGTGAGGTAAAACTTGGTTTTCAGGGAGATACAGAGCCAGTTCCAAAGCTACAAGGACGGTGAATTCGAAACCGATGAGATCCCTTCTGTTGAATCTGAATCTCTCTTCTAGTTTCTATGACAGTGATAACGAAACAAAACAAAGGAGGGGAGAAAGAATCAGTTAATCCAGGTGATTTCAAGGCATTGTTAGATCAAGTCAGTGATGCGTGGCCTGAGCTGTACTTCAGAATCAAAACGTATTATTGCCAGAGATCAGAGAAGTAAACCAGCTTATCAGCTCAGCTGTGACACCCACACAACAGTTACTGCATCTCAGGCAAACATAGGCAAGTGCAAAAATAACTTTACTGTAGGATCAGTAAGACACTGGCCCATACCAGGCAGATAGTTTTAATGAATTAAAAAAATAAAGCAAGGAAGAGCCCTAATGAGACAGAAAACTGGCTGAAACAGCTGGTCTTCCATGCATGCACGTGCCACTGAAAATCTTGGCTTTAATCTTTGCCTATGAGCTAGGGAGGAGGTTCTGACAACAGCTGGAACAAGCTCATAGCACTTACATCTATTAGGTGTTTAACTTCGTGTTTCCTGAGGTCACTGCTGATCTTGGCTGCAAGCAGGACGCAAGCACCAGCACACAGTTTGCGGTTCTGTTTGTTGAGTTTGCCTTGGAGGACGAGCTTCTCAAAGTAAACATAAGCCATGGAGACAGTCACCGGCTCCAGACTGCACTCCTCACTCAGGTTTCTCATCTCTCTCTTTAAACTGGGAATAGGAGAAAAGACACCCCCCCAGACATGACAGATTTTATTGAATGTTGTAGAAATACTGCAGCACAGCAACTCAGAGGAGCATATGGGCAAGACTCCTATTCAGAAAACCATGACAAGTATTATCCTAGAGTGGAAAAGCCCAGCTGGCAGCAGCAAGCTGGTGCTGATGCACAAACTTGATTTCACCTGGCTGGCAACATTCACTGTGGTAGAACAATTCCTCATCTGCCCATGAACACCAGGGCTCAGCTGCCTCACTGACACACAGGCTAATGCTGTAGGATTTCTTCTGGGCTCCCAAACTGGTTTGTGATTCATATCATAAGAGTGAACCACTCTGACCTACAGAAAACAGCAGCTGCTGCGTAGAGACCTGTCTACTACACACCTTGAGTAAGAGCCAGGTGTGAGGGGGAAGGCAGCCTGCTTTACACACTTCCCACAGTGCCAGCCCTTCACCTCAGCATCACAGCAGGCTGGGAGGTGGATGGTTCCTCACAGGGCTGCCATTCAGGCTGCACGATCTCTGCATGAACACACTGCTCTGAACTGCTACAAAGAGGAGCATGCAGGACTCAGGCAGAACAGACTGCCCAAGCAAATCTTCCTCTGGAGCTGAGCTACACCTGGCCCTGGTGACTCAGCAGAATCGTGTTTAAACTGGCTATTTCAGCAGGCTCTGATTGCATTAATCTCCCTGTAACACTAGCAAGGTTACAGTTCTCTGAAGGTGCAACAGTACATCTTGCTGAGGAGTGACCAGATGCATTTACTCAAGGATGAGAAATTCTGTGGGGCCTCCACAAAAAGCTTTTCTTTACCACATCTTCCTAGATCTAACACTCTTTATCCTACAATCTTGTTAGAGACTGTGGTCATCAGTGAGTCTGGTAATTGAAAGGCAAAAATAGCCAGAGGGCCCAGAAAGCCAAGCCAGTTGGAGTGGGACTGCACTGCAGCCAAGCAATCAGGTTACAAGTGTTTGTTTCAAAGCCAGTGCTGCTGCACTTTTAATTGGTTAGTACACCACAGTTGGTGAAACAAAACCCTTTAGGTGGAACTATGAAAACCAACTGTTACCCTTTCTCAGCATCCTAAACATTCCAGTACAGGGCTGTCATCCTACAGTCAGCTCAACTGACAACAGGAGATTAGTGTTTAATCATATATGCTATTAATAGATGTAGGATTTGCTCCATTCAAGTGCAGCCTCAGTGTGGATGATGTTCTCGTTATTCGAGCTTATTTCTTACCTCCTAATTTTGCTCAGTGTCAACTTGATATGAGGAAACTTCTCTCTAAAGGTTTCATTCATATCCTTTTTAAGGTCTGAGGGTTTCACATACTCTATGACTGTAGTCTGAAATGCAAGAAGCAAAATTTATCATTTGTCTTGTGAACACAATGGACAGCCAAACAAGTCTTCCAAAAACACTAATGCAAAGGCAAGCTTGAGTTTTATTATTCACAATTTAACGTTTCTGAAATGTCCCAAAGTTGAATCCCAACTACAGATAAAGGCTTAAAAAATAGTAAGCAAATGGTTACAAGAAGTAAATGACAACATGAAGACAGGTGTCAGACTGGCCCTTGACAAGCTCACTGTACAAACTCAATCGCTTATATTTTTCCTGATCAATTATCAGAAAAGCCAAAACTTTTTCTTCCTAGAGGACTTTTTCTTCCTCAAGGAAGCTCTTTAGAGGAGGATCTGTCAGGGAGTCTCTCCTCTGTACAGGTATGCCAGTCACTCACCATGTAAGAGGCAAAGATGAGAACACGTTTATGTTTCCCACAGGGCCACTGAGGATCATCCAGAAGATTTGGATCATACTCTGCAGCCTCCCCAGCTTCACTTCCTGAGGGAATGAGGAAAGCACATTGGGTCACCAGATAAAGAGCTTTAAATCCCCTGTTTCCTCTTTAAGAAAGTTTTCAAATAGTAAACATTAAGTGTTGGCAGATCTCACAGTACAAGCAAATTGCAGCTACAGGTACACATTCGCATTTCATAAATGCATCAGTCAAAAATTAAAACCATTAAATGAACCACACAAACCACACATGCCTGACACATCATTTTAGATTTAATGCAAACTCAGTTTGCATCTACAAATATACCCAGAAAACAACTGCACAAGACTGAATTCTTTTGCCTATAGTCTAATAAGACAGCAGAGTTGTCA
This sequence comes from Corvus hawaiiensis, assembly GCF_020740725.1. Lineage (NCBI taxonomy): Eukaryota > Metazoa > Chordata > Aves > Passeriformes > Corvidae > Corvus > Corvus hawaiiensis. The sequence continues at coordinate 11,551,568 of NC_063229.1, read as the reverse complement.
GGTTTGCTCTTTTACACAAGAGAAGGGATTCTTGGCACTAACTCTGGCTTATGCATTGTTACTGTGCTACAAGTCAGGGAGAACCACCTGGATCCATGAGCACCAGATGTTTCTTGGTGAGTAATATAAAACATTACATTCCCAAGCAAAAGCTTTGTGCTTCTTGAATGGCATAAACAGAATTAGGCCAGATATATGGAGGATGTAAGGAGTTTGTGGAATCCTCAGTCCGAAGGCTCATCATTTGCACTGCACTGATGAGCTGCAGCACATCCATCCCAATAACACACTGACCACTTGCAGAAGTCTCAGACAAATCTCTGCCTTTTCTGCTGTGTGCATGAGTGATGACAGAGCTGGCTCCTGTTCTTACCAAGGTCTGTTCCTGCTGGTATCGTTTTTGCTGTCACAGGTTTGTATCTTGATCCAGGAAGACTCCGGAGAGCACTGGCTCGACAGGGGGGAACAGCACCGTAGGCATCGGCTTTGCGAACAACCAGAGCATTGGTCGGGTACAAGAATTTTGCATAGGACACAACCTTAAAGAAGAGAAAGTTGTAGTAGTTCTGGGGGGAAGTTTACTGAAAAGCTTATTTCCAGACATCTAAGATTTTCCAACTCGAGTCCCCTAGAGTTTGGATTTAGGAATGAGGACCTTGGAACTGTTCAACTGTGCATTGCTTCCACAACTTTAAAGTGAAGTGCTGTAGAAGATTTGGTGGGGTGGCAAAGAAAAGGCAAGAATCACAGGAGTAAGATTTTGGCAGCATATAAATTTAACTAAAGCAGTATGAATTTCACCCATGTTTCTATCAAAACTTCACTCACATGTTGCCTCAGAGAGCAAAGTCAAATCAATTCTCCAGAAACAGAGGCAGAAGTGATCACAATCTTCAACCATCTCCTCAGAAGAAGCATTATCACAAGCCACAATTTCAAACTAGGGGTCTAAAACTTCCAGTGCTCTGAAAAGCCACAGCTCTCACATAATGGATAGCAAAGCACTGCATAAATTGATTTGTCCCAGCATGAAATGGTCGCGGGGTAAAAAATAGATGTCCTTACCTTGCCATCAGCACCCAGCTCTACTCCTTCCAGTCCAAGCACCATCTCAGTAGAGACTGAAACTCCCCCAGAAGGATGTCGCTGCTTCTGTCCTTCCATTTTCAGATCACTAAATGCAGGTAAGAAAGAGCACTATCACGAAATGCAAGCCCAGCTTCCCATGGAAACACCAGCCAACACCACCAGGTCAGAGTTCTCTTGTGTGGGAACAAGCCAACTCCTCAATGCCACCTCCAGGAGAACATTAGTTTTTAACTACTCTTTTTAAAATGTAGAGATGCTCATTAACCAAAGAATCAGATTTCATCTCAGTTTAACACAAATCTGTACCAATCTACCTCTCAAAAGTGAACTGTTTTTAATATGGTCTTTCTGCACAAGACCACAGCATTCCCAACCCTCTAATGCTCAAACACCTAACAGCAAACATGATTTACATTAATTATTTTCTAGGATTAGAAACTTGCCTTTCAAGTGCAATTTTCCAACCCCCATGCACACAAGCTCAAGTTAAGAATGAAGCTGCAGATGTCTGTGTCAGCGATGGCAGCACGTGGCTTTGTCACCAATATTCCAATACAAAAAACCAGTTTTCAGGTGAAGAACTGCCCTGCCAGCTTGCGAGCAGAACAGCAGAGTGCTCAGAACTGCTCTGAAATAGCTCCAGTGACCTTGCTGCCTTTCTATTATGTGGGAGAATATTTTCCCATCAACTATTTTTATGGCATGTATTTGCATACAATACAATTCCCACCACTAAGCATCCGCTTCCTTTGTCCATAAGTTATGGACAGGACAGAAGTGACAACACAATTGTTTTGCCAGAACAGAATCAGTGTTTTCTATGGTATATTTGTAGATAACAGACCTTCACAGAATGGACTTAAACTTCACAAGGGACTGAGGAAAGATGCAGGGAAGTCCAGTTTGCAGGTTTTGTTTCTCATAAATGAGCATAATGACAGTTGTATACAAAAAATGTAGTCCAACACTAAAAGCAGTTTGAAGCAGTCCGAACTGTTTCTGCTTTTCTTACGCTGCAAATAGTGACATTCATGGCTTAAAGCTGAGAAACAGAAGAGCATCTTAAACTTATTTAGGTGTAAATTCAATATAAAACCTTGAGGATTTCCAGTGAAGGCAGCAGCACTCTTCCCTGAAACTCCCTGTGCTTTTTTTGCTGACACCACTGTTTGTGGCACTAAAGGCAGCTGATTTCTGACCACTTTAGGAATACAGAAAACCTACACAGCAAATCGCATTACCTGTTCAAAGTTGATTTCAGAGATTTCACAGGACTGAAGTGCTTTAAAATGTGAATAAACACTGGAAGAAAAGTCTTCCTTTTTTACTATTTTTCTCTTGAATGAACACTTTGACACTATGGTGGTGTCTGGTTTTACTGCTCTGATAGCAAGCTCTTGTCCTTATACATGAATGGCAGGTTAAATAAGTTCACTTGCTTAAAACAAGAGACCTACACCAACCACACTCATTTCAAAAGATCTTTTGAAACAACAGAGCAGACATTTCACAAAGCAGTTGAAGAGACTCACCTGATCCGTAACCCCTCCCCGTAAGGTAGAATAGAAAACGCCACACACAGTGTTCGTTTAGCACAGATTAACACTATCCTGCAAGCAGATGGAGAAAGACCAGGATATGAATTAAGATCCAGAAGTCACAAAGCAGCTTTTTATGGGATATTCAGACAAGGCTCTTCTTATCTTGCTCTGCAAGTCATACAGATACTGCTATGGATTTAATGTTTTCAGAAAGCAGCAGAAGAGCATAGGTTTCACACTGGCCCTGCAGGTCCTTGGGGCTCTCTATAAAACCTCAGCCTTCAGGACCTACCATCACATTGGGAGCTTGTCAGAGGAGATCCCAGCCTTTAAATATATATTTACCTAATTTTTACATAAACCTTGTGAAAAGATGTAGACAATATTCTACATTTAGATGAAACCTCACACTTCTATTAATAATAAACAAATGCAGCCTCCCCTTTCTCTTCTGCTCAGCAACCATGAGCCAAGAATTTGGCTAAACCAAGTCACTCTCCTTAAATCCTCCTCAGCTCTGACCTCTCTGTGTGCCAGAGATAAGGAAAGTGAGAGAAATAAGAAAAGTGAGAGAAGAAGAGAGAGAATGATTTAACCTCTTCAGAGCAGGGTGGCAGAATCATGAATGTATTGCTACAAATGTAGCAGGTATGAGCACCTACTGCCTTTGATAGAAGTCTGGATTAAACTAACACAGCCCCAGGGGCATCCCCTAATTCCCACTGGTATTAAAGGTCTTACTGCATGGAACTGAAGGCTGCTTCCTATTGCACACAAGTACAGGGGGAACCTCGATCTCCACACGTTACCTGCTGTTCTTGGTGTCATACTGCCTCATGTTCTTGATGAAGTGCATCTTCTTCAAACTTTTGTGTCTTGGAGACCCAGATATATGCTTGGTTCTGCAATGATAAAAAGAAAAACAAACAAAAACCCCAAATCTGTTAAGTGTTCTGTGAAAAATTCATGCCAGTAGTATGATCAGATGGCAGCACTAGCATGCAGGACCTCAGATATTGGCGTGGAAGAGGGTGGAGGGAGGAGAGGACTGCATGCAACGAGTTGAGGTTAATGCTGCTTTTGAAAACAAGTACCTTCGTACACTGGCATATTCCACTATGTCTTCTAAAAAGTCTAGAGAGCAGCGCTGGGAGATAAAACGCCTTCTGCAAAATGTACAACACCATGAAGAGTGAACAGCATTAGTTCATGGCCTCCGAGTTTATGAACTGCAACAGATCTATGAGCTCTTAGAAAACATGGCAGGTTTTCCTGACTTTTGGTTTTTTTCAAGAGTGCTTAACTAAGAGTTTAAAATTCCTAAAAAGGCCAGGAACTTGTCTCCCCCTCTAGGACCCTTGAAATGCGTATTTATACCAACTTCATCAGCAAGACCACTCACTATCTGCCACACAGAAGAATGCCTACCTGTAAGTTAAATGCCTAAAAAGCTTCCAAATACTCATTTAAAATCTGTCAAGAATGTCACAAAAAGATCCCCCCATCAAGGCAGGGGAGTAAGTCATTTTATATCCATTTAAGTTCAGATACAGGTATATCTGTATGATGACCAAACGTCTGCGTGCATTCTCCATTCAGAACAGCTGTCTCCAGCTGCAGGAGTCAGCAGACTGAGAGTCTGTGACTGCAGCTCAATAAAACTGACAGATCTCTCTGAGAAACAATAGAGAGGGTTATTAGAGGAAGCAAAAAGTATTTGGAACCCATGTGAAATCCCAGAATGGAAAATGCAAGAATAATAGTAGGACTCATGTGAGTTAGTGTAACAGTAATAGGATACTACGTTCAAGCAAAAAAAAAAAATAGACTTTGCCAAAGTAAGATACATTACTATTGTCCAAGTCAAGTCTGTCTTTGTTGGTGAAGATTTACAAATGAATTGTGCAAATGACTGCAATTTCCACAGGAACAATGCACTCCATCAGCAAAACACTGACACTACAACTATCAGAGTCCACATTTTCTGCCTTTGTTTAAGCGTGCATTGTGCTACACTTTTAGCCCAAGCCATGTGTGTTCAAGCCCAAGATTTTCTTCCCAAGTGACACAGAGATTCAGCTAATGGACAATGCTGCCATGGAAGTCAATGTAGAAGCAGCACACAAGACAAAAGTTGCAGGACTCGGGTTTGACAAGACCAGCTTCTGGCAAAAAAAAATAGAAATCAAACTTCAAACTGCAGCAGAGCAGAGCATCAGCTGCACCGTTCAGGCACTCAAAAGGAAGTAAAGCCCAGAACTCAAACAGGTAGGAGGATGAAAAATTACTGTCCCTTTCTGCAAACACAAGGGAGGCAAACCCTCCCACAGGACTAACACCTTCAGTATTGCTAGAGATTGCCTCCTACAAATCCACAGGCATTAAGGTGCAACTGGAGAACATTCCTGGCACAACTCCAACACCCTCCACCAGCACTTCAGTTTTAAAATTATTCCTGGTTTGCTGCTTTTCAGCAAGAATGGCACAGGAATGTTTAACACTTTCACATATACATGGTTCTCTGGTCTAATCTGGCATCTAAAATGCAATAAGAACCACCCTTCATTACAGGAGGAGGTGACTGCAAACCTCTTGGCTCTAATGCATTTACTAACATCCACGGACTTCCTCCCCTCCCAGGGGAGACCTGGCTGGATGGAGACAGAAAGATGCTGTGTATGGCAAGCAAAGGAAAAACACAGCTAATGCCAGTGGGCACTGGTACAAAAAAAGCACATAGTTCTGTGAAAGGATGCTGGGGGTGAGTAACAGGATGGATTGAGAGAGCCATGGCTAGACCCTCACTCCTGACTCCACGGTGGAGACTCATCCAGGGTGTTAAACCTTCTGAATATCCCCTTGTTTTCTCAGTAACAGGGACAAGAGTGACAAACACCTGAACCGAGAGCAGATCTGGAAGTAAAACCCTGCTGCAGTGAAGGGAAGATCCCACCCCTTGACTCAGAACCACAATGACTCATCCCTACTCTGCCAACAGGAAACTTCATTTTTAGCTGCACTCGTAAATTTCTGCCCTCAGCGAAGCTGTCACCTTGGAGGAATCCCTGACGCCGAGCCAGACACTCTCCCTCAAATCTCAAAACAGGGTGTATGTAAAGAATTATCACTAATCCAGAGTACCTGAAACAGTTTGTAGGCCCAAGCCAACATTTGGGCCTACAAACCTCACCACAGTCCAAGAGACTCACTGGTGCAGTATTTGGAGAATGCAGCAAAATTTGACACTTTTTGAGTAGCCTGCACTTATATATATGCACACACACACACACACACACTCACACAGATATATATTTGCTTTAGTTTGAGTGCTCTTCTCATGCAGCCGACTCACACTTGCACAACAGGCTGCACAGGGTCACTCCAGTGACTGCTAACTTTGATGACAAAAAAAAAGTCAAGTCACCTATCCTGTGCTAAGCAGCTTCACCTAGGATAACACTTCTTGCTATGGTCCACGGAATTAGAAGGATTTTAAGTAGTTTACACAGTGTGTTAGTTGCTGAAAGCAACCTAGATCCTAAGAATACCAACATCTCTACATGAGGTGTGAGTTACCTCATGCACACCCTTACCCATGTGCGACCTGACAATTAAAAATTGAAATATCCAATATTAAAATGTTTATGGGTTCCATGGAGCAGGCTGTAATTTCAACAAAAAGTTCAAACATGCCTGTTTGCCAGCACCAGCCATTGCCCGGACAAGCTATAGAGGGTTTGGGTGCTTGTATGTCCCTGACCAGGAGCTCATTTTTGGGTGCTTTCCAGCCTTTTATTTCAGAAACCAATAAAGACCAAAGCAGGACACTCCCAGACCATTAAAAACAGCAACTGTGTTTACAGAGCCAGCACAGCACTGGAGGGGACCCACCAAGAGCGAAAACACACACAGCACATGCCCAGAGATAAGGGGCTATCACGTAGAGGAATTCTGGATTACGCCTTGGCTCGTTATCTCCATGTGCACACACGGGCTCACACAATCCAACACCGCTGCCAAATCCCTGACAAACTAAACATGCACTTAAAGCCCACAAAAATCCCTTGTGTTCAGAAAAAAACCAACAAATTATCTTCAGAGCTACATTTTGACTCCTGTCCTGGGACGCAGTAGCCAGCCCATACATTTATCCTTTCTGATGGATCTCCCACTGAGGAAACCAAATTTTTGAGTGCTTCCAGCTTCAGAGCTGTCCTCCTTTGATCCTGCCAGAGTCCCACTGAAACTCTCTGCAGAGGGTGGACAGTGGACAAGCAGCAGTGGGATCGCCAGCCCCAAGGCTGACACAGCTCTTAAGTGTTCCCAGCAGGACAGGACACAGCTAAGAGCAATCTATCTATAGCTCTGGTAATCCCTACATGTCCTGTCTTTTGAAAGGAAAGGAGAAAGCTGGTTAAGTCACTGCTCCAAGATTAAAGAACACTGACCTTTCTGATGGCTTGCCAAGAGTGTTTTCCCCCTCCCCACTTGCACTGGGCTACCTGCACACACCCAGGAGGACAAGGGTAAAGCTTTGGGATGTTGCTGCAGTTGGAAGTGTGCAAGTCGACCATTCTTTAGCAGGTACTGAATGCAAGAGATGCTGACCCTGTGCTGTCAGACGTGGCTTCAGGCACAGACAAGCTTCACCCACTCCTGCTCCTGGGCCACTCACAGTCCTCTAAGGCACTCCTTTGGGCACCCATGACCACACTCTGCACTTGCAGGTTCTGCAACACACAGCCCTCACATATCTCATTTTAACCCTTTAATGTTGGGCCTTAACCCCCAACACCGGGCCTGACAGTGGCCAATGGTCTTTCTTAAGCCTGCATGCAGCTGCATTTGGCCACTTTGAAGCTTCTCTCCATTTTGTCATTCTGGTTCCTGCATTTCTGCCACAGCCAGTGAACAGACCAGCTGGCCTCCTGAAGGGAGAAATTGGAAATTTCTAACATCTGCGATTCTCCCCCATGCTGATTAACCCCCATCCCTCTCAGGGACAGGGCTGCACTCTGAGCCCCCCACACAGCCAGAGTTCAACCAACATTCAGCTGTTCCACTAACACAGCACCCCGAGTTCATTTATGCTGTGATCTCTTATTCTCATCACCTCCAGGACCACCAAGCCCCATGACAGGAGCATTCAAAGATGCTGCCAAAGCTGGACATGGCCTGAGCCCTCCCCCAAGGGGCCCAGCAGTGTGGATTTGTTTCCAATGGAGCTGCATCCACAGCCCTGCTGATGCTGCATGCACACACAGACACACACCCCGGGCACTGGGCTAAAATTAGCAGCAGGGCTGATATCCTCTGTTGCTCTTTAGCCATCCATACTGCTAATAGATGAGTGGAATGGGGGAGGTCAAGGACTTTTAATTACTGTGTAAAATTAGGGACTAATAGAATTTGGCTGCCTATTTCTCGCTTGAGTTTTATTTTAATATGATGCCCCTTTGTAATGTCCCTTACAGGCTTCAGTATGATCACATCTGTCAAGAGGCTGAGTTATTAATACAACAAGGACAAAAAAATCATTTATTGGTTTTGGGAAGTACTATCTTAGAAACAACTGTCAAAGGTAATTTGCACAAGAAATCCAGATCCCAAATCCTGTTTACAATAGGAAGACATACCTGTCAGTTTTTTTTTTCCAAGACATATTTTGAAGATTAAGTTGTATTGTTTTCATTCCTTACAGGCAAGACAACAAAACGATACGAACTGTGCTTGGGCTTCACTAGGTAAAATACAGGCATTGGGGGATTAAGAAAGATTAAGAAAGCTACTCCTGGTTTTTAAGCTTACTTTTTAGCAGCTGCCATTTCTTCTGCAGCCCAGGAGACATTCACTGATTTCAGGCTTGCATCCCAGAGTGTGTGAGTGGGAGCATCCCTGTTCTGCTATCAGTGCCCTGTGCCTCACCACCCTCGGTGCTCACACTAATGAGTTTCCTGCTCAAAAGCAGAGTACAGCTCACTGGTAGCAACAAGTTCTCAGTAATTAAAGCCAAAAGAAGCCAGAGACTGCATTTACACTGAATCACATCAAAACCATGTCTTTGGTAAAACAAATGACTTCACAAAGGATCTGTGCCATGAAGTGTCCAGCACTGAGCAGGCCACTTTCATGGGTGGATGGTCTCAGCTCAGATGTTCCTTGAGAGGCAGAAAAGAAAGACACTTTGCATCACCAACAGTAAGTGCACAGCTCAGTGCTCCTTCTTCACAAAGCCAGCTACTCGTTGTTTTATGGCACCACAAATGTGCATTTGGATTGCAGATCACCATCCCAGGAGCTCTTTCTGACATTTGTTTAAGTATCGGACTGCCAGAGAATAAATACAAGTCTCACAATAGGGCTAGTTTAACTTATTCTTTCAGTAATCGTCATTTTAAAGGGTAAGCTGAAATCAGCCACATGAGCATGAAAAGTACTTTTAGGCTACAGAGCAGGTTGCTCTGTGAGAGCCCAGGATGAGGGAGGAGGCCTAATTCCTTCACCTTTGTGTTCCTACTCAAGCTTTGTTTGCAAAACTGTAAGGGCACCAGGGGCTTTCCTGCTGGTCCCAAACAGCCAGGAGAAAATCCTGCACTCCTCCAACGCCACTAAAACCACATGCAAGGGAAGAATGCGTCACACAGCCTATGGAACAGATGAGAATGAACAGAAATGAAGTGTAATTTGAATGAAGGTGGAGGCCGAGTAAGTGGGAAGCTCACTAAACCTGGAGAGTTTTAAATACTAACAAGGAATGAAATTAGATAATCTTCACAGCAGCTGCTACTTCCTTGCTGATTCACAACCACATATGATTAAGACCTAATAGAGAATGAGCTTTATATTCATTGAGTTTCATAAATCACATTGTTTTGGTGCTCAGTGTGTTTAGGCAACGCAAGGAGAAAATAATGCCTTCCAGTAAGTATTGTGAAAGCCCAGCTGTTGCAACAGAACTACCAAACCAGATGTAAGGTTTGCTGTGCCCACGGCCCTCTCCTAAAGCTCATTCCTGAAATCCCTGCTGCTTCTCACAAAGCAGACTAGATGTGCTGTCCAGGACACCACCAGCATTTCTCCAAATTTCTCCCAGTTTCTGGAGGTGTTCCTAGCTCACCAACCTGGCTGCCTCCTGTGCTTTGTGCTCTGCTTACTCAGCACTGAACTGCTGACCAAAACAGGCACGTGAAATGCAAAGTGCGTCCTTGATGACACTGTGGGCATTATGCTAGAAATATTCATGCACTTCACTGAGAGATGATGCTGTCATTTCATCATGTGCCTTGCTAAATAAAAGCCTTCAGCACAATAAACTCCCGAGCTAAAAAAAAAATAGGAAGAAGAAAAAAGGAAAGAAAAAGAGAAGCTTTTAATTGGAAAGGAGAAAATTAAAATAGGTGACTGGAGGAAACTCAGTCAAAGCAAGTTTAGAGAGGTCCCACAGTGTTTTCATGGGCACCTGGTTTTTCCCATTCCATCAATCATCCCCTTCTACCCACAGTCAAGAGGCTGTAGCTTCACCAGGGCAAAATTTTATGCTTAAATTGCAGCAAACACAACAGAGCAAGGGCAAATCTGTCCATGCTGTTGAGCAAGCACCTCTGACCAGCAGCAGCTCAGCCCATGCTGTGGGGACTCCAAAATGAACCAGATGCTCAGCTCTGAGGCAGGTCTGCAGCTTGGGTACCACCACCTGAGCAAGAGCTGGCAGAATCACAGCTGTGGGGTCAGCTGACAGCAAGCTTTGAGTTTTAAGGACATAGTATGTCTTGTGAAACAGAGGGCCAGCTGAAGGTTCTTCATTTAACACCTTTTCAGGGAATAGGCGAATTCCAATTACAGTAGGTTAAATACACAACAGCTGTAAACCAAAGGTCAAGTGTTTGGAGCTCTGTCTGAAGAACTGGGTTGACTGAGTGGCTTTAGCTGAGCACCCTCCATTTGCAGTCATCTGCCCTATCAACAATACTTTGTGCTCATTAAAGAGCCCAAATTTCATTGTGCATTTTTAAAACTCCAACTACAGAGCCAGAAACCTTCAGAACAACCTTCAAAAGGCGGCTCAGAAATATATTCAAGCTCGCTCAGCCTGACAGCCTCACGGCTTTAACTCATTGACAGATGGAAAACAGGAGAACACAGGATTCAATATGCTATATATAACTAAATAATTACTTTTAATATACTATACTGTAACACTCCTACAGGACTTGCTCACTGGAGGTCTGAATGGGATCCCCAAAATTAAGTTATTCTGGTTTTTATATACATAATTTAGTTGCATTTTCCTTCTTGGCTGATGAGTCCTTGACTTGAAGCAAGGTAACATCATTCTGACCACCCTCATCACCTCCTGCGGAGAGGAGATGTGAGCTGGAAGCAAGGAAAACGTAGAAACGGCGCTTCCAAAGCATCCCAAAACCCACAGCATCGCAAAACCCACTGCCAGGCCTCCTGCACAATCACTTTGAAAAGCTGTAGAATCCATCCACAGGTAAAATCAGCTGCAAGTACAGTTAATTGTGCACAGACTACTCCTGTGTGGAGAGCAAAGGTACTTTAAAGCCTCTGGACTGTCTAAATTGAAGAGGTCAAATAACCTTGGTGTTGGAAGTGTCTTGGATTGCCTGACCCAGACCCATTCACAGGGGTGCACAGGATACAAGGACGGGGATGTTCTGATCTCCAAGTTTCCTGCCAGGCATACAACTTACTTCTTCTGCTTAATATACCTGGCTGGGAATGTCTACAGGCAGCTATAAAACACTTAATACTGGGCACATGCAATTCACCTGCAGTCAAGAATATGAGAGAAATCTGCTGAAGCAACCTGGGGAGGAGACTGCAGCCTTAACACTTCAGCTGACTTTTAAATGAAGTTCAGGTTTAGAATATGTTCATTTTCAGCCCCCAGCAGCACATCCCAGTCTACTGTTCACCTCTGAAAAGTCAAAGCTTGCCAGGTCTGACAGAACTTGCTGCTTCCTAAATAGCACCATGTGCCCAGCTTATTCCAAATTAGGCTCAAAATTTAAACTAAGACTTTTTATTTCATCCATCTCAACAAAATCTGTTTATTAGCAGAGGGGTTTTTATAAAAATATTTATATTTCTTGAAGTGACAACAGCAGCTAAGATGACAGTAGAACAGAACAACACATTAACCACCATAAAATCCTGACCAAGCATTTCTGCTCTTCCACCCACAGAACTAATCTGATCACACCTATGTCAGCAATCTGGCATCCAATTAACACTTAAAAGCAGAGTAGGTCCAAAGTGTTGCTGTTATCAACTACTGTTTAAACTCCCACTTTCAAAATGACCTAAATTTGCTGATAAATCAGAAATGACTGAGCTATCACAAACACTCAGTTCAGCTCCTTGACCACTGAACTCCAAGGACATTAAAGCATCAGTCACAAATAATTTAGTCTCTGTGTTTATTCTTAGGCCCAGAAAAATGCAGCAAATTGTGGCAAAACCAGCTGCTTTACATTACGCTATAATGAAACCTCAGAAGCAAAACAAGCATTGACATTCAGGGCTGTTGTTTCCATTTTTCATGCTTTCATAACCTGGCTATTTCCAGGGCTCTCTGCTATCTGTGTTTCCCCAGAAAGCTCTGCCAGTTTCAGACCCAGCTGCAGAAATTCATTAAAAATCTGTGAATGCTGATTTGTTCCCTGTTTGCTGCCTCCCTCCCCTGCTTTTTGTGAGGCTTGTTCTTTGAAAGAACAAAAGAACAGAGCAAGATGGAAAAGGAGAAGGGAAGAAGGATGGCAAGCAGATCAAGTCAGGCAAGCTGGTATAACACAGCATTGTAATTTAAGATCCTGTAAGCAGAAGATTCCTTAGGAAAATGGAAGGTAAAAGTCATAAGTTTATAATGCTCAGCCAGCAGCACAATGAAACTGAGCATCCAGATTTGAATGGTGCCTCCTCTGCTAAGCTTCCATCCTAAAGGACCTGACAGCGATGGAGGAACTCCAGGGAACACCAGGTTACATCAGGTGAGCAGATCTCTCGTTCCCTGGGCTGTACTGCACATGCTGCCTGTTGCCAACAACTAACCCCCAACGCGAGCAGAGAGGCCACCACGCCCTGCCCTGAGCCACACTGGCCGGTCTCATCAGCTTCTTGCAACCTCTCAATCAAGTCAAACGAGACCAAGTTTTGTAATAAAACCCTGCCCAATGATACTGTCAGTAGATAGAGATAGAGATACTGATAGTAGAGTGATATCTCCATGGATCAGGGCAAGCCCCAGCACGATGAAATCCCCGGATATGGCACAAGACTGGTCAGTGAACATGGACAGAGTGAGTCTGGAGATCCTGCAGCCAGTGCTCCTGGTGCCTTTAAGGGAGGCTCCACTGAGGAAAATTCAAAGCAGATCTTGACAGTGACTCAGAAAGGACTCTGAAGAGAACAGCTGCCTAAAAGTGGGCACCAAGGATTAAAAGTCCAGGATGGCAGTGCAGATTCCACCTCCCCCTTCCCTCCACCAACTTCACTCGCCTGTACCTCTGCACGATGCAGGCAGTTAATGATCTGGAATAGCAACATCACTGTAAGGCAAAACAATTCTCAGATTCCCAAGTCCCAATAAAAGAAGATCCATTTTGTAATTGTTGATTTTGAAACCTCATTGTGCAAACAGCTCACCCAACACAGAAGGGGAAGGAGTAAATGCACCGCTGTCCTGAAGGACATTCCTCCTGTGATTCCCTGAATCATTCCTTGTGTATTTGCAACAAGAAGAGATGTCTCTGCTCAGTAGGGACGGAGAGATATTCTGTCACAGACCAAAGGAGAAAACCATCCAGTGAAAAATAAAGTGCTAAGTCCCTCATCTTGTAAGTTGGCAGTGAAATTGTAATTGTCCATTTCACCCACTCCCGTGCCCAGTGTGACTGGGATGAGATACATTGGCTCTAACACATCCCCACAGGCAGCACAAAACTGTCCTTCTGTCAGAAGATGTGTGGATCTGTGTAAAGATGTGGATCTTCTGTCTGATGGTTTCAGCGGATGCTCTTTTTCTTTCAAGATGAAAACCAGATGAACTCTCACTCCAAATCACCCTCAAAAGTAGTACACAAACTGATCAATACAATATACCCTTCCAGCCAACTCTTCCAAGCAAAAAAATCATGGTTTGTTTTGTCATTACTCACACAGAAGCCTTTTGATTCCCTTGATTGCCCCTCGCACTTCTCTCTACGTTTTATTTCTGAATCATCATTCTTTTCAGCCAGATTGATGAGAATTACTGTAGTGGAACACCTCAAACCTGATGCCAAAGAAAGAAGCAGGAAGGACATCAAATGAGAAGATCCTAGGAATATTTTCTTAGTGTCCTATTGACTTGGCATGGGAAGGATCATTGCTCCAGAACTCTGTATGCACAGGCACAATGAAGGCCACATCCACAAAGTGAACTGTGCTTAAAAACTCTTGATGCAAAACTTGCCCTCGAGAGCTCTGCCTATTAATATTAAATCAGTGAAATTAAACCACACAGCACCTCCTGTGCTGGCTTTTGTGGACCAGGAGTGCTGGGAAGGAACTGTTCCACAGCAACACCCTCACTCCAGGCTTTCCTCCTCAACAAGCGGCACACAACAGCACAGTCTGTGCACACAGGGCAGCCAGCTGGCAGCCCCAGCTTCAATTTCTCCAACAAACAAGGAGGGAAAGGTGTGTTCCATGACAAGAAAAGCAATGAGTGGTAAGTAACAGTTCAAGAAGGAAAACAGCCCAGGAGGGATAACACATGAGGACCCCCACATTACTGAAAAACACCTATTTCTCTTCAAATTCACCTGAACCCCCAAGCTGGGGATACACAGGACATCTCCCCCTGTGAGATGCACACTGAAAGAAAATACCCATTAACTGCATTAGCAAACTCCCCAGCTTTGAAACACTGACAACATCTCTGTTTCAGCGCACTAACAAAGCTCTCGAAGCCACTGTAAAGACCACAGAGACTTAAAGCCTTTGATACTGCTGCCTATCTGCACGCTCAGAGGGCCAGCTCACTTTACAGAGCTGTTTATGCAAGAAACGGCCTGAAAAGAGTTCTTTCAGAGCTCAAATCCCCAAGATCTGAGCAAGAGCCTGCCTTCCAGTCGATTAGAAAACCAACACTTTCAGCCTGACAGAAGTCCCTTGGAAATGCAACGGTAATCCTACTCTGAAGGCCAGAGCATCCTCCCCCGAGGCTGATTCCAAGTTCCCTGTGCACAAGCATTCATTAATACACAATTGCAGAGACAAGCAGCAGAGAGCAGGAGAAGGAACAACACCAGCAGTGTGGCCGCTGCACGGAGGAAGCGTCCTGCCTAGCAGTGACCCTGTCAGCTTCATCGGGAAACACAGAAATGCAGAAACTGGGCTGGGGAAAAGCAGGAGGCAGGATTCAGGGTACCGCAGACCTGCAGACAGAGCCTCAGCGAGCGATCCCCTCCGCAGATCCCCGTCATCCGCCGCTGCGCGGGCCGGGGCATCCTCCGCGTCCCCGGGCCCGAGCGGCGCTGCCGAGGCGGCGGCAGCGCGGGCCGGGCGTGCAGCGCTCCCGGATCCCCGCGCACCTCTGGCCGGGCCGCTGGGGCAGGTGCTCCCTTCCCTCCCGGGGCCACCGCGGGGCCGGCGCCGCCTCCCACGGCCGCTCTCCCCGGGGGCGCCCGTTTCCCATGCCCCGCTCCCCCCTCCCGGAGCCCCCGGCCGGCCGAAGGCCCTGGGAAAGTCCGGCTCTTCCCAGGGCCGTGGGGGGTCCCGGCGCTTCCCACGCCCCGCGGGGTCAGCGCGACGGGGGCGGGAGTGTAGGCTGGCCCGGCGAGTCCCGTCCCCTCACTCACCTCTGCCGCTGCGCCTCCAGCGCGAAGCCGCCGCCCGCCGCGCTCTGCGTGGGGCTCAGGAGCCCCGGGGCGCCCGGCTTGGGGGCCGCCAGCATCCCCGGCAGGGCGGGCGGGGCCGGGGGCGGCGGGCACAGCGGGCCGCCCAGCAGCAGCTGCGGCAGGAAGATGCCCCCACGGGTGGGGTCCGCATCCCCCTTGGCTCCGGCGGCGGCGAGCGCGGGCACGCCGGGCAGCAGCAGGGCGGGCGGCGGCTGGCATACGGGCGGCGGGGGCAGCAGGCGCGGGGGGGCTCCGGCCGGCTCCGCCGCCGCCTCCTCCCCGTCACCCGGGCCAGCGGGCAGCGGCGGCTTCTCGGCAGGCGGACAGGGCGGACGCCCGTCCAGGGAGATGTTGTTGAGGAAGAAGAGGGCGGCCTGCCGCCGCCGAGAGTCGCCCCGCTTGCGCGGCGGCGGCTGCTCGCGGGGCGGGCGGGGAGGCGGAGAGCCGCACGCCGTGGCCGCGGCCATTCTCCGAATGAGCCGCGGCCGCCCGGGCGGGGCCCCTGGAGCGCAGCGCGGCCGGCGGCTCGCGCGC
Source organism: Corvus hawaiiensis (assembly GCF_020740725.1). NCBI lineage: Eukaryota > Metazoa > Chordata > Aves > Passeriformes > Corvidae > Corvus > Corvus hawaiiensis. The sequence goes on along the minus strand of NC_063229.1, from coordinate 11,535,499 downwards.
CCATTGGCTGCGTCGCGCCTGAATGCAAATGAACCCGGCGGCGACCCCGCGCCCATTGGCTGCTCGCGCGTGGCCCCGCCCCCGCCCCGCGGGGCCGTGCCGGGTCCTGGCGCCGCCGGCGGGGCAGCGCCGGGAGCCCCGCGGGGACGGGGCGGGGCGGCCCCGGCACCCCCGGGACCCTCCCCGGCCTCTCCCTTTCCTCCCTGGGCTACTTCCCTACCGCAATCACGAGCCCACCGTGTCCCCCGCACGACCACCCACCGTGTCCGTTTGTGTGAGTTTTTAAAAACTTCTCCTCCCCTTATCTCCCCACCCGAACCATAGTAACACTAGTGGCCGCCTGTTCCCAAGAGGTGCTGGCTTTCGTGCAGGCAGGAGGACACATCTGGTAAACCCATCGCAGGCGTTGGTGCACGTCAAAGCACCGCTCCTATAAAAGCGGATGAAGGTCGTCGATCCTGTTGCTCTATCCCAGCAGCCTGGGACCCGACCCTCTGGCTTGCAGGGCTGAAGTGGACCCCAATCCGCCGACCCCGAGGGCGCAGACCCCCGTTCACAGCCCTGAGACTCACCAGCAGTCCCGAAACCCGTGCGGAGGGATGGATCCCCACGCTTCCAGCTCCTGAAGCAAAGCCAAGGCAGTGCTGATCCTGGGCCGTATATGGGCAAGGCAGACCCGAGGCTGGGAGGACATAAAATTAATATTTATCTCCACGAAGTGACTCAAGGCATTTCTGCACAATACGTTGCTTCCCGGACTGGTGTGTTTATACTGCATGGGATAAACATTCCCCTCAGGCGCTTGAACCTGTGTCTGTCACATCCCGGGATGATGCTCTGATCGTCTGCCAGGACAGAAAGCTCTGCCCTTTCCTCTCCTCAGAGGATGTTGATGTGCACTGACAGTGTCCATGCCATTGGGCCTCGAAGGGGAGGTTTGGGAGCTGTGCTGGGCGTGATGAAGCCTTTGGAGCTGAGAACAGCAGTGTGTGGGTGCTGGTGGCCTCTGTGTTCCTCTGAAACCGAAGTGAAGACTTCCCATGCTTCCCACCTCTCATGCCCTGAAGCAGCTTGTAGCTCCCAAGCAGGATTTTTCCCACGCAGTACATATCTTAAAGTACAGACCACATTTGCCATTTGAGAGGTTTGCAAATAAAAGTTGCAATTACTGTATTTGCAACACTGGACCCTTAGGGTGGTGAATTCTTTTGCCAAATAGGCTTAAAGAAGCCACATGGCGACTCTTAACATTGCTTGCAGTCTACACCAGCAACCAAACTGATATCTGATGATATGGCCTGAAGTATGGGCCCTGAGTAAAAGATAGGTTTTGAAACTGTCCTATGAAACACATAGAGGTTCTATGTCTTTTCATATGGCTGTTTCATAAGATCCATTTTTGTATGCTGTTGCAAGTGGGCCATCAACACGTCTTATAGTATTAGTAGCATATAATAATAATAATAATAATAATAATAATAGGATTAAGATAGGAGACGTAAGACAATGTTTTCTTGCAGGCTTCCATTAAAAATCCTTCAGTGAAATACAAACTCTGCCCTTAAAATCCCAAGAACATGCTCAGCATCTTATACTATTCAATATAGGTCAGATTTTGAGCCTAAATTATTTGGCAGAAGCATTTCATATCACAGCTGTGGAAAAAATACTTTGGGATAAAAAGGAATTAAAATCCTTCCTGCTGGCAAGCTCATCAAATAAGCCAGGGGATGAATAGGCATGGAAACCTATCTAGGCTTGCTGCAAACAATTCTCTAGAACCCAAGATTCGATTTTGAAAAATAAATGTGTGGCTTTTTTCGCATTCTTTCCCTGTAAAAATAGCTGTGGGATGTAAATCGTCCCACTGAGTCAGCACAGAAAGGAGCGGCCTCCATGGCTTAGTGGGTTGCTAACTTCAAAGCTGAATTTAGTGGTTGGAGTGTTGCTGCTGTTAATGTTGGGGAGCTTTTATCTATGTCTGACAGCTCACAGTGTTTGAGTACAGTGAGCACAGTGCTGTGTTTCAGGGCATCTGATGCTGGAACAGACGGATGGCACCTCAGCATCGCTCCCACAAAAGTCAGCGACTGGGTACAACCCTGAACAACCTTTTCTCCCTGTCTTGTGCAACGAGGGAATCCCTGGAGCCAAGGGGATGCAGGAAGCCCAAGCTCATATATGTTCTCTCATTCATGCACAGGGAGGCTGTTTTGGAGAAAGGCTGGGCTCTCCACTCTGCTGCTGCACAGCAGCTTCAACTTCTGGCTGAAGCCTTTTCCAGCTTTAACCACCTGGGCAAAATCCCTGGACAAAGAGGAAGGCAGGCAGTTTTGCATTTACAACAACATTATTGCACAGATGTAAAATGTTACTCTGAATCACCAATACTCAACTGACACTCATTTTGCTCCTGGAGCTTCTGCTCTACCTTAAAGGAAGTGCTGGGATGTTTGCATGCATGTCTGAACAGTCAGGGGCTGCTGGAATAAGGAGCTCATGTGAAACAGGACAAGCGTGCAAATCCTTATTCCAATACTATCTGGGGAGTAGAGTCACCAAGGTCACAAGGATTTTTCTCCATGCAAGAACTGCAGGATTTGGTCCAAGCATCTGATATGAGACAGCATTTTAAAGTGCATATGTGGGCTGGCTGTTATATTTTTTGCAACATCATGGCCCCAAATCAGGCAAAGATAAACAGGTCATAAGTATATTTAGGCTGGGAATCAGAAGTGCAGCTTCCAGTTGGAGGAAATTCTGGTATTAAGATAAGGCACCAGAAATTGCTGTACACATTTTTCCAGCCTAAGCAGGGTGGGGATGGGGGTCCAGGAGGCCTCACAGGGGACCAGGATGGTCTCTGGAAGTCTGGGAGGATGACACAGAAGTGCAACGTGCATCCAGAACTTACTGTCCCCTCTCTCCTCAGCAGGCTCTAATCCTTGCCCCAAATTTCCTATCATAGTTTACCCCTTTTAAATTCTCTCTTGAAGTCAGCACACCTGGGGACACCAGCACTCTTTGGAGCTCAGCCTCACACTCACCACGTCCATGTAAAGACCAGCCACTGAGTTTTTGGGACTACACATTCTCCTAAGCTCATCTTCCCCCTCCTCTTCCGTCTGTCTCAGCACACACCCGGAGGTGCCATTCCCTGTTTGTGTTACGTGTGCAGACAATGATGAAACCCTTCCTAACCAGGTTCACATATTGGACCGCTCCTGCTCCCTGCTGGCACATCCATCCCCGTTGCTCTCCTGCATCCCAAACCTGTGAGACAGGTTTGGCTCAAGCTGTCAGTGCCACCAGCTGTGCAGCCTGCGATGGTTTTAATTTGCCTCCAGTGAGTTCTGGTTGGGAGTCCTGGTTTCTTCAGGCTGCTTCTGGAGCAGAGTAGCAGTATTCCCTGGATTGCCATGTGCTCGCCCTGGTGGGTGACACAATCCTCTGCTCTCGCTGCAGATTCACAGTTACAGCAAAATCAGCTGCTGCTCCTCAGGAGCCAAACATTTCCAGCAGTCCTGTGTGCCTTGGAGAGTGACTCAGGTTCTCCTGCATGACAGAGAGTATTTAAAAGACACGGAGCTGGTTGATTTAATCATATCACTCTGCACTCAGGAGGGCCCTGTGCTCGAGTCATGAAAATGTTGTGCGGTGTTTACAGGAGGATTTGTGTATGAATGGATCAAACTCTCTTCCCTGAAGCACATGGTGCTGCACTGAATGCTATTATTAATAAATCAATAATTTTCATGGGAGAATCTTGGAGAATGTGCTTTCTGGAGAGATCCCACTGGAGATCAGTACATCCAGCAGCAAGTTTGGTATGAGCAGGGTGTGCAGCACAGCCTGGGGAACTCCTGAAGTGTTGGTGGCAATGTTCAAGGCAGAGCAGAAAGCTGTGATACCCAAGGGATGCAAGAGGAACTTGCATTTTGGCTCAAAAATTCCTGCAGTAAACTTTGCTTGAGATACAGGAGCAAAGGAACTCCTCAAATCTCTCCCTTCCAAGAATTGCTACTGCTTGCTGGATTTGCTAAATCTATCCACAACTTCACAGCTTCCTTTTGAAAGTGTGAAGGCTTGTCCCTGTGCTGTTCTGAACACCCAAGCTGTCCCTGTCCCCATTCCCTCTGAGCTTCTGCCTGTGCACATGTGAGACTGCCAGGGTCCTTTTTCTGCCTTTCTCACACATTCAGGGCACATCTGACCCTGGGAAGGACCTACACAAAAAGCCCATCCCACTTAAATCCCCAAAGCAGGATTGAAGCAAGACTTCAGTAATGCTTGGAATGAATTTTCCTGTGGTGGACTGAGGAGTGAAGCTGTGTTTCCAAAGCCAGCACTCTAAAAGGGCACTGCTTACAGACAAGATCTCAGCTAAAAGCATTTCACTGCAGAGAAGGTGGTGCTCAGACTCATGAAAAGGGCATGGATTAAATCACCTTCAAATTATCTACTGCCATGAAGGCAATGCCACAGCAGAAGGTTGTGAGGGGGAAGAATCTGATGTGCATATCTCTATTTCTGGAGCTTTTGGTTCCTGCATTGCAGCCAGCTGAGTTCCCAGCACAGTTCCCTCTTGCTTTGAGCTTGTGGGACTTCCTACTTTCCTGCCCAGGACTGTCTTCCTTACACACTCAACAGAGGAACCTTTGTGTGGTGGGAGATTTTTTTCCCCCCGAGATGGAGATTTATACTCACAGCTCAACTCGCACAAATTTACTTCTTAGAAAATTTTACAAATTAAGCCTAGAGAGAAGCAGAAAATGTCATTTTACTGGTGAGTTTGGTGGGAGGCTGATACACAGGGAGGCCTGGAGGGTCTGAGAGCTGAGAGCAGTGCTCTGTGCTGTGAGGATGATTCAGCATGTGCAGATTCTTCAGCATCAGGAAGCAAATGAGTTGCAGTGGTCTGTTACCAGAATTGTTTGTCCTGACAGGCATTAAGGGAACCACTCGTTGCTGTTTCTGATGGACTAAAAGTGAACAGAAACGGTGATATCATTGCTCTCCCAGATTTCTGTGCGATTTCAAATCCAGCCCCTGGCCTGGGTGAACCCAAGCTGGGCTCTGAACCCCATCCTCTGGGAAACCGCTTCCCTGGCCCAGATGTCCTTACCTACATCACATCACTGGTGACATCAGAACTGTAATTTGTCTGAACAAAACAAATGTGAGCTGCCAGCCTCCCAGAAGTACTGATCTGCTCTTGGGACAGCTTTCCTTCTGCTCTATTGCTCTGTGGGATGTAACTCATGCACTCTAAGGGTAATTTCAGTGCATTTTTGAAGATTATTGTGTAAAACCTCCATACAGAATGGAAGTGCGGCAACTAAATGGATTAACTCTGCAAAAAGCAGAGACTGCTGGGTCTGGTACACAAATGCCGCTTGGAGTCATTAACCAAACTCCTGTGAGTTATTAAAAGACTGCTGTGCTCCAGGGAAGGCAGGATCAGCCCGTGGGGCTGGATGCTGCCCTGTGTGTTCCTGCAAACACGGCACCTCAGGCAGGACTGAACCTTCATGTGGAAACCTCTGCAGAGCTCTAGAGCTGCTTGCAGGGCTCAGATATCTTCCTTACAGCAAAATAATTCAAGTCTGAGGCTGCATGGATATGATGAGATCAATACATGCATTTACCTGTCAAGAATGACTTGAACAAGAGACTGACAAACATACTTTTGACAATTAATGGACCACAGCAATTATCCATCTTTCTGTAGCATGGTGAGGAGGTAACAGCAAGCCAGGGGATGGCAGGAGCAGAGAAATTCCAGGGCTGGATCAAGTGCAGCATATAAAGTTTAATTTACTTCAACAATTTGCTCAGAGGAGCACTTTGCTCAGAGCTGACAAAACTATTTTTTGGTTTTTTCAGATATAGGATTGCCCTAACTGTGAAATGTGTCCCTGCCAGCCCCTCAAACACACCCAGCACGAGATATCGGTGAAAATGTCTGATGAAAAAAGGCAACACAAAATGTATTAAAAGCCCAATAATTTAAGGTGGATTCTGTGGTGGTGTCGTGCCTTGTGAAGAAGAAAATCTTAGCGTGAAAAAAAATAAAACTGAGGACTTCATTATTTTTGGCAGGACTTCTACACATTTTGCGTATCAAAGGATTGTCATAGGGAGGCGATTATTTTATAGTCCATGAAATTTCCCTCACTCCTTCAGTTCTCCCATCCCAGGCAACCTCCCTGCAGTCTGAGGGGCCTCTTTATGGGATTACATTTCAGCTTCTCTCCTTTTTTCCCCCAGCCCCCCCATTTTATTTTTTTCACTGCTGGGATATTTTTAAAAGACAGATTTATCCAGTTCACCACTGTGTTCAGTGGGTTATTGCTCTCCCCTGTAAGCTGGTCTAAGAAGGGACAGACGTTGTGCTGTCTGCCCAGGACCGAGAGGGAAAGGCGTTAGTGGTGCTCCTGATTCATTTCCCATGGCCATGATCCGATGAATGTTTGGGCTGGCATAAATCAGCCCTGCCACCCTGGTGACCCCACCACTGCCCTGGGCAGCTTGTTCCAGCGCTTGATAACCCTTTCAGTGAAAAATTTTTACCTAACATCCCATCCAAACCTCCCCTGGTGCAACTTGAGGCCGTTTTCCTCTTGTCACTTTTTACCAGGGAGAAGAGACCATCCCCACCTGGCTACAACCTCCTTCCAGGGAGTTGTAGAGAGGGAAAAGGTCTCCCCTGAGCCTCCTTTTCTCCAGGATGAGCACCTACGTTCTCCAGACCCTTCCTCAACATCCAACGAGCTCTTCCAAACCGTGAAGACACGAGGAAGACGACAGCTGTCTCAATAATTTTTCAGCCTGGGAAAGTTTCACTCCGGTGAAATTCCCTGACAGCAGCAGCCGCAGCCCCGCGGGACACCCCCGCTCCATCCCCGCTGCCGGAGCTGCCGGGTGTCCCCGCTCCCCTTCCCGTGGCTCCACAGCCCTCGGGGGCAGACCTGCTGTGCCCCGGGGAGGCTGAACCGCGTCCCCCGGGCTCCGGGAGCGGCCCCGGCCCGGCCCGGCGCTGCCCAGCAGGCGGCACTGCCCGCCCGCCGCACCGCCCCCGGTCCCGGTCCCGCACCGCTCCTGCTCCCGGTTCCGCACTGCCCGCCCGCCGCACCGCCCCCGGTCCCAGTCCCGCACCGCCCGCACCGCCCCCGGTCCCGGTCCCGGTCCCGCACCTCCCGCACCGCCCCCGGTCCCGGTCCCGCACCGCCCCCGGCCCCGGCCCTGGTCCCAGTCCCGCACCGCCCGCACCGCCCCCGGCCCCGGTCCCGCACCGCCCGCACCGCCCCCGGCTCCGGTCCCGGTCCCGCACCTCCCGCATCGCCCCCGGTCCTGCACCGCTCCCGCTCCCGGACCGCTGCAGCCCGGCTGGGTGGATGCGAGGCTGCCCTGGGCAGTGCTGAACGCTCCTGCCCCTGCTCCCCCACAGCCGGGGCTTTCTGAGTGAGATTTTAGGGTTGGGGAGACCGGAAGGTGCTACAGGCAGAGGATGCTGCTCTTGGCTGGCTGTGCTCTGCCTTCGTTCTTGTGAACGGGCAAACGTTCACACGTAAAATCACGTTTAAATAGAAATAACTGCAGGTAAACGAAGTGGGAGGACGCCATAGCAGGAACTGGCTCTGGCACTTCTCCATTGATCTCCCTCTGTTTTGTCCCTGCTCTCCACCTGTGTGCCAGGAACAACCCAGCCTGGCTCCTGGATTGATGTTGTGCCTGCAGGGATGCTCACTGCAGCCCTTCCCATCTCATCCCATCAGAAAAAAATTACTAAGAAGAGTTTATCCATGTGAAAAACAGCTCCCAGCAGTCCTGCCAAGGTCAGTGCGAACGGCTGAGCTGCTGGGTCTCGCACACTGATCTTTTCCAGGCAATGCAGGACACCTTGGGGAGAAGGAGCACCCAAGCCCTCGCTTCCCATGCTCTTCTCCCTGCGCTCTGCAGCGACACATCCCACCTGTCTGCCCATGTTCTTGCTCCTCACTTAACTAGAAAAGAAAACCATGAACTTTCTCCAGGTCAGACAAGATCCACATGTGTATGAAACCTGGCTAGGGATTTAATTGAAGCAGGTTTGGGCACGGTGCTCTGCAGTATTTGGTTTGGTCACCACCCCTCAGCCAGCCACGGGGACATCCTTCATGGGGAGAGGGATCTGCTAGTCCTTTCTCCAAGTGTGAAGTCCCAGGGAAGAACATGGTTCTGTGCAGGGTGAGGGTTGCAAAGAGACGTCTCCTCTTCCTAGCACCAGTCTGAGGGTCTGCTCTGGTGCAGGCCTGGGGTCACTGACTGTGCTGCTCCACCAGCAGGGATCTGGCTGCTCCAGGTGTCACCTGCACAGCTCATCCTTGCCCAGCCTCACCTGGGGCACAGAGTGAGGAGTTTCAGGGTGCTCTGCTCATTAATGAGTCCGTATGAATTCCCCACTGCCTGGCCCAGCATGACAGGAGGATTCACTCTCCCAGTGTGGGTGGGATGCTGAGGTCTCTGAGCCCTCTCCTTTGCTCTGCAGTTGCTTCATCCTGCCCTGCTGTTAACTCTCCTTGGAGGGATCATTGTGGGAAGCAGAGCAATTCTCCAGTTCCTTTGTGATCCCCACTGGGCATTGCTCCACTTTGATTTTCTTTCTTCCTCTCATTGACTTCTTAGCTCCTGTAAACAGCAAGGTGACAGCAGGAGTTAACCACAGAGAAATGGATTTACACTTCTGGAGTCAGCATGGCCTCATCCCAAAATAGGGGCAGCGCAGGAGGAAGCAAAGCTCAGAAAAGCAAAGATGAAGGGAAACCCCTCAGATGTGAAATGTGTGGGCATCCAAGGGAGGCTGTTGTGATCCTGGACACAAAACAACATGTGAATTGAAATAGGCAGAGAACTGACCTGGTGCAGGGGCGTCCCTGAGAGGGTACCCAGACCAGTAGGACGCACTCCGTGGATTTCTTCCCATTCCAGTGTGGTTCATGGCCCACACCATATGCTGAGAGAGGTGCTACGCCAGTCCATCACCCCATTCCTGCCACAGCTGCACCCACCCCTCACTTGGGACATCCACATCCAGTCCTGGAGGGTTGTATGTGTCTGCCCTGGGCTACACAGGGCAGCTTCCTCCCCACTGCTCCAAGTGCCTGGTTTTGTACAGCAAATTCTCTTGTTCCCCAGCTGTGGCGGTGTCCCCTGAGTGAGCAGGGCCCTCTGAAGGTCAGGCTGTTAAACAAATTCCCTTCAAGCTTAAGCAACAGCCCTCTCTACATTTATGGTTGGGCCAACCCTTCCCTGTTTTTACCACCAGTACAGAGTGGGTGAGCAGCGGGGTTTTTTTGACAGAGCATTTTTTAAGACCTGACAGACAAACTTCTTATCCTTGCCCTTATCAGGAGCAGTTTTCTGCTTATTCACTTGTAGGAAACATGGGTACAACACATTCCTCTCTCAGCAGGGAAACCTCCACAGCCACACTGGAAGATCAACAGAACTGGCAGAAACCTTTCTCTGAATGTCAATAACTCACCCCTGGGAATTTGGCCTTCCCCAGTCACCGCCTCCCTGACCAGATAAGCAAACACAAGGGACTAAGCTCTGTTAGCTTAGGTGGTTGGAGTGCTCTCCTGGTCACCCTGCCCAGGCTGCCCTGGCTAACCATTAGCAGGGGTTCCTCTGGCTGGAGATATGAGTGTTGCCAAAACATGGCTCAGAGGAGCACAGAGGAGAAACCTCCACTCCCTCAGTGTCCTCAGGCATTTCTCACAGGAATCCACCTGGAAGCAGCAGAAGTTGTAGCCCTGAGCTGATGCCCCGAGGAACTCCTCCTCCCTACCTTTTATCCAGGGATCCTGTCCTCTTTTTCTCTTCCTCTGCTGCACATGAGCTTTGTCTTTGGTGCAAAAGTATTTCCCGTCAGCCTCAGCCTCTTGTAGGATCTCATCTTCATACTTCTCCTATACCAACGAGAAGAACAGTCAGTCTACAAACTACCCTAGCTTTCCCAGGGAGCTGGTGGCATTGCCAGGGACCTTTGTGACCATTGTTATGGAGTGATGACAAATGCTGTTCATAAACAGTCCTGACTGGCTGGAAAGAGTGGTACTTCTATCCCTCAGCAGCAAGTTGGGTAACAGGGTGGGAATGAGGTTTGGCACCTGGTGCAGGAAGAGCCATCACCTTTTGGAGGGAGCTTGGGCTGGGACAACCTGTCTCATGTCTCTAGGACCAGGCAGCCTAAGCTGATGGCTGAGGAGAACAAACAAACTAACCTCGCTGTCCGTCGTGTCTGGCTCATCCGATTCTTGCTTCCCAGACTCGGCATCATCATCTAAAAAAAGAAGGTTTTTTTGACTGGTAAGAAGCTTAACAAGCTCATGAGCAGATACAGAGCCCCATGCCCAGGCTCAAAGAGCCACTGAGGCAGAAAACAGCTTCAGGAATAAACTGTGTTGTGCAGCAGAGGCACTGCAAGCTACGTGGCCTGGAATGAACGTTTAGGGGTGATCCAACAAGATTCGGTTGGGAAACCTGCTCCCAGGAAATCTGTATCCATAGAACTTTGCTATGCCAAGGTCACAAGAGCTGTCCCAACATCTGTGGCTATATACAGGTGGGTATTTAAGCCCCAGACTGCACCTTTCTGTTTGAACCCCAGGCGGGGAGAAGCATGTTGGGGTGAAGAGGCCAAGAGGGACAATCCCCATTTTTGCTGCTGGTGTCAGTCAGTGGCTCTTGGCAGGGAATGTGTGCTGAGGAGTAGAGGAAGGAAAGGCAGGGGAGATACTTCCCTTCCCAGCAAAAACATTCTGCTGTACACAGACCCTGGGGCTACATGGCCCCAGACATGTACCTGCACACACCTGACCTCTGCACAGGCTGAATCTGCATGGGTTGGGGGCCAAGCCTTGCTGGTGGTGGCATCACCCTGTCTGCACACACAGTGACACACCTGGGCTGGCCACAGTGGGCAGAAAGGGCTGTGTCCTCTTCTGAGGGACAGAGGCATCCCAGAAGTTCAATATTTGTTGCTCATGACACCCAGGTCTAGCCAGGATAGAGCTCAGCAGGGCAGGCCCCCTTGCTGCCCCTGCAGAGGTGGGAGAGCAGATGATGTTGCTTCCAGGCACTCCTGGATTCTCTGTAGCCTGATCCCATCCTCACCTTATCCTTCTGCAGGTTAAGGCTCACTAGAAAGTGCAGAAGTATTTGTGTATTGTTTCCTGGGCTTTGTGTCAACCTTAAGGTGAGAACTGAAGAAAGTCCTGTATTCCCACACCCAGAATGTAATCAGTTGAAATTCTTCTGCCATGATGATATCTCCTTAGCATGTAAATCACAGAGGACTCCCCTTTTTTTTTTCACCGTGAAAAATCCTGCTCCGAAGAGTGTTCCCAAACCACTCTGACACGCCCAGACCAACTAATCCAGGCGAGCTCAACTTTCCGGCCAAGCCAGTAAGGCTGGTACTGAGCAGCTCCCAGCAGACGTGCTTCCCACTCTGATCCCCATGGCTGCTTCCCACCCACCTGGACAAACCTGGCACCTGTGTCCCGTGGGGGTCAGGCAGGGAGGAAGCCTTGGAAGAGCTCTTATGGAGAATGGAGCAGGGAAAGGGAGGAAACCATCCTGATCTACCAGCTAGAGGCACCAGCATCCCTGGCTCCGTGCTCAACCCTATGTGCTGTGTCATCACAGGACACGCTTTAGAGCAAGGGGACAGGCAGGGATGGTTTTCCAGTGCTAGTCCTGCAAACCTCTTGCATTTTCCCCATCTCTGCTGAGAAATTCTGAGCTTCTTCTTCCCTGAGAGGAGCAGGAAATGCTGGAGCAGCAATACTGGCTTGTTGCTGCTCACTGTGAAGTGGGTTTTGCCAAGAGGTTAGAGCTACTCTGGCTCCTTAGTCCCTGGAGAATTCCATGCCACCCAGCATGGAGTGCAGGGTGCTCTGCTGAGTGTGCAAGGACACCCCACGGTGGCTTCTGTCTGTGCTGGACAGAGACACTGGGCTTTTCTCCGGAAGAACTGGGATTGCTTTCTCCCTCTAGATATGGAGCCTGAATTTTGGACATATCTAGGGTGGAAAATTGAGCTCCCAAGGATGGAAGTATGAAATCTGAAGTTTCTCCCAATGGCCCAGAAGAACTGAGAGCCAAGAACACTTTGTCCCTGGAAGGTGGCTTTGCAGGTGTGCGCAGAGCCCAGCAGAGAGCTCTGGGCTGGGAAATCCCTTCACCAAAAGGCATCTTTCACTCCTGCCTTCTCAAATATCACATTTGCCTGGGCCTTCTTACCTGCTTCTCCCTTCTGTGCACTGACATCCCGTCTCATCCCAGCCTCAGGAAGGGCCTCTGGGTCACTTGGTGTGGAGTTGTTTGTCAGATATGCCCGTGAGAGTGTGAGCTGTGGGATACAGGGAGACAGGGAGCACAAATGCTGCTGTCACCAGGCAGGAGAGGATTGTCCTCAGCCCTGACTTGATGACTGTGACACCCACAGGGACGAGCATCACAGAGATGTTCCTGTGCACTGCGGTGTGTTTGCAGGGAGCCCAGCACCTCCTGCAGCAGCCTGTGGGAGGGAGGGGGCACAGGCGCTGCCTGCCCTTGGGGCTGGATGGAAACCCTGTGGACACTGGAGGGGAGGTGGGGAACGAGAGGCAGGACTGTGCAATGTGCAAATTGGCTTCACACATATGAAACCCATCCTCCCACAGGACATTAATGCTGGTCACAATGGTGCCAGCAGCAGTACTGGACACCCTGGGGTGGGTAAGGGGCTGCAGTTCTGTGCCAACACGAGCTGTACTCACCACAGCTGCATCCTCCTCCTCCTCCTCCTCCTCCTCCTTGGCAGCGCCAGCCAGTGCCCGGGTGGCACTGCGCCAGTGGTAGGGACAGCGCGGCTCGTCCCGCTGTGCCCTGTGTCCCCCGCCGGGGCCGCGGGCTGCGGGCACAGCTGGGCTGTCGCCGGGGCTCTCCCGCGGGCTGCCGCAGCCCCGCAGCTCCCGGCGGCCGTGCCAGTCTGTGTCCCTGCCACGGCCGGACTCGGACAGGTCCAGTGGCGCGTCTGCATCATCGTCCCTCGCCTCCTTCACCTTCGCTCGGAGCTCGGAGCGGTCCCGGCTCAGCCAAAGCTCCTTCTCCCCCTTCCCATCGGCAGCATCGTCCAGGAAGGCCCTCTCCTCCTTGCAGCCCGCCGCGATGCCGAGCCACGGGGACAGGGGCCGCTCCCCGGGCGGGAGCTTTGTGTCGCCGTCCGCCCGCTGGCCTGGCTGGCTCTGCTGCAGGAGGAGATGCTGCAGCCGCTCCCGGTGCTTGAGGAGGTGCAGCTTCTCCTCCAGGTGCTGGTCCCTCACGTACACCATGGTGGCAGGAAGCTTCAGCAAGGCTGCGTGGTCTTCCCAGCTGTCCCGGGACCGCGTCCTGCCGTCGGCAGCTTTGGTCCGGAGCAAGTGGCTGGGGAAGCTGCCACCGTCCCGGTCAGCCGGGGCGCACGGACTCGCCAGCCCCAGCTGGTGCAGGGAAAGGTGCTTGTGGAGGAGGCAGAGCTGCTCTCTCCGGGCATTCAGTTTTAGGTTTTCATAGGATGGAGCAACCTTGGGGGAGTCCAGTTTGCTTGCTGTTAAATAACTTTAAAAAGCGTGGGAAAAAAAATTACATTAGCTATAACACGTTAGGAAAAAAAAAATATAGAGCATTAGAGTTTTCCCATGGTTTCCCAGCTATGCAGGGATCTGTGTGGTCTCTCCTGCTCTTTCCATGCCCTGTTGCAGCTCTTGGCCAGTACATCATGCTTGTCTTTGGGTTCTGTGCTGGGGAGGAGGGTCCTGGTGGCCAGGGGCATCAGGCAGTCAGCAGTGGGTCTCCACATAGGGCAGGAAGCCATTGCCATCCCACCATCGAGCAGCAATCCCCTGTCCCTGGGCCATGGCAGCTCAAGGCAGGGGCTTGAGTAAGGGTAAGGATGCAGTGACTTCTCACATCAGCACTGCTGCTGAGAAGTCACTTTTTGAATAATGTCTTACAGGCAGCAACATCCTAAGCACCCCCCTGGGCTTTCTTAGTGCCTGAAGACCCCCCAGGACAGAGGAACAGCCCACCTGCCCCTAATCTCACTCAGCCATCCTAGGAAGGTTGGTACAGTGCAGGAACCTGCCCTGCAGGCCCAGTCCCAGCCACTGCTGGTTATTCGGCAGCTTCCATGAGTGCAAGCTGTTCTCAGGAATGCTCAGCAGACCTACTCACACCCCGGGGAAACTCACTGTCTCTACAGACAAACTCACTGGCCTTGCTCTATGCTCCCAAAATCATTTGTGTCGCAGTCTGCCTGCTGGCTATGCTCCCAAAATCATTGGGGAGGATAAGCCTGGGAAGTGCTGAGCCCTGCAGGAAAGCCCATTAGAATAGATAAGGAGGAGCAGGAACTGCTGCCTGCCTGGGACAGTCCTTCTGCCTGGATATGGGGGCATCTGGTTCACTTTGTGGCTCTGTCTGAGCAGCTGGAATAACAAGAGGCTGATCTTGTTGTGCTGGATTCCAGTCATTTTTTACTGGTGTAAACTGGGAGATCCCCCCTCTCCAAGGCTGTGGGAGAAGTTTGGAGAGAACGATGGGCAGACACAGTGAACACTGGCCATCCATCCATGGAGGGCCAGCTGCAATGGGCCATGCATCAGGGCCACACCACGACCCCCAAGCTGGTACTCACGCCTCGAGGCTGGGGCTGTGCTCGCGCTCTGGAGGGAGAGGAGTCTTCCTCGCCGGTGGAGACACTGCTGCCCCTGAAGGACTCTTTTCCAGGAGGCAGGGTCTGGAGCCAGGTCTCACCAGGGCAATGGTTCCGTGCAGCTGGTTGGAAATCCTCTGGGATGCCTGTGCCAGAGGAGAGAAAGTCCAGGTGAGCCATTCTGCAGTGTGTCCTGGGTTCCAGGGAGCCTGGCTGAACTGGGACAACAACTGTTCCTCACCAGTGGGAACAAGACAGACAGATCCTGAGTGCGCTGCTTGATATGGTTCTGGTCAACAGCTCTATCAAGTTTTTATTCATTTTTCCAGGAAATTTCTGCTTCATGTACTCTCTATTTTCTGGCTGCACTGATTTGTAGAGCAGGAGGGTTTTTGTCTCCTCTTAAGTCATGATTCAGTGGCTTAACCAAGATAAGACCTTGCAAATTCCTTGTCCCCTAGTCAGGCCTTTACTCATGCAAGACTTTATTCACGCAAACTCCTGGCACACACTGGTTTGGTGGGTGCATTTCCAGTGGAGTGCCTGGGCTGATGGAGACATTATTGTCTCCATCAGCTGTCATGAAAGGCTCACCACATGTTCTGACTTGACTTTCCCCTGCCCACTTGGAGATGTCACCAACCCTTCCTGCGATCCCTATTAATTATCCCCACAGCCTGCCTGCAGCCTTACCAAAACCCCTTTTCACCTGCTCTTTCAAGTTTTTTGTGGAGGTCGAGTAAGCAAAACCTGTGCCAAAACAGAAGAATCTGTGTGGGTGTGTATGTGGGCTTGACTTCCCGTGACCAGGAACAAGGTCCAGGTCCTGCAGTCTCATCTCCCAGTGCTCAGTGTCACCATATCACTCAGCAAACCTCAGCTGACACCCTCTCTGTGTTTGTCCTTGCAAACACTGAAAGCCAGGCCCTCTGAAAATGCCAATATTGATCATACTGCAGGTGGAGAGACATCTGTGGTGCTCTTGGGCAGGGCTGCTGTAGTGCCTTTGTTCTTGGTACCCACAACTCCCACAGTTTACATGTTCTCCAGCCTCTTCCAACCTTCATTATGCTCCAGCTCCCTGCTCACCCAGGAAATGGGGAGCTGGCTCTGTGGCTCAGGATAAGCTACACTGAAATGAGGCTCAGCACAATCTCCCCAGGTGTTTCACTTCTCAGAGTTTTCCCCAGTAAGACCTCTGAGAGAGGAACCAGAGTGATGAGCAGAGGACCTAAGGATGCTGGAAGTGTGGTCATGGAGGATAAACACAGGAGCAAACAAGGATGTGCATGGTCACAGCAGGGACAGGAGCCTGTGCCAAGCTTTGCTTGCAGTGAGTGGCAATTTCTGCAGAGAGGATGGAGCTGGTGTTTGGTAGGTGCCCTCCTTGGCTCTGGCAGTGACAAACTACCCAAGTCTGGCTAAGTCTTCAACCCCCCAAGTGCCCCCTACTCTTTCCCTATCCTAATCTGCTTGTCTTGATCCAGTTCAGATGACCACAGCAGTGGGGAGAAGGCCCGAGGACATCAGGCTACCTCTGACAACTCACCATTTCTGCAAGGCTGACTTCTTGGAGGACAGTGCCTGGAGAAGTCCTGCTGCTTGGAGAGCTTCTCTGGAGCTTCTCTGGAGGCTTTTCTGAAAAAAAAGGCACAACCAGCTACCGTGGTGGTCCCCCAGAGCTGCTGCAGCCCTGCCCTGCAGCGTGCTGGAGCCTTGCAGCCTCCCAGCGATGGCACTGGCTGGTACCAACCACATCTCAGTGAAGATTTTGTGTAAAAATTGCCTTCTGGCTCAAGCCAGCACCTGATGGAACGTGCCCTTCGTTGCATGTGTGGGTGGCAGCAAGGGAATGCCATGGTTTCTGCATGAACTGCCTTACAGTGGGGGCACCCAGCACTCTTTTGCCCTAGTACAGAGCAGGGTGTTTCTCCCTTGACCTGAATTTTCCCCCCATCAGCTTTTCTGTCTGTGGTAATGTCCATCTGAGCTGCCAACAGCTTGATCTTTGCTCTCCAGACCCTTTCCCAGGGCAGTTTTGCACCATGGCTCGGTGACTCTTCACAGCCCCGGGTCCCTCAAGGGTGGCAGGAGCCAGCAACACCCACCTTCACTGAGCTCAAGGTCTGGCACATCCTGGTGGGCTTCTTCTGCTTCCCTGTGCTCTGTTTTCTCCGTGCTGACATTCCTGCTCACTGGGGACAGTAAAGTCAAAGGGGAGCTTGGTGTGGAACAGCTTTCTCTGGAGGTGACTCCTGGGGTCTTTGTCCTGTTGGAAGGAAAAGGACATGAATGAATGAGAAAGGGCAGGAGAAGGAAGGTTTTGGAGCCACTCTACTGAGAGCTCTGAGCCTGATATATAAATATACATATTTATGTATGTGTGCATGTGGATATACCGGATCCTCAGACTCACCTCCTTCCACTGCAGCTTATCAGTACCCAGCTGCAGTCTGGAGCATGGACAGAGCCAGCATGACAGCCCAAGGTGTGATTGCCCCACTTGGTCGTGGGTAACGTCACAGGAAGCCACGATGTTGGGTAAGCCAGGGCCCAGCTGTGGCTGTTGCAAAAGCTCTGTGGGAGCCTGTCCCTGGCTGGGCTTTCAGCCTGATGGAGGGTTGGATTCAGCACAGGGATGTGGTGTCTGTCCCCTGTCACCATATCAAGATGGAGGGGCTGGTGCTCTCGGTGACTACAGGGGAGTGACTGAATCTTGGAGACACACACAGAGTCCTGGAGGGACTCTGATGCTGGGACATGGATGGCTGGAAATCTTCCTACCCAGCATCTCAGGGGAGAGCAGAGCAGGGCAGGATCACTCAGTGCTCAGCAAGCCCAGCCCAGCCTACAGCTCTGGAACTACTCAGCCCTTGGGAAGCATCAGGGAGTAAAAGCTGGAGTTTCTCTTTAAGTGGATGGTGGTCCTGTGCTCCAAAGAAAACACATTTCTAATCTAATCCCTCAGCGCTAATTCCTCTGGACTTTAAACCCTTGAGGAATGAGCTGATTTGTATATATTGGCCAGCCTGGCAGGTTACTTGGCTTCCAGCACAGTGCTCTGCTGGGCTATGAACCTGTTGGTGCAGATCACTTCTCCCTCTTTAACCCCATCACAGTCCCTTGTGTGTCACTCTCCTTCCCCCAAAACAACCCATTTCTTGCAGGCCCTCTCTGGCTGCTGCAGGAGGGGAGCTGGTGCCATGGAAAAGCCATGGAAGCCCAGGCTGAGGTCCATGCAAGCTGCCCAGGGCTTTGTTTCCAGGGGGTTAAATATCTTTTTTCCCCAAAAACAAATCCTTGGATGCTGGTGAACAGGGGAGTGAGCAAAGATCAACAAGGATTTTGAGACCATTAGGGATTTTTCTGTGTTTAACATATACAGGAATCCACAGAAATTAGATGCTAAAATACCCCTGAGGATGCCACAGTCTGGATGTTGCCCTGCTCAGCTGTGGGGATGCCCTGGTTGTTACCAACACCCCTTGTAAAGAATGAAACCAGGAAAGTGCTTACTCCAGGCTCCGGAGCCTCTTCAGTTCCTCCCTGAGAGTTTTGTTCTCTTCCCTCAGGCGGTTGGTCTCGTTTGCTGCAGGGACAGAGATGGTGCTGTGAGTTCAGGTGCTGCAGAGAGAGAGCTGATGCTCCTCGCAGCTCACTGGGGTGCCTGGGGGAGGAGGAGGGAATGGCACCGGGTTTTGGAGGGATGCTGAATTTCCTTCCTTCTTTGTTAACATGCTGGGGCTAAAGGATAAAAGAGAGCAACTTTCTGACTCAGGTTTCATCGGGATTGGGTCTGCTTGCAGCTCGCCCAGCTCAGGGGCAGAGCACGACCCACATGAGGCAGTGGTGGGTTGGACATAGCCAACATCCTGCCCCTGAACACCAGGGCAGGGTGAAGAGGGGGTGCTGTGTTAGGGGGAGGGCTGGGGGTCTCTGGGGGGATCAGACAGAGGCCAGAGGGAGCTGTGAGCACCCAGCACTGGGTGCTGCAGCAAGGAGGCCACAAAGAGCATGGGTGGGCTCCCAGGCATGGTGCCTTGCCTTGCTCCTGCTTGAAAGCAGCACTCGGGGTGCAGTGGCATAGCAGGGGAGATAAACCAAGGGCTCTTGGCACCTCTCCATCCCTCCTAAATGCCTTATCTCCTTTACCCCCATGACCCTCCCTGGGCTGCTCAGATCCCCAGGGAAAAACACCCTGTGCCTCAGCAGTGCTGGGAGCTCTGCCAAAGGCTCAGGAGAGGATCCATCACACGTGTTGCTTGATTTCATTTACCCGTGCTGAGCTGCTGCTGTGACTTTCCTGTCTTTGCCAGAGTGTTGCTCCTGCTGTGCCAAATGCATCCTTTTCCCAGGCAGCTGACATGGCCTGGAATCTCTCGTTTTTCTGGAGGTGTGGAGGACTGCAACCCCCAGCTCTGATGATTTGTGTGAAGGGTTATGTCTGCTTGGGGGGACGCGAGCTGCCATCCACGGTCCTGCTCCCTCCCTTCTCCCCATCCCCAAACCCTTCCCAGGTTCCTGCTCGCCACGAGGGCTCACATGCAAATATCTGGGAGAGGGGTTTGAGCAAAGACTCAGCCTGCCAAAGCTGATCTTACAGCGGGTGTCAGTACGTACAGAGGATGAAGATGTGCTGCAGGCTCTGGAAATGAGAGGTCTCATACTCATTCTGCTTCTTTTTGGCCAGCTCCTGGGTGACCATGCATCTGTCACAAAGACCAGCTCGCAGCCTGGAGGAAGGAAACCCCACAGCTTGCTACCATATGGTTTCCATGGGAGAAATAAGTTCCTGCCCTCCCCGTGGAGAAGTGTGAACACCAGACCATCACCCAGAGCCACCTCTGCAGCCCAGCACTGGCCCTTGCACCCCTCCTGATCCAGTCCCACCACCACCAGCCTAGGAAAGCTCCTATACACGTGCCCAGGCTCCTCCAGCTCTCCCAGCAGCTGAGTATGGGAAAAATAGAGGTTCATGTGCTACATCCCGCTCTGGGGAAGACAGCAAATCCCAAACTCTCCCCCTAGGAGAGTGTAGTTGCTGCCACTCAGCAGCACCCTACTTAAAAACAAATCCTACCTGTTTTCTAACACCTTTACATTTTCTTTAAGGACCTTCTGTTGTTCCCTTAACTGGTGATTTTTAGCAAATAGCTCTTCAATTCTCTGAGCATCGCTAGTTGAAGAAACAGAACAAAGACAAGAAGGTTATTAGATTTCTCCCTAAACCCCATGCCTTCATCCACAATGCCCTTATTCTTGTGTGTCAGGAGGGGAAACAAATGTGTTGGAGCCTGGATGCTGCCCTGTGACACCCTCCTTGGAGTCAGCAGCTTAATTCCTCGCAGTTATTGCTTCCCAAGAGGGCAAGAACCGGCTGGCACAAGCATCACCTGCCAGTGGGAAGGCAAACTGGAGCTGGACTGGGATCGCCCAAGCCCTGCCTGGAGCCAAAAGGCTTGGATTTGGCAGTGCCAGAATGGCAAATGGTGCTCTCTAATCCAGCAGTGTTGGAGGATAACTGGGGAAGTCTGAAATTCCAGTGGTGTAACCACCCCTCTGCCCCCCCGCCCTGGGATCGCTCACCGGCACTTCTCCGTCGTCAGCTCCGTCACCTTGCTGTGCAGACCTGGAATAATGAGCAGACACGGAGAGGTGGGTGTTTATTGCCAATCCCCTGGCACTCAGGAGCAAACGGCACTGATGGAATTTCAGGAAGGTGAGTGGCTTTGCAGAAATCTCATCCATTCACAAGCCTTATCTCCGATAAGGAATAACACATTGCATGTGTTAAGCACTGTCACAGTTTAATGGAACTGGGAAAGTTGTACAAAGTCTGAGCTCATTCTGTATCCCCACTATTTAATGAGTCTGCATTTCCTTCCCAGACCCAAAAAGTCTGGTTTAGTTTTGTTTCTACTTATTTCCCACTACAGCTCACATTTCCCAGGTGGGCAGTATTTTATAGCTTTCAGGGTTGGAAAGCATCTTGGAGAATATTTACAGCTGAACAGCTTTCCTTGATGGATCTGCAGACATTGTATCCTGTCAAATCCATTTTATGCAAAGTAGATGTAAACATGTGGTTTAAATTGCTCAACAGTTTCCTCTAATTCTCACACGGCTTGAAATTACACAAGAGAAGAATGGATTCATAAGCCAGAATCATCCAAAAGTGCTGAAGTTTTGTTCATAATATTGATACTGGGAATTATTCAAATAGGAAAACAATTGGACTTGGCACTTGGTTGCTTAACCTAATGGGTTTTATTTTAATAATGTATGACCTGAGAAATAATTTATTCCCTAGAGGAATAAGCTATCCAACCTGACTCAAATATTTCCTTTAACAGAGCTTCATCTCCTGCTGCTTCTGTCTTACAGATTATTGCATCTTTCTGCTTTCCCTTTGATCCCTCAGTATCCAAATACACTCCAATCCTCACTGCTTGGAGCAGATGTCCAGCAGGTGTGTGTGTCACCTCTGCAAAGCTCCCAGCTCCCCTTTACCACGGACCATGACAGCAGGGGCAGGAAAGGAACCAAATCCCCCGTGGTTCCTGCTTGCAGCAAGTGGGATTCCTGCTGGGACTGAGCACCTCCATGGTTTGCTTTCCAGGAGCATGGAGAGCAGGAATGTCCTCTCTCTTCTGCTCCTTCTCATCATTTAAAAGTTACTTTTTTCTCAGTGTGCCAATGAGAGGTACCAAGGTGCCATCAGAGGGTGTTCTCCCCTGAGGGACAGGCTGTGACCCCATGTCCCAATCCATCCCCGTGGGTGCTGCTTGCTCAGCACTAATCCCCAAAGCTCCCTAATCTGCACCTGCTCCTCCTCCCTTCAGGTTACATTACAAAGAAATGGATCTTGGCCAGTTTTTGATAAGACATTTTTTGTCTCCCTACCTTGGACCTCTTTCTCGTGGATTTCCTTGAGCTTGTTCAGGAACTCTGCAAAACTCTCTGCGGTCATGTTCAGGACTGAGCCACACACCAGGCTCTGTCCTTTTGCTTCAAATTATTCAGGTTTCAGCCTAAAATAGAAAGAAAAAGTCCAACAAAAGAGATGTGTCGTGTGCATGTGGTGCTCTGGAAAGGACAAAGCCCAAAGCTAGGAAGGGAAATCATTTGCTAAACCGGGGATGCATTTTTGTCCACCCTGCCTCAGCGCTGAGCATAGCTAAGAGCATGTCTTAGATACTGGGAGAAGCCCAGCTGGAAAATCAGGCTTTTCCTCTACTTGTTGGGCAGTTTAAATTGCATTTCTCTGGGATGAGGTGGGGTAGGGCATCTTGAGCATAAAGAAGGGACTGCAGAACTCGTGTTGGAACGACATGGGGACTGATGATGGGGAAATTCACAACAGCTTTGGTGCTTGAGCCTGATGGGCTCATCTCCTGCTGGGATACTCCCATGCATCCCTCCTCCCTCTGGCACCACACACAGCTTTCACAGAAGCAACACACAGCACTTGGCCGCCCCACTGTCACTGCCCAGGCTTTATACATGGCCTCGCTGGCTGTACCCTCTTTGAAACCTTGGGAGACACCCAACAGACCTTTTTCACCCAATGTTACAGAGAAACCAGGAGAGGTGGTGTCCAGAGCCAAGACTTGCAGGGAGCTGGCATGAGCACAGCACCCGTGGGGTCCTCTGGAACCACCAAACCCACACTGGGAAAGAGGAACCTCCACATGAAGGCATTTAGCATCTCCACATGGGATCTTCTCCCCCAAAAATCATTCTGGGTTAATGAGTCATGGCGAGTAACCCCAATACCAACAAAGCACCTGGACACTCAGCCTTCAACCACGAAGAGATGACCAGGGAGAAAACCTCCCCTGTGTTGCTGGAAAGTGAAGGGTGGGCTGGGATCTGGGCTTTGCAGCCCCACGGGGAAGGTCTGTGCTGGGTTCCAGCGCTCTCCCAGCCCAGCTCCCGCCCGTGCCTTTATCTGCATGCAGAGCAGGGATGTGCCAGATCGCCTGCATATGCAAGATGTGGGCACGCAGAGCTGGAAGAAGAAAGTTTCCCCTAAAGCATCTGGTTTTCAAAAGAAATGAGGCACGCGCCAGCAAGCACAAGCAGCGAGCTCGGCAGGCTCGGATCGGCGGAGCAGCTGCCTGAACACGAACCATCCCAGAGCCACTTTGGCTTTTGAGCAAATCTGATGCAAACAGAGTAGAGATCTCACTCTCTGGGGAAACAATTAAAGAATATTCACTGCTCCCGCTTCCCAGGGCATAACCCACCCGTTCCCAGGCTGAGTGATCGATCCCGGCAAATAAAAGCATGGTGTGGCTCGTCCAGCTCGAGATCTCCTGCTGTGAAATGGGATTGGGAGCTGACCTCAGCCCCAAGAGCCACAGCTGAAAACCAGCCAGGGGAAATAACGTGCAAAACAGGAAAAAACCCTCCTGATGTTAATGGGATGCACTTCCAAGGATCACTGAGTCCTAAATTCGGCTCTGCCCTGGGCAAAGCACCTCCCCAGGGCTGAAGGGAGGTTGTGAGATCAACCACTGCCACCACGGGACTGACACCCCAAGCGCCAGCGGGGAAGGCTCTGAAGCACTCAGGCACTAATTCCATTTTCATTCTCCAGTGCTGTAATCTGGGAAGAGATTGCAACTGTGAGCAGAGGAGTTGGTGGCTGCATGTGCTCCTACTGTGCTCACTGCTGCTGGGTCAGGTCCTGCCCACCTTGTACTAAAGGGTACAGCCCTTTCCCCAAGGCTGGTGTCTCCGAGGGCTGAACCCAGCATTTCGAGACACAGGGCTCCAGCTCCGCCATCCCGGGAAGGTGACACCCTGGCTGGGACTGGTGCCAGCCCTCTGCTCGGGGAGGTAGGGCTGGGCTGGCATGTGGTGGGAGGTGGGAGGCGCGGGGGCAGCCCAGGTGCTCGGTGCCGGATCCGGATCCCTGCAGCTGTGACTCAGTGCTGCAGGCAGAGCCCGGCAGATCAGGATTTGGGGTTGGGGTGTGGGCAACACCTTTGCCTTCTGTGCATGGCTGAGGCCGTGGTGCCACCAGGGTTGGGGCTCACTGCTGATTTTCTTCTCCTCAGAGTTCTCAGGCAAGTGGGGACCTGTGACCTGCTGCAGGTCCAATCAGCAGGGAAAAGCTGACAGTTTTGGTGATTTTTGAGATGCCAGAACCCATCTCTGCCTGCAGATGGAACAGCTGCTCTGTGGCAAATCTGGCGAGGACCTTGGGTCTTGTCTGTGCACACACATGGTAACAGAGACCCTGCATGAGCATCACTCCCCATATGTCTGTTCCCAGGATTCAGCCTTTTGCAGCAGCAGAACAGCCCCACCAACAGCCCAGGCTCCCTGAGAGGCTCAGCTTTGCTCCCTCTTGCCCGGTGTGGAGAGGTGAAGGTGTGAAGCCGCAGCTCCCAGCTCCTCTACTCTGCTCCAGAGGATTTATTGAGGGAGATTTATTGCTGAAGCCCAGAGCACAGAGTGGCTCAGTGTGGAGCTCTCTCCCTGAGACAGGGATTTTATTTACAGCCCCGAGCCCTTTGCAGAGCTGTCACTGTGATGTAGAGCCCGCGGTGCCAGATGCGGCCCCGTGGCAGGGCTGGAGCAGCCCTTTGGGGTCCCGGCAGGGCCGGGCGTATTTCACAGTGACGGCTGCCCTCTGCAAACAGAGCCCCAGTGTCGGGGACCAAAGGTGAACTCCTCATCCAGGCCCTAAATCTGAAGGGTTTGGAGAGCCCAAGACCTGGGGTAGAGCTGTTGTTGACTGCCATGGCTTTGCTCACCTGTGCTCTGCATCCCTCGATGCTCAGCTCAGGGTGGGACAAGGGCTCCAGGTTGGGGCACAGGGATGTCCCTGGGATGTCTGCTCTCATGCACGGGGCTGGGGCAGCCCCCAGCATCTTCTGGGTACCAATGGCATCACTCCTTGGGCAGGATGCTCCTGTTGTGGCTGGGGAAAGGAAAAGCAGCAGGGAGGTTACTTTCTGTCCCATCCAAGGGGGCTGGGGAAGGGATGGACTTGGGCGGCTGGCTCTGAGAGTAACCCCCATTCCTTGGTTCCCAGGGGGTTACTGACCTCTCAACACCATCCCCAGCACTGTCTGTCACACTCACAGTGAGCCACAGCGCATTCCCACCCTCAGCTGTGTCTCCTTTCAGAAGGATAAAGCAGCTCATTAACTAAATGAGCTTAAATCATTAAAAAAAAAAAAAAAGCAGAAAAGAAAAAGGCAGGACTGTGACATTCTGACACTGTGGGATCAGTGAAGCTTAGTGGATTTACCACCAGATATTTCCCCATCAGCAGTGCTGGAGTTGTTCAGCTCTGGGCTGGATTGATGTCACACACCTTTCTCTGGGCAATTGTTGGGCAGAGCTGCTATAACCAGCCAAAATTTCTTTCCTTGGCTACCCTACTAGATTCCTGGTCTAATTTTAGAATTATAATACAAGTTTGTACTCAGAAAAACTGCCTGATCACTCATGGAAAATCTGCAGTGCCAGGAGTATTTCACAGGCCAGTGTGGAGCTAATGCTCTTTGCTGATGTACTTTGCTTGGCAGTTTGAAGAGGGCTTTTTTGGTAGGTTGAGGGATTCTTTTTTTCTTGCTGGGTATTTATTTATTTGCATGACTTAACATGGCACAGACTGCCCTAAAATGGAACCCAGTGACTGCTCTCCACTGTGCTGGGTTTGCTGTGGGTGCTGCACAGGGGCTGCCAGACTGCAAAATTACCTCCCAACAAGTGAGACAGGAGGAGCAGCCTTGGCTCTTGCCTCTCCAGGGAGGAGGATTTGGTGCCTTCCTCTACCTCACACAACCTGAAAATCCTCCCCGGAGCAGGGCAGCTGCTCCGTGCTGCTCCACCAGCCCAGGGGCCGGTTTGCAGCGAGCCCCAGGGTTGCCTCTGCTGGCTGTTGCAGGGGGGTCCCACTTGGGTGATGTGGAGCTGCAGCACGGCTGCAAACTGCCCCAATGGCCCTTTGGGTTTGTGGGCACTGTGCTGCTCACAGCCCCCTGAACCAGTCCAACAGGATCAGCAGCACCAGGGAGATGCTGGCCCTGCTCACGTGTGCACAGACGTGTCCCACTGCAGGGAGAGCAGAGCTGGAGCAAACCCTCCAACCTGCAGCTCCAGCCTCAAGTCACAACCTGCACACTGATTTACTTCTACCCCATAAAGTCTCTGTTGCCATAATACAGCACAGTCCTGGTGATCACAAACCCAGCAGCTCAATTTCTCCCCCACTACCCTGGCCCTGTGAAGGCAGCTTCTGCTTCTCCAGATGCTGTGGCAGTCACCAAACCCTCAATATGGGTTTTCTTCCATTTCCTCATTTCCACTTAAGAGCCCCTATTCCCCTCAAGAGCCCCTTGCAACAGGAACCTTGTTATCCTTGCAACAGGGACACCCCTGCTGCCAACTCCAGCCAAAGAGTCTTGGCTGCCCTGGGCTTGCAGGATCGCTAAAGCCAGAGCTGTTGGTCCTCTGCAATACCTGAATATACCCAGGAATCTGACTTTGGCTTTTACATAGCAGGGTGAGCAGTTTGAGGGTCTCTCCTTGCACCATCCCCAGCTGGGAGGGTGGTTTTGTCCTCCCACTCCCCAGCTCCTGCTGCTTTGCTGAGGTTTAACAGTAAATATTTGTTCTGCTCCCCACTTGATAAGGAATGACGTTTGGACCCACCAGCTGTGCCGTGATGCTCCCCAGAGTGTGGTGGGCTTTGGGCAGACCTGTGGGCAGGCCTGTCTGCCCACAGGAGGATTCAGAAGAGGGTTAAAAGTAGCCACTTATCTGCCCGTTCATCTCGGGGTAACCACAGGTTCTATAAACATTACTCAATTAACACCCCAAAATGCTCTGGGAAGTGGGTAATGAGACATTATCACGTTTTTAGGGTGTTTTAATTGCAAAGTGGCGAGGCTCAAGAATAGCTCAAGGCCCTGTTGGGATTGGAGGCATGTGGTCACTGCCCATCCAAAACACTCCCACTGCCACCCCCAGCTGCAGAGCCCCTGGCCAGGCAAAGTGGCAGGAAAATACCCTGGGATTCTCTGATAGATGGTGGTTATCACCCTGCTCCCTGCTTGTGATCCTGTTATGCTGCTCATGCTGCCTGGACAGCACCTTGGTCTCTCTGTCTTCTCCTCCATGGCAGGAGACCTCCCCAGAGGGTCTCCTCAGAGCCCGCACTGCTCCTGGCATGGGGAATCCATCATTTCTGGTCCTGCATGGGAAAGCAGGTCTTGTGTGGGAGAAGGGGCACGAAGGTTCCTCTCAATCCCGCTTCCATTAGCTGGCACCTCTGCTCCTGCTGTGTGAGGGGTGTACGGGCAACCTGAGTCAAGAAAATGGCCATGCAAACAGAAAGAACAGATCTATCTCCCCGGATATCCCCAGATGGTGAAGTCTTGGACAGGATTAGCTTTTCTCTTCAGCACTAAAAAAGGAGTAACATCCTAGGAAAACCCAATCCTGCAAAAACCTTCTGGGTGTTTAGCCCTGCTTCAGCACCAAGGATGAGTCTTACCAGCTCAGCCCCACGTTGTGCTGTCCAACAGCTGGGACAGACACGGTTGGGCATCTCTGCATGTCCCAAATGCCTGGTGGCACACTGGTGTTGGGGACACGTTGCCCCCTAGGCTAGGTTCTGAATCAATGCATCAGTGTCCTGCATCCTCCAGCGCGGGGGGGGATCTGTGGCCATCTACCCTGTAAGTGCTCTGAGGACATTCCCCATCGTGGCACTGTCCCAGCAGAAGGGACAAGGAGCAGGCAATGGGGCCAGTTCAGCCCACAGCAACAGACCCCTGTGCAGGGAGGCAGCGTGTGTGGGCACAGCCTCTCCCCTGCAGCGATCCCACCACCGCTTCCTTCCTCCTGGATTTAAAGTAGGGAAGAAGGCTGCCAGCCCTTGGTAGCATTACACCTCATGCCTGGGGCTGCTGGAAGCCCAGCGAGCTCCAGCCTCTCTCAATATTTGTGCTGCCTGAAGGAACATATCTGGACAGCCCAGGAGAGCACTGTCAGCATGTCCCACAAGGGACACAACTGGGACAGAGGTGGGGCACAGAGGGCCACCAGCCAGGTAGCAGGGGTCGCCACAACCCAGCTCCAAGCTGCCACTGAGAGAAAAAGGAGCAAATTTATTCTCAGCTTTGGCAACAGAGATGAGTTCAAGGTGTGAAATGGGGTGGGAAGGGAGACCCACAACTCCATTGAAAGTTATTTGGCGCCCAGCACATGCATGGCTTGGTGCAGGTCAGGGCTGCCCGAGATGCTGCACGGAAGCTGGGTCAGGTGTGGAAGGGGGTGATGCCCCCTCAGTGCCCAGCACCAAAACCCAGGTGCTGCCTGCCCAGGATGGGCGCTACTGCCATCCCACACAGTCCCACAGTCCAGCCCACATGGCCACAGCTCTGCTCCCCCGTGGCTGTCACACTGCTGGATGCTTGCTCAGAGAAGTTTTCTGTTCCTTCCTCTGGTCCTCGCTGGCCAGATGCAAATGCGACTGGGCTGCTGGTACTCACATAAACCCTGACACCCACAAATTGCTCTGACCCTCCACAGCTATTTCACTCCACCTGAGTGGATCTGGATGCCATTTCTCGGCATTTCGGATCGCAGGGATATCCCATTAACTTTCATGCTCGAGTGGACAACGCCAGAGGAACAGTTTTTGCCAACAGGAGAGCCCTGAAGTCCTGGCTGGGAAGCTGTCCCCAGCCCAGGCAGGCTCAGGTCCACTCCCCACTGACCCCTCAGAGCTGCCACTTTGCCACAAACCATCAGCTCCCCAGCTGCTACACAAATCCAAATTTCCTCCTCGAACTCTGAGAAAAGCAAGCAAACCCATGACACACCAACCTCTGCCCATCAGATGGGAGCTGGACCAGGCTTCGCGTCTGCTGGCACTGAGTGACAGCTCTCTCAGCGCTCTGCTGAGCAAATTTTGGGCAGCTCTCCCCTCGTGGCTCACACCAGCTCCATTCCCAGCTACACAACACTGCCCAGGATGCTGGGGGACAGAGGAAAATCAGTGCAAGCACAACACTCACGTTGGAGGACTGCGTCTGTGTCTCTTCTTTGGCTCCTGGAGCTCAGTTAGGTCGTGATCAGCAGACGGTCATCTGGGACACGGGAGACAGGAGTGAGCAGTGTGGGTGAACTTGCACAGACAATAAGCCATAATTTTTCCTTGCAGCCTAACTGGTTCTACTGGTTTGCGTTTCTTTGCCCCAGCAGCAGAAAGGAGGCTCAGCTTAACTAAAGCTGCCTGACAGGTTCTGCTGTAACACAAAAAGTGGCAAGACCAGTATGGTGTGAACCCAGATAGAGATTTGATTGTTTTCCCATAATTACAGCTCAACCTGCGCTGTTGGTTGAAGTCAATCACATTAGCAAACAGACCCTTTTAAATAATTCATCCAGCATTAAGATGGGAAGTTTTTTTGTTTTATACAACTTGGCACTTTTGGAGAGGAAGAGAAAAAAGAGAAAAAGAAATGTGACAGCAGCAGCATCCTACTAAACTAGAGTGGCACAGCTCAGGGCACTCAACAGCCCCCAGCCCAAACACTCGGGAGAGGGAAAGGGATGTGCCCAAATTGACACGAATGGCTGTTCCAAGTGCAGGGTGAAAGCCCATGGTCCTGGACTGTCTTCTGGGGGCATTTTGCAGTGGCTGGGGATACTTTAGGGACCAGTCAGGAAAGGCTGGGTGACTTGGGTGCTGATCCTGGCCAGCAGCCCTGGCTTAGCCCGGGTTTCCTCCCAGCTCCTGCTGCTGACACAAGCAGCTCTCGCCCTAAACCGTGGGCTGGTGAAGCCGAAGGCAAAATGGACACTTCCTGAGCCTTTGAAGTGCAGCTACTTCAGCATCCCCTGGGGAAAACGCTGGCACGGTTTCCCCTGCCCAGGCTGGGCAGGGACAGCCTTCCCCCGCAGTGCTGCAGACAGCAGCAGCTCCTAGGAAAAAGCAAGAGATGCTCTTGCTCCCCATCAGCCTGGCACTCATAAAAAGGAACAGAAAGTTGTTGCCTACGTATCTGGGATCCCGACAGCACATCCTGCTCTGCCAAAAGCTGCCCTGCGAGCGGGGCCCTGCTGTGCTGGCACAGCCACCTCCGAGCGCGGCTCTGGCTCGGGAGGGACGCGTCCCTCTTGCTTAATAGACGCGCAGCCTGAGGAGGGTGGTTTCCCTGTGACATTTCCAGGGCCAGCGGATAGGGAGAGCTCCTGTGGAAGGGGATTTGGAGCACTGAGGCTGAGCTGCCCCTCCTCTGAGTCATCTCATGCCGCTCATCCCCAGAGCTCGGTGCCCAGACCCTCTGCTGGTGTAAAGTCCGCTCCATCCACCAGCAGTGATGCCACCAGGCTGCCTTACACCCCAGCTGCTGAGGCGGCTCCTCAGTCATCCCAGCAGAGCACGGAGCATCCTTGGCAGTGTCTCCCTGTGGCAATCACACCTCTCAAACGGCGGCTTTGAGCTTTGCTCCCGCGCACGGACAGGTCGGGCAGGTGGGAGCAGCCAGGGCTCCCAGGAATGCGGCTGCACACCCATGCTATGGAAATGGGTGGCAGGTAAACAAGCAGCTGCTCGGCAAGCCGTGGTCCTGGGCAGGCCTGTAGGGACTGTTCGGTGATTGCTCTACGTGCATGAAATTCCTGACTCATTCCTCTGCAAGAGAGACACAGCACAAGGTTAAGGGGGTGTTTTCCACCCAAGCCTTCTCATGAGCCACCTGCAATGGGCAGAGGGAAGCTCTTGGCCTTAATTTTCCCTCTTTCCTTTTGAGCCCTTTGTTTTACTGTCGGATATGACACTTAGAGATCGACTGCTTGATATGATCTGGTACCTCAGGCTGATGCTTGCGGTGGTGGAATTAATGGCAACCACATGGAAGAGAGATCCTTGCTCAGAGCAGCCTGGTGACATCATGGGAGGGGCAGTGGGGTAACTGGGATGTGTGGGGCTTGGGGAGATCACCTGCAGCAGCCAGACCTCTGAGCAGTGACACTGGGATGTGGAGCATGAGCCATGGGGGCACTGACACCATCCCACACCTGCCTCCAACAGTTCAGTGGCTGCTCTGTCTGGAGCATCAAGGAAAGAAACACCAAAAGAAGGGCTTGATGAGACCAGCTGCTTGTGGGATGGAGGAGGCTTGAGGCAGAGCAGCTGTCTGGAAGTGTTGTGCTGGTGCAGAAGAAGGCAGAACGGACATTTCTGGGAATCATCTCCATGTAAGTTCCTCTTGTCTCGCAGGTGTCTACTGATGATCACACAGATTGCTCACAGAAACCAAGGGTTGTCTGCTTCCTGGTTGAAGAGCCAAAAGATCTGGGTAGGAGTGGATTTCTTTACATCTAGGGACTTGAAAAAAATTTTAAAAAATAATTTCAAGCCCTTTTTCTAGAAGAAAAAATATAAAATAAAGAAAGCAACAGAAATTCACTGATGCAGTAGGGAGATATTTGATCTCGATCACCCAAATGCAAAGGATAAAAACAGGTTAGAATTCAGGAAAAGCTGGCCACCAAAATTAACATTTATTATGGCTGCAGGTTATCCTTCATTTCATAGGATCAATAGAATGGAAAAAATCCCCCCAGGTGATTTCATGGTGACATGGCCAGAGCTGGAGACCAGCATCCTGCAGTATCACTGGAACAGGAGCTGCTAGCCTCATGCTGGGCTGAAATGGGCGCCTGGGCCGTGGATGTGGGTGGAGGCCCCAGGTGAGGATGCTGTTAAAGCCCATTAGGGTGCTGACAAAAGCATCATTAGCAATAACTCATGGGCACGAGGGATCAGGCAAACACCTTCCTGGGCAACGTGTGCCAGTGCCTCACCAGCCCCATAGTGAAGGATCTCTCCCTGATATCTAATTTAACCCCGCCCTCTGCCATTTTGAAGCCCTGGTCCTGTCACTTATCACATATCAGCCTGAGGACTTCAGAACCGGGTCCTCTTGGGCTTTTCATCAAATCCCATCAGAGCAAACCCAAAAGAGTTCCTTCAGCAAGAACAAGCACACGGGAACAGCATCTCTGGGCAGACGCTGCTCCACAGCAGACACAGAAACAAAGGCAGAAATAGAAAGGGGAGGTAGATCAACGTTGCCAGGAGGGTGCTGCAATGAGAGAAGGAAATATTCCCTCGATCAGCCGCCCCATCCCGCCAGGAATACCGAGCGGGCTGTGGCAGGACACGCACGGAAGGCAGCACACACATGGCAGGCAGCTTCCACCAGAGGCTGCTCGATGGCTTCGAAACACCTCCGCTGCCTGCAGCTGCCTGCAAAAGACACAGCCCCGGGATGTCGCCCGGCTCGGGATTTGGGAGCCCACAAGCTCGGAGGGCTCCCGTCCAACTGGGCAGTGCTGGGTGCTGCACCCGAGGGATGAAGCATCATTACCTGCAGGACCAGAGCAAGGACGTTGCTGGCTGCTTTTCTCACCTTGAAAAGGTGGAAAGGCTCTGTAAAAGTGAGACAAAGAGAGGCTTAGCTAAACAAGTAGTTTTCTGGTGTTACGAGCATTTAAATCACGCTAAATGACAAAGGCAGCCCGCCCTTGTGGGCTGTGGTTGTGCCACTTCTCCCTGGATTTGCACGGGGTGGCACTGGGTGACACAGGGTGCAGGTGAACAGGAGATGCTTTAACTTCAGAGGTCACCCACAGATCTCAGAAGTCTGCACAGAAAAACCTACCTTAAATTTCCATTGCTAAAAGATACAAAACCAGATCAGCTGGGAAAAGGGCAGCCAGTGTGAGGGTTTTCTCTCAGCTGGAAGGAGAAGCAGATGAGTCCTTTCCACTCTGGCTTAGCTTTCCTTCACCTTCTCCAGCCTACACCATCTGGGCTGCAAACGCCCTGGGTGTGCAGCTCTTGCCTTCCAAGGTGCTGGGAACGTGCAGGAGAGTACAAAGACATCCTCAAACTGGGTGGCAGCTGTTCTCAATGAAGTGCAAAGGGGTGGTGGGAAGGTAGCTGTCGATGTCAGGCTTTGGCACAACTTGTCTAGTCAGGAAACACGTTGTAAGTTTTTGTGGTCCCACCTAAATTCACCTGTTCCTGTTGCTCACATTTTCCCAATAGACAAATGTTTAAATATTTTATACCCTGCAAAAAATAGTCTGTCTGTGTGGATGGTGTGGCTTGCAGAGCTCAGGGTACCTGGCTCTCTGCTGAGGATGCTGAGGGCTGGGTGGGCTGTGCCAAAAGTTGAAACGAACTCTTCTTAAACTTTACAAAAATGTGCTTTTTTTGACTCATCCGTCTTCATTCCAGCTCTCAGCCGGCAGCGGCTGAGCCCAGGCTGGGGAATCACAAATGCATTGTGCTGCTGGTGTTCTTCTCTTCACCTCTGCCTTCCCCTCGTTCTGCAAGGAGGAGGTGAATGCAATTAGGGTTTTGTAACCATTTCCTCTCTAGCATGAAAACACGTAGGGGGAGTTCACAGCTGGCTCCCACTGCCCAGGGATGGAGGACAGCCAGGCAGCCCCTTTTGCATTCCTGTCCAGGCTGCACCAGGATGCCAATCTTGCCCAAAATTTATCTTTTTTTTTCTATGGGGAGAGGGGAGCCAGGTCTTTTTTTCAAAGGCTAAACCAAGGAGGATCCCACTGTCCTCTGACGCCTCTTGGCTCTCTTTTAAGCAGTCATGACCCATAGTTTGAGAAACTCTGCACTTAATAGTCCTTCCTGTCTCTTACTCCTCCATCTCTGCTCTTGTCTCCTGCAATATCCATTTTCCCTTGCCCCTCCCTCCTCCCCTGGCCAAAAAGAAGTAAAAAATTAAGTGTGAATTTCAGAGCAAAAGATGCTTTTGTGTTTTTTTGCAGAAATGCTGAGAAGTGAAGGAAAAACCCTTCCCATAAATTATAGTCCCATGAAAATGGCTCAAATTGCACAGAGTTTGCAAATTACAGAAGATGCAAATGTCAACTGAAGAAACTCTGGCAGTAAATATTTTTTGTGACTGCTTCGTTAGCAAAGCTTTTCACTGGAAAGGCTCCTGCTCTCGAGAGCTGGGGAAGGATGACAGCTCTTAGGCTTTAAATGGTTTACCCATAACACACAACTATGTCATTTATCCCTCTGTAATTAATTAATTAATAATATCTCAGTATTAAAGACAGGAAAACTTACTTTGAACTTCATTTCTGGTGCAGATCCTTGGAAAGAAAGATGCTCCATAGCTCTCCTTGGCTCTCCCTGATGTGTTATCTCCAGTGTGGCAGCACCTGAATACCCAATATAGGAGCTGTGAATGTGCCAAAGTTGGGTTTTTTCCTCTGTTTCCATCTTCTCTTTCCCATGATGGAAAACCAGAAGCAAAGTGCTCATGCCACAATAAAAAGCAGGAATGAGAGGATCTGCTTGAGTCTAATAGAAGTGGAAAGAGCAAATGTCAAACCAGCTGTGGAGCATCTAATCCACTAATCCATCACTGGTTTTTCACCAATCCCTAACTATATAATAATTTTGTTTTAAATAACAAAACATAGAAAATCAAATTCTTTGATTTGCAGTGGTGGCTGATCAACTTTTAGGCAATCCACAGTAGCTCTCCACCAAGTCAGGCTGCAAATCTCCCTCCCTGCTCTCAGGTTCTTCCCTGGTGTGGCACTGTCAGCACGGTGTACACGACTGTGCCATGTCTGGGATTTACATCCCTTCCTCCTGAGCACAGATAAAGACAACATCACCCCAACTATTTAAAAGAGCTTCTGCAAAATCCTTCGCCAAGTGTGAAAACTCCTTTGTGGAATGTGGTAGATTTGGGCCAATTTCTCCCCCACAAGGGCTGTGTCCAATTCACAACCTTCCAGGCAGGGTTTTGCAGGCTCCCCTTGCCTGTGTTGCTCCCTTGCCTTGGGGTGGGATGCGATGGAGCAAACATGCTTGGCACACGGGGCTGGCTGGAGGATGGATCCTGCAAACCTTCCCTCTCCCCTTCATCTGCCCATCCTGCCTGGAGGGCTCTGAGCACACCCACCCCAGTAAAACCACTGCAGCCACACACTCCTGGGTGCCCCCCAGGAGCCTGCCCCTCATACAACTCCTTTTGGGAAGTATTTTAGCACGTTCCTCTCCATCACGTGGTAAAAGCAACACCCGCTCCATGCTCTTTGCAGCAATGAATGTGAACCTAGAAGTGAAGGGTTTCGCTGCCTGCCCCCATGCTGGCCTGGCTGCTCCCAGCCCCATGATTTATGCTTTGATTTGGGAATGCCTCTTCCTGCCAGGTGATCACATGGGCCTTTGCCTGCACATTATTTTTGCATTTGCTTTTGCTTCCCTTCCCTCCCCGCTCCCCCCTCAAAATGGTTTTCATTTTTATTAAAGCAATTTGTTCTGGCAGTTGCCAAAGGCTTATCGGGTTCGGCACATGTTCAGACAAGTTGTGCCTGGTGATTTTGGAGGTGGGGTGGTGTGTTTGGGGGGAAGAAAATGCATGAAAGCAACTCCAGAAAGGCTGTTGAGCAGGGCTGGAGTGATCGTGGCCCAGCTCCAGCACCAAGATTTTGGCTCCAGTCGAGGGTGGAGGTCAGGAGCAAGACAGTCTGCCTGGAGCTGGGGAGGACCAGAAAAGGGGCAAAGAGAATGGGGAGAGTATTTCCACCCCCTTGAGCTGTTTGCCATGTGGCCACTGCCAATCTGGAGCTGTTGGTATTTAAAATGGCATGTAGAGAGGCATCCCTCCTCCCTCAAAGGTATGTTAATGAGCATCCTGTTAAGAAACTCCTTGGAAACTTCAAGGGAAGACAAATCCTCTTGGCTGATAAATTAATTTTCTCCCTTTGCTTGACCCGTCAGTCTGTGCTGCCAGCAACGTTCCCATTAGCTTCGGCGGAGTTTGCCAACATTTGCTGAGATCCAAGACCCATAGAAATCCACTGGAGCCTTTCCATGGGTCTCAAGGAGCTTTGGGTCAAGTCTTCTGCCTCTGGGATGAGGCTTGGGGTCTGTGCATTGGCTGCCTGCGTAGAGCCTGCCGGTGAGTGATGAGCTGTTGAACAATGTCTTCATCTCTGGGCAGGGCTGGGAGGAGGGATGGGGATGCTAACTGGAACCAGCCTGGAATGAAGTCATTTGTTTCGCCACGCTGTTTCCCTTCTCCTCAAGGTTCCCCGGGAGGGAAGTGGAGCTCCCAGGCAGCAATGCCTGCAAAACCCCACGGCTCTTCTGGGGTTTTCTGTTTCGCTGTGTCAAAGCTTCACAGCCTCCGAGGACGTCACCCACCTCCAAAGAACACCCCACAACATCGCTCCCACCACCACAGACCTCCCACTGCTGCTTTCCTGCACACACCGCGGCTCTGCTGGGAAAGAGCTGTGGCAAGTGCCAGTGGCATGAGGCAAAGCACGGCCCCTGGGAAGGCTGCCCTGTCCTGGCCAAAGAGAGTGAAAAATCTCTGAACCGACAGTTTTTGAGCGCTCCTTGCGAGGCAGCTAAACACGAGTTTTATCAGCATACGAGAGCTTGCAAAGATAACACTTCAAAGGAAACACGTTCTAAATACACCTTTAAAAGCCTTAAAATGTAATTCCATAAATGTTTGTGTTACTCGGGCAAGAGATAAAGCCAAGTGGTATTACTGAATTGTAGTGGGGCTCAATACCTTCAAACTTCCCTCGTGTCCCTATCAGATGAATGGTTCACTTATTAATCTATATCTGGGTGCAGTGGAGCCCTTTCCTTTCTCCATAATCTTTTTTCCCCCATCTCTGTGTGCTGGCCACTTTGCTGCTCTGACAGGACCCAGGTGTGAGTGTGAATCCCAGCAGGATTGTGTCTCCGGGTTGATGCAGAGACCCTGTCCCCACAGCTTCACCCCACTCCTGAAGACTAACAAAAACCCCAAGGTTGTGGAGAAATAACAAAAGGCAATTCTCACTTAATTGGTGATGCTGGTCCCACTGGTTTGGAAGTGGTTGATCCCTTTGTCCGCTGCTGTTGGTGGATCAGGACTGTGATATTTCCCTGACCCAAAGGATGGACTGCAGGGGCCATACTTGGGTAGGTTTAGGTTAGGGATTAACAAGAAATTCTCCCCTGTGAGGGTGGTGAGTCACACGTTGCTCATAGAAACTGTGACTGCCCTGGAAGTGTTCAAGGCCAGGTTGGATGGGGCTTGGAGCAGCCTGGGATGGTGGAAGGTGTCCCTGCCCATGGCAGGGGGTTGGAATGAGATGAGCTTTAAGGTCCTTTCCAACCCAAACCATTCTGTCATTCTGTGATTCTGTGATATCTCAGCATTACAAATATTCTAGGAGAGATTCCTGGCATCCAAGGACTGTGAGGTACAAATATTCCATTTCAGGCTTTTTGTTTGTATCAAAGAAATAAAGAAAATCAGAAAGACAGGACTGAAGTAGCCTGAATTTAAATCCTTCACAACACTGTGATCAAATGAAAATGACTCCCACTAACACAATTCCAGAGAGCCTTGGCCCTGCCTGGGGCAGGAGTGAAGGAAATCCCTGCAATCTCTGCTTTTCTATGAGAGCTCGGTGCTGCTGTCGCTGTGGGCAGCTGGTGACATTACTGTGGGTATGTGAGAGTCTGGGGGGGGCCTGAGAGAGTTTTCCAATGAATTTCCCTGCAGCTTGTTTGGTCCCTGCCATGGTTATCGGGGAAAGCAGTGTGTCAGAACAAAGCATTGCCCCGACACCTCGGGAAATGTTGAGCCCTGGAAGCATCAATCCCGAAAAGCTATTTTAGGAAGCGAGCCTGCCCACGCTGGCACATGTGCAGCCCTCCGGCTCTCTGGTCTGGCAGCAGGATTTGGCCATTAATGGAAGATATCGTGCCTATTCACCCAATCCATCCTCGACTTCAGCTCAGCAGTTTTCCTGCAGCTCCCAATGGGGGGATCTGCCCGGAGTCCCAACAGCCATCACTGGTCCCACAATGACCAGTGGCACGCAGGAGCCAGGTAAAGGGACTTGTCTCTGAGGGGCTGCACAGCCTCTGAGGTGTTTTTTCTGTGTGAAGATTGGAGCTGAGACCAGAAGTTTTCCAGCAGGGCCTCCAGCCCCCACCCACAGGCAGGTCCTGGGCAGCACTAATGATACAGGAGTGGAAATCGATGGTGGTGCAAAGGCAGAACAAATTGATCCAAATCTGATGGACAAAAATTTTCCAGCACATCATTCAGTGCTCTTAAATACTTAACTAAATTCTGAAGGTGTTTTCTTCTTTTACCCCCTACAATCACCTTTCTCTAGCCTGTCAGACCACTTTCAAATTCTCTTCTTTCTCCCAAAAGAAAACCCTCTGTATTTCTTTGGATGTCAGAAAGCAAGACTTTGATATTTGGGTTTGATCCAGAAACACTTCACTCACTCTGAGCCAAAGGAAAGTCATTTGCAAATTTTTTTTTTTGCACTGCACAGTGCAGAAAGATGTTTAGAGAGAGCAGGGTGAAGAGTGGCCCAGGGTGTGCCACATCCCTGGGACCTTGTCCTGTTGAAGCCACCACTAGGACCCAACAAAAACCAGCTGTTTTCCCCCCTAACACCTACACAGTCTATAGGAAACATTGATGATGACACTTTTTGCAGGGAAGGCTGCTCTACCCTGCAAAAAGTATCTCTGGAAGCCCCATGACCAAGGGATGGCAGCTGGGAGCCACCCACCTGGGGGGCTGGGAGATTGCAATCAGGAGTCAGCAGAGATGAAGGATGGCAGAGGGAGAAATCCGGTGTTTTCTCTCAAGGAGGTGTTTTCTCTCCTTTATCTGGTGCACAAGCCATCCAGGCTGTGTGTGTGTCAACTGTCAGTGCCTGGGACACTTCACACATTCCCTGCTGCTCAGCATCCCAGGGCAACCCCAGAAAAGGCAGTGGCTGCAGCAGCACCATTGGCAGCTCAAGAGCTTTAGGCAGGGTTGTAAGCACTCATCCTTCTCTGAAAGTCCCTTTCTGAAGCCCAATTCTGTGCTTGCTCAAGGGCTCCTCTGGCTCCTGGTGCTCAGGATGAGTCCACAGCCTGTGGGGTTGACCCTGTGGGGTCAGGGCCACAGCTCAGTAAACTCCAGTCATTAATGGTAAATAAAGGCTTAATCATTTGTATAATCTTCCTTAATTACCAAAGAAAAGCAACTAGTCTGAGCCTACCCAGAGTCTGCAGTGTCAAACACTTCTCCCCGTGGTGATTGATGCTGGGTCCCCAAAATTCAAACTGATAGGAGCATGTGAGTGAATGCTGATGGGCAGGAGAAGGCACCTGGAGGGGACACATCAACCCAGGGCTTTATTTTCAGCCCAGAGCTCCTTGGCCCACAGCTGGGAGTGGTTCCTACCAGGGCAGTCCATCATGCTTGCTGGAAATGTCCACTCATCAGAAGAAAACACATTAAAATGCCACTCCTAATATTTTTGCTTTTCTTTCAGGCCAGGATACCCAGTTTTGTTGCAAAGAAGCTACTTTTAATTTTCTTTTTACCTGATGGTTATTCACTTTTCTTCCTACAAGAGCCTAGTGCTATCCACAGATAGTGCCCAGGATTTTGGATCTGTGTCCATTCAGCCCTCACTGGAAATGAGGGACAGATTTCTTTAGCTGTGTGACATCTTTGCAGCATGAATTGCCTCATGTTTTACAGCCCTGACTTGCAGCTTGCTGTTCATGCATGCTAGAGCTGATAATTTTTTGACTAACGGTGGTATTAAATCATCAAATAAAAACTAATGAAGGAGAGAGCCAGAAGATGTGATGATGATGATGAGGGGGAGGAATTCAGAGTAGCAGAGGGGGCCAGGCATCATCCATCCAGGGCTGCTGAATTTATGTGTGTGTTAATTAACATTTTGATTCATTAAGTTTGGCTCATGGTAGGGATTCATTGACGAGAAGGAAATTTAGGAGCTGGTGCCAAGCAGAAGAAGTTTCTCCATCTCCCATTCTCCCCTTCCTGTGCAGTTTGATGGGGCAAGGTAAGAGTGGAGGCACTTGAGACTGGCCATGGAAATGCACAAACAAGGCTCCTGCCCACATCAGGTTCTCTGAGACCTGGCCATGGTTAAGAGAGCTCACCAAAATCTGGCATCCAGATCCCCCAGCCTTCAACTACACCTGTAGAAAACACTGTGCATCTTCCCCTGGATGCCATTACATGGCAGAAAGAGGTTACTGCCATAGGGAGAGTGATGACCACATCCCTCATGTGCAGCCAAGTGCTGAATCACCTGGGTCACCTCAGGAGATGCCATCGATATTCGTTATGTATATTTTACAGAAGGAGTATTTCCAGGATGTTTTAGAGAGCATTAATATCCCTTAAAAATATATTGCTTCTTTTATCCCTTTGCATGAAGAGCCAGGTGCACTTCTTTTGCCATGAATTCTGGCCACCCGGGACTGTGGAGAGAGAAGAATTATACCTCAAACATTTCAGAAATCTCTAAAATGCACCTGTAACGGGCTCCTCATCCATCACTGCACTGTTATTTTAACCTTCAAAACCCTGGGACATCCCAAGGCTCCAAGTGAGCATTGCACGCACCCTCTGCACACCCTCCTAGAAATTGATAACCACAATTAAGAGGATGGACCAGCTTCTCATGGGTGTAAATCAGCCCAGCACCAGTCCAAGCCATCAAGCCTTGCTGTTGTACAGCAGCAGAAGACTTGACCCTGAGATCTAGACAAGGAAATACTGATGCAAGAACCAGAGGGAAATGAATGACTCTTCTTGAGGCACTTCAATAGCTTCTCCTCTGTTCTCAGAGTAGGAATTACAAGGACTCATAAACACAGAAAGTAACCTGGTTAATTCTAGCTCAAATTCGAAAAACAAGAGGGTCAAAATCAGAAATTGGTAGTTATTGTGGTCATTCTGTTTTGCCCAGTGCCTGGTCCCCAGCTTTTTTATTGATAATGCTTTTCCTTCAGAAAAAAAGCCCAGCCAAGTTACTCTGCTGGCTCACTGTACTTTGAAGAAGTGCCTTTGGCCTCATGAGAATGCATGAAAATTTTG
Organism: Corvus hawaiiensis; assembly: GCF_020740725.1. Taxonomy (NCBI): domain Eukaryota; kingdom Metazoa; phylum Chordata; class Aves; order Passeriformes; family Corvidae; genus Corvus; species Corvus hawaiiensis. The sequence goes on along the minus strand of NC_063229.1, from coordinate 11,494,789 downwards.
ATGTTTAGCAGAAAATAAAAATATTTGCACTCAGTTCATTTATAGAGCTGCACATAAAATCCTCCCCCTCAGGGCATTTCCGAGGAAAAGACTGGAAATAAAAATATAAATTCTAAACAGTAGTAAAATGTTTATCGCTTTGGGGGTTATGAGTGTTCAGCTTTTATTACTACGAAAATCAATTTACTGAACTTGAGTTTACTGCAAAATCACAAAAGTGAAAAGCTGAATTCATTTGGTGTCCAGGGCTTTGCTGCTTCTCCCTTCCAGTGTCCAGGGAGAGATGTGTCCTGCACATCCCTGTTCTCTTCCTCCTCCCCCCCACAGCTCCTCTCCTGACACCAACAAGGCTTCCCTCCCTGCCTGGCTGCCCACCTGAGTCCCTCTCACTGCGCCTCTCCAAGGAGACCAAGAGCCCAGTCTGAAAAAAAAGACCTTGAAATAAAAAGGGAAATGGCCAATTTCCTCTTTCAGGGGTTTTGGTTGTCTCAGGAGCCCCTCACACGCTGCAGTTTGGGATGGGGGTGCAGGATATGGCTGAGGAAAGGGGAGGCTGAAAGCAGCCTGAGTGTGAAAACATTCACGTGGACGTCATGTGTGGATTATCTGCTGGAAAGTGCAAATCTGCATGTTCAAAATAATATTGTGATATTGTGCTAGTCATTCCAATGGTCAAAATAATAAAATAAGACGAAGAAAGAAAGGAAAAGTAGATGCTTACATGGCACTCCGGGGTGACACTTCACTGGGTATGACTCAGTGCAACCCAATGCTCCCATGTAGCCACTCCTTTATTTTCATTTCCGGAACTTTTAAGGCAAAAATCAATGTATGTTTTAACAGATTTAGTGGGAAGCAGTGGAATGAGTTTGGACAAAAATCTTCAGGCTGGCTGCCCCTCAGCAGTGGCCCAGAAGGGACTCGTGGTAAAACTTTGCAAATCCTTCACAGGCTGACACATTCCCCTCCCGGAGTTCCAGCTCTCAGTCAATCCACGTATTTAATATAAAGAGAATTTCAGCCCTGCTGATAATTTCTGGGGAAAAAATGTAGCAGAAAACTATTGTTTTCTCCAAATATTGAAGGAGGGTTGGGTCAACTCTACAAATAGTCAAAGCAAATGTTTTGGGGAGCTGTGAGGAGGATGAAAGCTGCCGAACCAAGCAAGTCAGCAAATAGCTGGGGATAGCAGCAAATTCCGGGAAGGAGAGGAGCAGGAGGGTGTGTTTGGGGTGGGAGGGTGAAACTCCCACCTGATATTAATAGTTTTGGCCCACTCTCCATGCTGAAATGTGAAAGACAGGGAAACGAGGTGTGCAGGAGAGAAGGGCTGCCAAGGTGCCCTCTCAGTACCCTGAACGTGACCCACTCCAGATGCAGATGGGGCTCCTGCCCTTTCCCTCACACCTCGACACTTCCCCAGCAGTCCCACCCCAGCTGAATTTTCCAGCTCTTGCACCTAAGCAGGCTCACAAGATTTATCTCTCTATCTTGCAAAAGATGGAAAGTGCTTTACAATTGTTCCAGGGGTCATCTGATAACCCTGTCAGGCTTAATTGTGCCGTAATCAAATCCCCCCCACCCTGGCACAGGGCGGGATGAATCAACTGAGAGCAAACACCACTGACAGACCCCACCAACATGAAAGGCATGAGCTCACAAATAATTCATTAAAAGTGCGTGTGCTGGAGAGGATTAATTTTCATTTCCTTAAAAAAGCCAAAAAAGGGTGTCTGGGTTTGGAAGACAGCAAATGAGATGGGGAAAGGCATTAAACTACACCCCGAGGCACACAGACGTGCTCCTCTTGGCTCTGCAGTGCTCAGAACACAGATATGCCAGATCCTGCACAAACAACCCCTCTGCTGGCAGCTGATGAAAGAAGGGGAACACCTTTCCATGCTGCTACCAGCGCCCCGGCCCAGCACAGTGTGAGCAGTGTCCCGATTTCCAGACTCCTTTGACAATTAACACCCGGCTGTTTATTGATCAGCAAAGACTTCACAGTAAATATCCCTATTCACCCAGCTTTCCAGGCCAACAAGGACTCCACAATAAATCTCCCTATTAATCAACCTTTCAAGCTACTGATTGCCAAACAGAAAATTGTAGTTTATATGTAGATTATCTAACAGGCTTCCCCAAAGCCACCAACCCCTTGCTGTTCCCTCAAGCCATGATAAGAACCATGGTGACACCGAGCTGACACTGTCTTTTCCCATACAACTGTTGCAGAAGTTCCATCAGAGCGACCTCATTTCCTACAGGATCAGGAGGAGCAGCTCCCATTAAATATGGGAAGTGACTGCCACCTCCAGCCCTCTGCCTGCTACTGGAGCCAGCAGCTCCCAGCCCTCCTCGGGTGACTCGGGAAACCTGGAAACTTGTTTTACTGCCTGCTTGTGCTGGAGATATAAACAGTGGGGCTGGAGAGCAGAAACACAAGATGGCAATTAGCCCAGAGCTATTAGCTGTGCCTGAATATCATATACTCCAAGCTTCCTTGATCCACTGGAATTTATATGACTGTTAATGGGCACTGTAAATTGCTGTCAGCATGGATAACTCAATCCTCGCTTTTTTGGAGAGGTGAAGCAATGGGGGGAGTGGAGGGGAAGAGGGGAAGGTGGCCTGAGATGGACATGAGGAGCTGTACAACAGCTGTAAGGCACTGCTGTCTACTGGCATGTAACAGATAATAAAAATATGCTTTAATTTAGAATGTAAGGATATGGTGTCAAAATAAAATGTCTCAAGGACAAGTAGGGAACATAAAAAAGTCACAGCCCATGCTGTGAGCATCAGCTGCACATCATAAAGATACATTAATGGTATATTTCTTTAAAAGAAATTTTCATACTTGGAAGTTTTATGAGAAATAAGATTTTAAAATATCAAAAGTGGAAATTTTATGATTGGAAGGGAAAAATGGTCAGATGAAGGTGATGGGAACAGGAAGAGCCCAGAAAGAAAACACTGGTACCTTTGGTGGTGCTGCAGTGAGCCAGGGCAGTGACCCTGCCGTGCTGAGCCTGGTGTGCCAACCGTTCCCTCCACCCATTCTGCAACCATGGAACCAGTGGGATTTTTTATTAAATGGGAGTGCAGCCGGGCCCCAGAAATCAGAGATGCAGGCACAAAGTAACATTGGATTGTAAAACAATGGGCAAGCAAAGCTGCTTAAACCAGGTCCACTTGTGTGCCAGTGGTCAAAAATAAAATCCATGAAAGAAATGAGGTTTTGATGTAAAATTCAAATGTTAGAGATAAAATCAATTAATCTGAGTATGGATTATTCTGGTTTTATTCTGAGCTCAGAGAAATGTCATAGAAAAGCTCACAGCATTGGAGCATCTTTGCTTCCTGGGTTCATCTGGGCTCTGGAACAAAAAAGAATCCCACAAGTTCATTTTTATCAGGGGAAAAAAGAATTTTTAACCCAATGACTAAAATATCCATTCCTATTGTTCCACCTCTCTGTCAGCCACTGGGAAGAATAACCTGGCATTTCCTTCCCCTGTCCTGCAGCTAAATCTGCAGGTTTCAAGGAAAGCTCACAAAAATGGGGAATTTCTAAAATTTGATCCCTTGTGCAACCATCAGTGAAAGCAGCTGTTACTGGGCACTGCTTGTAGGAATGGTTCTAATACATATTTCATCGACATCCAGGGATCCTGAACAGAATCAGGGTACTGGGCTGCTCCTGAGCTGGCTTGCAATCATTTGCTGCTTTACTGTGTGTCTTTGGAGAGCTAAACTGAAAGAGGGCAGGTTTAGATCGGATATTAGGAAGAATTTATTCCCTGTGAGGGTGGTGAGGCCCTGGCACAGGGTGCTCAGAGAAGCTGTGGCTGCCCCTGGATCCCTGGAAGTGTTCAGGGACAGGTTGGATGGGGCTTGAAGCCACCTGGGCTAGTGGAAGGTGTCCCTGCCCATGGCAAGGGGTGGAATGAGATGATATTTAAGTCCCTTTGAACACAAACCATTATAGGATTCTATGATATTTTTCTGCAGCTCTTCTGATTCCTTAAAGAGGAAGAGATTTCTATTGCATCAGCAAACCCTCACAGCCCATGAGAAGAAATCCCTCCCTCCTGGCATTTAAAACCTGTGCTCAACCTAGCTGTGTGAAAACTGCAACTGTGAGCATTGGTCTTGTAAACCAATGAAACATCCTTAAAATAAACCAAGCCCTGTTCTCTTGGACTCCTGATGCCACAACAGCATACCTGAGGACCAGGAGGATCTTCCAGGAGCACAAGGTGGCATCTCCCTTCCCCATGGTCCATAAAATGTGCCTACCATTCATTGCTGGGCTGCTCAGAGCCTTGTGTGGTCCATTATATTTTATGCCGGTTTCCGAAACATTCACAGTTAAATAAACTATGATAACACTTCATAAACATTTTTTTAACATGCGGAATGTTTGACATGAATTTCAGCTATTTTAAAACTAATAAACAATTGTCAATCGGATGTTGGAGACTAAGCAGAAGCCACAACTGTTCTTATGGAACATCAAAGGCATAATAAATATCTTTTTTTTTTTTTTTTTAAGCCAGGCTTTTGTGCTTTTGCCTATGAACCTCTGTCAGGAGCGTGGAGGGATGAGGGCTGGGGTTTTGTATTATTGACTGCTGTACTTTGGGTTTCCAGCCAGAAATAGGAAAGGTTACACTTCATGGGATCAGCCTGCATTTTAGGAATCTCCTGATGTTTGGAAAACAGGCTGAGCAGACGCCAGGCTCTTGCTATGCCTGCTGCAGGTACACTTTCTTCTCACAGGTGAAAGGCACCTGTGGAGCCACACTGGTTCTGCCACTCCTCTAGCATCACTCCTGGGGTGAGCATGACCAGTGGCACAGTGATGGCCACAAAACTCGCTCCCCAAAGGGCATCTCTGGAGGATTTTGCACTCCTGCAACACCCACACCAGGACCCTCAGCACTTGGGACAGTGCCACCAGGCAGAGATGGCAGCACAGAATCAGGGCCCTGCAGCCACCCCGAGCACTTGCAGCTCCTCCCTGGAGCAGGACCAGCCCTTTGATCATGCCCTGATGGGTGGGAAGAGGAGACAGCTCAGAAAAATATTTGTCAAAAGAAACACAATGTCGGTGGAGTATTTTTTTTCTGAGGAGTGCTCTGGGTTGGAAAAAAAAAAAAAAAAAAAAGAAGAAAAAGCTGATTTCAAATAACAGCTCATTTAGCAAGAGATAGTCTGTCTCCTTTAATCTATTGTTCACAACATCCCAACTGGCTAAAGGTTTCCCGCCCGACAACAAGAGCTTGTGAGCTTTGGAGAGGAAACTACCACAGCCTAGTATTTATCTCTGGGCACATCCATCAGGAAGGAGGCACCCCCGGCAGCAGAGCTATCAGGCCCATGCTCATCTCTCCTGTGCCATGAAGGATGTGCAGTTTCAGAGAGATGAAAGTTGTTCCCCTGTTTGGGATGACGGATGGTGGCCAGCGTGGGGGAGGACTGCTGGGGTAATTGTGCTGCTTTACAAAAACTGGAGAGTTTTGGAACCCAATCTGAGGGAAAGTTGTACAGTTGTACAGTTGTACAGGACCAGATGCACTGAAACCTCTGGTTTCTGCTATGACACAAGACAGAAGCACTGGATAAGTCCTTCAAAGCCATCTGTGAGGCTCACAGGGATTTGGGATGCTCTTGCCAAGCTGCTGCAGAGCCAACAATCCCCAGTACAGGGCTGTCCTTGTGCCTGAACAGCTCTGCCTCCCTGGAGCCCCTCTGCCCTCACAAATCCTCCACTCAGTAAAACCCCAGAGGTCCATAAGATGAGAAAACAGGAAGGCATGAAGCTGCCAAGCAGCTCTGCCACCCTTCCCCAGCGCTTTCTGTGGGCTCCCAGGTGTGATGCCCAGGAAAACCACGCAGGGACTTGCTGCAGCTTCCACTGGCTGCATGCTGCTCCGCTCCACTTGGCAAAACCCTCTTGAAATTCACAGCCCGTGCCATTGTGAGCAGATACCTCGTGCTGCTGCTCAGGCTTTAGTTTAGTCCCTTCTGCTCTGGGATGTCACTTCTTGTCACATGCCTGTGACTCTCACAGCTGTGTTGCTGCTGTCCCCCTGCATCAGAGCCACAGGAAGGCTTTTGCTGGCCCATTTTCACCCCTCCTGTCCCGGCTGGCTGGGACGGGGCCGGCACCCAGTTTTTCCCACCGGCAGGAAAAGGCTGGTGAGCCCCACTGGAGCCAGTCTGGCTGCTCTCGGCCGAGCTGGGCGCTGGGGCAGATAAGTAAACACTTGCAGCTCTGACATAAATTACTTTAGTCCTTGACAGCAGGACACTGACCAGGGTCGCCTGATAAGGGAGGGAAAGCCTTGCATGTCTCTCAGTCCCACTCAGATATTTCACAATAAATGTCACTGGGAAAGAATAGACACTTCTGTACCCATTAGGCAGCTGCATGTTCCTGTCACCTTGAGAAGAAGGGACGCATTGTCAGAGCTGTCGGAGCAGGCAGGAACCAGCTGTTAATCTGCTCTGACATCCTTTTTCACAGAGCAAGTGTGAACGGGGCGTTGCAAAAACCCAATGGAAAGGTGATTAAAAATAGGCCCTCCATGAACATCTACCGGGTCTGTCACTGTGCTGCTGTGGGGGAGCCACAGGGCCAGGATGGAGGCACCAACTCCTGCTTTCAGCTCCATCACACTCCACAGTCCTCTTTCTGCTCGTGCCTCTGTGTCCCCTCAACAGGAGTCACACTGTCCAAGGACAGGCCATCTCCCTCCCCTTCTGAGGGTGGGCTGAGTGTTTCAGACACTGATTGCTCAAACCCAGGTGACGCTGTTGCAAAGTTGACAATCAGAAGATGAGCTGGATGGACCAACACTGCTTCATCTGGGTGGGTCCTGGCAGATGTAACAGTGATACCCAAGGATGCCACCAGCTCCACCAGGACACCCTGCTCCTCTGCCAGACATCAGCCATGGGAACCTGCCTGTGCCTGCAGCATCAGTGTGGAGCTCTCTCCTCTGCTCTGGCTGAGGGGGTCCTGCTCTTACAGACCCTCATTACAGAGACTGCTCACACTGATGCCAGAGATGTGGTACAGAGATGCTGGGAACATGGATCCAGGAGTCAAATGTACATGATGGATGGCTCTGAAGTTCCTAGTAACTCCACCTGGGAATCTCTGGGGCTTCATTGCAGGCAGGCAAGAGACACAAAGTCTGGGCAAGGAGCAGCATGTCTGTTCTTCCACAGGTGCTCTGGAGAAAGTGGGATGTGGGACTGGGGTTGTATTACATGCTCATCTAAGAGTCTGGCTTCAAATGGTTTCCCAAGTCAAAGATCCCTGACTCCACACCATGTCTTTTTCTTAGTGAGGTTATTGATCAAGGAACAGGTTTCTGTAGTGGAAATGGGTTTGGGGTTTGTCCCAGTGGGAGACATCTCTGCAGGGCTCTTCCTGGGCTTGTTGCTAACAGAGAGACTTTGCTGGCCCAGCTTTCACTCCGTGTAGGTCACCTGCACACACTCTGCCAGATCCTTCATCCATTCTTGGATCACCATGTCCTGCAGGTCTTCAGGGCTTTGCTATGAAGTTTTTTAGATACAAATCCCTTTCAGTACTTCAGATATTAGGAAATCTTGTGTGGAAGACATCTGCTTAGTGTCTAAAGCATTTAAGATACTCATCAAAGGGATATTTCCCATGATACCTCATGTGTGACCATTGGAGGAGGATGCTGGTCAGCCTAACTGCAGGCTGCCACATCTCACCAGGGTCCCACCATGGCACAGGCTGTGGCCCTCAAGCCCCACACCTCCATGGGGACCTGGCCTTGGCTCCTGTCCGGGTACGAACAGTCTGGCCAACGCTGAGAGATGAAAGCTCCCTCGCAATCCCATGTTCAATATTTGATTGTGCTCTACTGCTTAGCCTTTTAATGTGGTTCTGCTTATTTTTACAGGTTTCCCAATCTGCCCCCTCCCCAGATTGTTTATATATTTGGAAAGCCTTCTGTTTAGTGCCTGTAATACCCCTGACGTTCTTTCTCTGCAGTGGTCTTCCCTTACCCGCTCCTCTGCTGAGACTTAACTGGGATTTGTTTCAATACTAATCTCTTAAATTGTTTATTAAACCACCTCCTGATTTATCTGTGACAGATTTTTCTTGAAGTTATAAAATTTCAATCAAAATTCCTCCAGGCATTTCGCATTCCCCTCTTACGATCACTAAATCCTATTTGTTCTCGGCGTGACCCCCCTTGGCTCCCAGCCCAGGCTGGGGAAGTGGCTCCAGTTGCCCCCCTGCCCCAGCAACCTCCAGACAAGAAGACTTCTTCAGTTGCTCTGCTGAAACCATGTCTTCCCTTTCCACCTCCAGCCGCTAGCAAAGCTTCCCTGCTTGCAAGAGGGAGTTTTCCTCATTGTTCCATCCCCTGGCACCTAGTTCCAAGCCTGTAACATGCTAAATAATTCCTCTTCCACCTTGGTGTTTACATTCTTCAGATACTTTCCGCTGCTTTTCATGTCCCGACTCATTTGGCCCTTTGCTGGGGGGTACCGGGCTCCTTTCATCTCTGCCCATGGAGCAGCTCCCAGCCCTGGCTCCCTCCAGCCCACCCAGATCAGCAGCACCAGCACTGCCCAGACTGCTTTCTCCCCCAAAAAAGACTTATCTGCCCACCCCAGTCTTTCTAGGATGAGGTTGGCCCAAAGGATGAGCTCGTTCCCTGTGCCTGGATCCCTGTTATCCATCAATGTTCCTGGCTGTCTCACTTCTCTTGGCATAAGTCAGGTCTAGATTGGATCAGGCAGTGTTTTGTATGCATTTCTCACTCCACAGGGAATACCGCTGATCAAAATCCTTGTTTAAGAGGCAGTCCATGGATGCACATGGCAAAGCTTCATCCTCCCAGGCTCTACTGCTCTGTTCTATTTCCTACACCAACACTGCAGCTTTTCCTGCTGCCCAGGGCAGCTTTCAGACAGAGATGAGGACAGAAAATATTTCATCTATCTGGAAAAAAAAAGTTTGGTGGTCAGCCCCTTCAACAGTTTTTGGGATTTATTTAAAAGGAAGGAAACCCTTTAATGGTCTGAATACCAAATAATATCACATTAGGGATTCAGATCCTTCCAACGGCTTTATCCTTGATGCAATTTAATTATATACTTACTAGAGCAAAGGAATGACAAGTCAATAATTGGAATAACACATCTATGCAGAGAAGGAAGTCTTTAGTTTAATAGACACTTTTCCCCCCAAACACAGTTACTGGCCAAAGTTAGCCAAACTAAACAGTCCACCTACTATACACAGGGCACTTCAAAGAGAAAATTAAAAGAGACAAAACCGATATGAGAGGATGAGGAATTGCAGAGGGTCCTTATCAGGATCCCTTTCAGTAGATGTTCCCATGTTTTAGTGGGAAAAAAAAAAGCAACAACAACAAAAAAGACCCGGGAACGTGAGCCTCTGTGGCTGATAGAGGATTTTCCTCTGGCTAGACGCAGAGTCTTTAAAAAAGCTGCGGCAGAGTGTGGGATCATTAAACACCTTCGGATTCCTTCCCCACTGCCAATCACGGCATCAGCAACCGCCCTCTCCGTGGCGTCTGCTGATCCCACTTTGAAAACCTCCCCATTTATCACTGCTGGGAGAGATCCTGCTGAGACCGCTGGAGCCTGCTGCTTGTCAACAGGGCACCTTATCTTCTCCAAACATTTACTTAACCCTTTGTCTGGCAGGCCGGGAACAATGGGAGCCCGGCCGCGGCCCCGAGCTGGGGATCCCAATTGCAGCGCTGCCTCCGACAGGCGCTGCCGGTCCTGCCTGGTCACAGGCACTGGGACGGGCTGAGCAAAAGGAGGATGTCGGAGACCACCAGCCTCCACCTCCATGGAAAAGGTTACTTGCATCCTGGTAGAGCAGAGAATTGTTTTTGAAGTGTTTTCTACCAGGGACAGAGAGAAGGAGATTTTCTCGCTCTAAGCAGGTGATGAAATACATCATCAGAAATTCAAATAGTCCCCCAAAATCAGCTGCATCAGCCCAGAGTTGGTGCAACTCTACTTGAAGGAATGACACCACCTTCAGAAGATGTAGTTCTTGCTACGTACTGCTCAAAAGATAATATAATTTTACTCCAAATTAATTGCCATTTTAAGTAGATTCCAGATGTCTTCATTTAACAACTTATTTCAGAACAGGTTTTCTTATAAAAGCTGGTTTTTTTGAGAACGTTCCTTGGATGTAATGAATGAACCAGACTTACAGGTTCCCAGTGGAGATGGGTCTGACACTTGCAAGAGGAAAATGAGATCTCAGCTCTTGGCCTGCAGTACAACAGGAGAGAAACCCACAGGTCTGACTTATAGAGTCAGACGGCACTGATGAGGTACCTGCTGCCAGGAAGGGTGCCTGTGGGGCCACAGATGAGGAATTTTGGCATTTTGGCATGAAGGACCCCAAGGCTGCACATCCTCACTTGGTAACCAGCCTTTAGCAGCCCTGCAGCAGCAGGTGGTGGGGACAGACACACTGGCCCAGCAACACAGAAGGATGGAAATCCCTAAGGAGCCTGGGGACTTCGAGATGAGCTCTCCCAGCTCAGCTCTCCCAGTTGTGAACACCCCGCAGCAGACTGGCCCGGGCTGAGGACAGTGACAAATGGCTGCGTGTTTGAAGCTGAGTTTTAAGTCTTTGTGCTGTCACTGCAACGCTTTGTGCCGTTATCTGTGACAAGAGCCGGGAGTTCACATCTTTATCTGGGAATAAAGACTCACAGATCACGGCAGTGTTTGACAATATGACAGCCTTGGGAAATCTGGAATACAGCAAGAAACAAACAGCCCTTCCAGCAGAGCAGTGGTGGCAGACTGATGCTCCCTTCTCAATCCCAGTCTGGATTACTAGGTTCTTTGAAATGTTTTAACTATCTACCTTTCATGTGCTTGTTACCAACCACTCCAGAAGAGAAGTGAGCTGAGATATCTGCAGGCCATCCCTCTAGGACAGGGGACCATGACCAGTCAGTGAAAAACTGGTAACGCAGGCAGAGAGCTCTGGTCACCTCTGAAGGCCACCAGCATTTAGCCTTCAAACACTGCTTACAACAGAGCCACCAGTGGAGTTACTGTGTGTCCTGAATTTAAGCAAGGGCTTAAATAGTACTTCAGTCAAAGTTTCACCGAACTAGGAAGTCTGCCATGGGCATTAGATTGGAGAATATGCACAGAATTTTTTCTAGTGAGAGCTGAGCCCCTCTGCATAAAGAGGATCTCTATTCAGAGCTATTCAGCTACTCAGAGAGCCACATGCTGGTCTTAGATCTACAGGAAATTTTAGTGATATTCTGTTACTTCTGTCTCTTTTTTGGACAGTATTAGTGCCAGCTTGCTCCAACTGATAACTTATTTTTTTCTAAAGACCTGTGACTGAGAAGTGATGTTTCTTCAGTGCCTTTCCATTTCCACCCCCGTATGCTTGTTCCGCAGTTTAGGACACGGAACACACAAGTTTTGTACTGCTAAAATGGAGACAAGATTCCCTTGTCTTGTGCCCTGGTGTTTCAGGGATGTTGTGATAGGGAGAGAAGCACATAGAAATAGGTCAAAGAAATGGTGTTATATTTGCCTGGGAAGCAAGCATCCACCTTTATTCATTTGCTAAAATAAAAAAAAAGAATCAAGCCAAAAGAAATCCAGGGTGTAAGTGGCTCAGATAGCTTTGGATCTAGAGGGGCTTTTGATGGAGAAGGAAAGCAGACTCTGGATGTAGCTTGTACAACCTTTATCCTGGCAAGAGCTATAGGAATGTGACATATATTTAGCCAGCATGCCTTGAACTTTAGAGGACACTGCTATGTAACTCATCCCTCCCATTCCCTCATGTTTTTATTGAGGAAGGCTCCCAGAAATTGCCAGACATCTGATGTATTCCACTGGGAGTGAAGATAGTCCTTCTGGCATGGAGACACCTTTTGTTTTCACAGAGCGCTGCTGGACTGACTGCTGAAGTGGCTGTCACACTGCAGTGGCCGGCTGTCCCCGAGCTGAGTGACATTCCTGTCCCCCTGGCAGCAGAAGTCATGTTTCCCTGTGGTGGGAGCATTTGGAGTAAAGCCCTGCATGCTTTGGCAGTGCCAGCTGGGGAGCTGGTGAGGATCACCCGACACCGCCTGCCCTGGCTCCAGCCCACACGGTGATAACGGGAGCCTGCTGCTCCTCCCGGCCCCAACCAGGACAAGGGGAATTGCCTCCAGCTTAAGCAAAGGGAAGCACATCACTGTCCAGAGGGATGAGTTACAGTGTCTCCTGTCTGACTCGGGACAGAGGGAACAGGCCACAGTTCCACCTCTCCACTGCACAACCAGTGCTCTGGGTTCGGTATGAGCAGGATTGATTGGACAAAGGCAACAGAGCTGCCACTGCACATCGAGTTACCACACAGAGGTCCCACCAGTGCAATTAAGACTCTAACAGAAGCAGTTAAAGATGTTTTTCTACACCCCACTACTGACGGGCAGAGATTTCCCATTGGCATTGGGCTGCCAGCTCACCCAGGAGTTGAGAACTAGTCTGAAAACACCTCCTGTGTTCCTCTTTCCAGCGTTGAACTGAATAAGTTTCTTTTCCCCCTAACCAGAGCTATTTTGGTTTAGTTTAACAGAGAAGGATGACTTTCAGGAGTTAAAAACATAGTATTGCTTTGTTCTGCATCTTGCCCAAGTCAAATCTCATCATTTCAGAATAGACATGTCTGCACCAAGCCCACCAAGACAAGAACTGGTTTTTGAGTTCCTCATCTTCAGAACCCTCTTGCCCCAGGCCTGCCCAGAGCAGTAGTGTTGCTCAGGTGGTGGCAAACTCAGGTAATGAGCTGGCTGCTGTGCAAGGATCACAGGGCTGACACCAACTCACCAGGTCTGAAACATGAAGAAAGCTGGAAAAAGTGCATTAAGCCCATGAAACCTCAGTTAAGACACCACGGGGCTTTGCCAATCAGTAATTAACTGGCTGCCATAGACCAGAAGATCAGCTGCAGTAGGTTACTACACACCAGAGCTGAATTGCTCACTGTCGCACAGGCACTCAGCTTGCCACAGCTGTGACAGGAGAACCAGTGAGAGCCCTAGGTTTATGTCCTACACATGAAAAAATGCCCACATTATTAATTTAATTCGATAGAAGATGGCTATAAAGCAACAGGAAACAACATGAGATACATCCAAAACTGTCATCAGGAGCCACGGGAAGGATTAGAATAAGAATAATCGCTTTAAAGTGCTCAGCTGTTATCACAACAAAACTACTAAAGCAGCCAGGACTGCCTGCATCACCCCAGTAACCCCAAGTACAGATAAATAGCTACAGGTGCAGCTCAACAGGTGAGCTTCCCTAGGCCTCTCCTGCCACAGCTGAGCCCAGACACCCTGGAAGTGCCCTGTCCTCATCAGCAGTTTGGGAACAGGAGCAGGGAGGTCAGACCCTGTCACCACAAGGGAAGGGAGAAGATTTCAACCTTCTCCAACAATGAATGAAGCACCTCTGGAGAAGCCAAGGTTACTTCAGACCCTGAAGCTGCACAGACAATTTAACACACTGCAGGGGCCCCGGGCAGGAGCAGGTCCATGGTTTTCACTCTCTCCCTCGTCCTGAGCTTGCTTGGACTCTGAACCTCAAACGCTGCACACCAGGAGAGCAGCAAGTGCTCACATCACTGCTGCTAAATGTAAATGCTCCATCACTGGAGGTTGCTGCTTATCTCAGCCCACCTGGGACCAGCAGTGCCTTCATCTCCCTGCTCCAGCAATGTCCAAGCACCCAAATAACCTCCCCCAGGGCTGGGGGACATCCTGCTCATGTGCCCACTTCTCATTTGGGCTGCACAACATCGATGGAGCATTCTCTGCTCCCTGTAGGGAAGCACAGAATTATTATTTTATGCATAATTTGTAATTTTCATTCATTGCCACTTTTATGAAGTGACTCCAATCTACGGAGAATTTAGCTGGAGTGAAAAATAATTTCAAGTTCCACTTTCATTGATTTAACTTTTTCCAAATAATCTTCCCGGTCCTTACATTGTTTCCCTACCTGTCATGGTCTTCTTTTAGACATAATTTTGTTATCTATTACTTTAATCCCAAAATGGTGAGGGAGTGCTACATGGAAAAAAAAAAAAGAAAAGGGAAATAAGCCCGGCAAATGGAGTTAAGGAGAGATAGGAAGGAGCCAGGGTCTGTCAGCTCCCCGGGGCCCCGCAGGATGCCTGGGAATGACAGACAGCATTTCCCTCAGACAGGGCCAAACACATTTCTTGATAAACTAATTAAGCAAATGTGTTGAAACAATGTGAGTGTGACTTGGTGCTCACTCCTCTGTGCATGGCTGGGGCTGCTCCCAGGGCAGGAGGCAGCCCTGAGGGGAACAGAGCATTCTTCCAGGGACGTGAGACCAAACGAAGTGCAATTTGGGAGTGGGTCATGACCACTGTATCCACAGTGCCTGCTCCAGGGAAGCTCAATGGGCACCCACCTCTGGGACCATCACCCCACTGTGTGGAACAAGGATCACCTTGTGGGGTTTGTCTGATATAGAGTGGGGTGCTGAGTTGGACTGTGGCATGTCACTGTCCCCATTAGCTGGTATAGCCCCCCCAATAAGAGTTCAGCCCCAACAACAGATGTGGCATTTTGTGGGTCACAGCAGCAGGTGAGTGAAAGCTCCTGGCCTGGGGCAGCTGAGCACTGGCACCAGGAGGATCGAGGGATGGGTTGCAGGGACTTTTGGGCAATAGCTCTGGGTAAAACCAGCTGCGGGTATATTGGGTTACTGGTGCTGCTGGAGGTACTGGTGGAAATGAAGAGGGGGATGGTGGTGGTACCCTGGGGAGAAAGGAAGTCCAGTGCACCCATCAGGTGAGCTGGGAGGCAGCTGCTTTGGGGTACCCTGAGCTCATTGTGTGTCCATCACTTCAGTGCCGTGTCTACAGCCTTCCTCCTCCACTCACATCTGGGCTCTGGACCCTGACCATGGGACATTTGTACCTTTAGGCCTTCTTAGGCTCGCAAGAAGCATCACTGAGTTCAGCTTGATGTCCCCAGCATTCCCTGCCTCTGTAATTTTCCTGCAGCCAAATATAGCGAGCAGGAGAGCGGTGCCAGGGCGGCTGCTCCCTGCCTGGGCTGGGGACTCCCTTCCTCCACCCCGTTGGAGCCAGACCATCAGCAGCAGCAAAATGAAATATTGCCATCCCACATGCTTGCTCTCAGGATGAAAGATTACATCCTATCCTTCCTTCTCCTCCCTCTTGGTCCTCCACTGCCTTCCAAACATGACGTTGGGCCACATGTATCCGGAGCAGCGTTCGCTCAGACATGACAACCTGGACTTGACCCCTGAGGTTCTGGCTCCACCGAGTCTTCCTGGCCATTTTGGGCAGCAGGAACCTCTGTCAGCGTTGGTGATGGATGAGTTCAGTGGGAGAGAGGCCTTCAGACAAAAAGTCTCTCAAACACAGTGACAGGGAAAAGCAAAATAGACCCTGAGCAGCAGCAGCTTGTGGCAAACAGGGTTTGTGGTTCACAGCTGCAAAGGGCAGTGACACTTGGTTGTCACCACCCTTTTCTGCAGCCCGTGGTATGCTTGGAGATCTTTTTCTCTTGCCCAGGCATATGTTGGCTTTCAGGCTTTCCCACTCTTCATCTTAACCGCAAGAGTTGGAAATAAAGCAAATAGCAGCAAATGTTTCTCTAGTGTGTCAAGAAGCAGAGGTGTTGAGGGACTGCCCAGATGGAGGGACTGCCACCACAGACACAGCTCCTGCCCGAGGCCACACCTCTGGTTATTCATAAATGAGCTCCCAGGAATGAAGATGGTCCATGGGTATCTCCAATTAAATGTGATCAGCCTGGCTTGTGCAGCAGATGACTTTATTATGTCAGGCAGGGTCAGGACAGCTTCTGGATGGGATCCATCTCCTCAGGGCTGTGCTACTTGCAAGATGTCACTGAACTCAAGGTGATCTGGCATCCCTGCCCAGCAGGCCCCTCTTGCAGCCCTGGCTTGGAGTGGTGGCTTGCACTGCAGGAATCCCTGGAGAGAGACAACCTCGTCTTGGAGACATTTCTGCAACATTGGGGAAGCTGGTGCAGCCAGAAGAGGAAATGAGGGCAGAAGAGAGAGGATCTGACCTTGTGTTTCTGCCTCCTTTTCCAGATTAAGCCACTTCCTTATAAGAGGCACACACCCTGCAGTCCAAATATTAGCTGAGTTTCCATTTCAGGCAATGCCATCAGCAGCAAACCCAGCCCCAGCATGCGTCTGTACCTGCTCTCCACTGCATGACATCTTAACATTGAAACCCCATTAACTGTTCAGACAAGTCTTTCATTTGTGTATCCAGTGCAGATGGCAAGGTCATTCATAGCACCAGTAGCCTGAGCACTGGACTGGGGGAACATCAGATTGGATGGACAAGTCACAGCAACCCTTTACTGCCGCCCTGACTCCACATGGACGTGAGCAGAGCAACTTTTGGGGACAGCTGAATTCGTGTCCTTCATTATTCCACCACCTTTATTCCACCACCAAACCAGCAGCAAGCAGCCACGTTGTGCAAACCATTTCCTCCAACCAGGAGTTCAAGGACTAATCCTTTGGGAATATTGGCTGTGACCAAGGAATAGGGGTTGCTGCTGGATGGTGACTGTGCGTGCTCTGAATCCTTGCCCTTATTGCCCGTGCCCCTCATTCACCTGGTGCTTTATGATGGGCTTTGCTAACATACACGAAATTTAATTTCCGGTTATTAACCCACAAAAAGGCATTGCTGTTTTCAGAATTACACTGCTTCCAATTAGTGTTGCCCTTTGGTTTATGGCATGTTGTTTTTCTGGAAAACCTTTGAACCAGGCTGTGCACCAGCTGAAAGGCATTCTGGGGCTGTTAATAAAGATTAACTCTTTGGAGCGTGTACCTGTTCTGATTCATTTGTGAGGATTGCACCCTCCCAAGGGAAGGGGATCTCAGGAAATCCTAGATGTCTCTTTGCTTTCCCTTCAATTTTCTCCATATATATTTTTATGCTTTCCAATTCCCATTTTCCTGCCTTGCCAAAGGTGTTGTCCTTCTTTCTGTTGTCTCAGTAGGATGGTCATGACAAAGTACGAATTTTCTTCAGAAGCTGGACATTCATCGTCTGCACTCCTGCTGGAAAAAGGCTTTGGGCTGGCTTTGTCCCATCCCTCTGTAAAACTTGTATAGAGAAGAAAACACTTGTGACAACAAGAGAAGAGAAAGTGCTTATTGTCACTTAGGAACAGTGATACACAAATTTATTTGATGTCTTGCTCATTGTTGACTCTCAGTGCTCACTTTTTCCCATGCAAGCATGAAATTTTGTGCCTCAGATTCAATTTTAGTGTTTCTGCTTGCTGGCTATCATTTACTCCCCTCCTCACCCTCAGACTACCAAATACAAAGACAAAAGTGTCCTCAATGTATGGATTTGCACTCTGACTGGCTTTCAGCTTACGTTTGTTATTACATTTCACTTCTATCATGCTGCCAAATGCTGTAGTCTCCCATGTTTATTTATTTTGTCCTTTCATTGGACCTTCCCCAGGCAAAATTTTTAAAACCAAAGGAAAAGAAAGAAAATTTACCTTAGGAAATTTAGCTTTCTTTCCTGACTTGCAGCCAAGCAGTTCTCTAGACTTCTTGCAGCTCCCCCAGGAGACAGATGGTTTGCAATGTGGGTACTTGTGCTGTACCTCTGCCAGGCAAGTCCCATCTCTGAAAACCCACTGCTGAGTTCTTGGAGTGCCAATGTGTGCAGAACTCCATTATCTCTAATTTCAAGTAAAAAAGTGCTAATTACACTCGTTTGTGAACAGGTTTGATGTTTAGGAAGATAAGGTCCACATGGATTTCATTGCTGTTCAGGAGCATCTCCCCCCGCAGACACAAACCCAAGACAAGATCTACGTGCCATGGATCAATATAATCCTTGGCCATGCTCATTCCTTATGGAAATGGGTGCTTCATTCTCTGTCTCTTTGAACAGCCTTGTTTAATCAGCTCTCCTGGACCAGCACTTCTCCTGAAATCTGGTCTATAAAGCAACGAGCCCAAGATTCCTGAGTGGGAAATCTGCAGCAGTTCCCTGTTTGCAGTATGGCTGTATATCTGCAAGGACGTGCAGCGAGCTGAATGACTCCAACCTTGGTGGGTCTGAGGACATTTATTGTGAAAAGCAGCTGGGGAACCATCAAAGTGATTGCTCTGGGCTGATGTACACGTTTCTAATGAGTCTCACTGCAGAGGGACTTACTCAGTGTCTGCGTTATTTACACAGGACAGCACTATCAGTAAAAGGCCTTATTATCTTCTCTGTATTTGTTTCTGTATCTTCCAGTTTAGCAACTCTCAAATTCAGTGTGGCTTGTGTTTTTTTATTATTTTTATAGCTTGTTTCTCTTTAGTGATATTATCATGGAGCCAATAAAACTGTTTTCCTTCTACATCTGGTCAAGGGAAGATTTTGCTGGGTACACGAGTCATATTTCTGTAAATGCCTCCAAGTGAATATAAAAAGCTGTTGGAAGCAATTGAGTTTACTGTTGCCTTATGTACTGTCATTAATTAGGAAATAAAGTGAACTGCGTTTTATATCACTTGTAATCAAAATGTTACAGTCCTAATGTGAAGTCTTTCCAAGTGCAGAGTCTCAAAGCAGGCTCTGTTCTCGTACAGATGAGCAGAGGGGAAAAAGGATACAGAGCTTCTTTAAATTTTAAAATTCACAGCCCAGATTTTCAGAGTGCTGCCATGCAGTGAGGCAGGAAGGAGGCAACTGCACCAAAGGGGTGGGCAGGCAGGATACCTGCACCTGGATAACCTAGTGGCCATTGTGCTTTATGCCACCACTTCAGCATCCCAGTAATTCTGGTAAGAGGCTGGCTCTGGTATTGGGTACCACAAAGCACCCATCTTCAGCGACCACCCTTTTCCTCTAGTTCAGATTAAATTGATGGTTTTGCCCCCCAAGTCTGTTTTCACAGAATTCAGAGTTTTCTTGATCCCCTTTCCTGCCTCCCAGTTTAAAACACCGAGCAAGATAAAATATAAATAATAAAAGAAACACAAACAAAATACTTGAAAAGAAAGCAAAAAAAGCATTTCGTCATCAACCCTTTTTTCATAACCTTTAACATTAGGTGCCTTTGTCAAGTCCATTAGGACCATATCTGCACTTTCCGGAGTTTGAATGCTTTCATATATTTGGCTCCATATGAACAAACTGGTGGAGCAAACATATTAGTAGATCATTTGCCATGTACATGATTCAGATACCCAGACATGTACAAAACCCAGGCAGGGATTAACCAAGTCTGACAGCACTGAAGTGACTCCAGTTCTGTGTATGTATAAGCGATAATGAACCAAAGGCCCTGTTTGCCTTCAAATAACACACAAAATGATTAATTAGACAGAGGGCATGAGTAATAATCACAATATTATATGCTCCACCATAATGGAACGTTGCTCTCTTCTTGCTTTGTTCCTCTAATCTCTGATAAGCAAATATCCACAGGGCGTTACCAGCAGAGTGGGAGGCAGATTGTAGCTGCTCACAGGTTATGAGCAGCCTTCTTTCCCACTGTGATTTTATACCCCCAGGACATATAGAAAACTTCTTTGGAAAATACATGATTGCTAAAGGATTAAAGGGATCTGCAGGGGAAAAAAAAGCAAAGAGTTCTAGTTGCAGATTACAGACTTGAACATGTTTCCATTAAATTAAATGATTCAGTGCTGGATCCTGAATGCTTTATCATCAAGATATTCTTTGCTAAAAGTCATAGTTTGTCATAGACATGCATAAAGAAAAGGAGCAGTTGCTCAACCCCTTATTTCCTGTTTATTCATCTCTTTCTGCTGTAAGGCAAAACTGCCCTTTTGAGTATTTACTAAGCAGCTCTTCTGGCAGGGGGTCCCCACCCTGGTGATGCTCGCGGTGAGCTGGGCACAGGCACTGCTGGGTCTCAGCCCTGGAACTCGCCCCGGCTCAGCCTCCTTCCTGTGCCCAGAGTCGGCAGAGGGAGCAGCAGCCTTGACTTGCTCCTGTCTCCTTGTCCTTCCAAGGAGCAGCATGGATGGCAGGTTTCCAGCACGGACTGGAGAGCTAAAGATGATGTCAGGAGCCACTTTACATGTTGGTCCCTGCCCAGAGACCAGGTAGCAGCAACTGCACAAGCTCAGTTCCAAGCTGTCTCTTCAATCCCAGCCCTGCCCTCCACCCCCCTCCCCTCCTCGGCCAAACAGCAAACAGGAAAAGGGGGTGAAATCTCCCACTAACACTCTGTGTCTTTATGATGTGATCCATGTTTCTCCCCAGCTCCCCCATGAAGCCCACACAGCGTACAGCAGCCTGAGAAGAAGTGCACACAGGTACAGTGCCAAAAAAGTGTTGTTAGGTTTGAAATTGAACCGACACTAAACCAGCTACCCAACTAAACAAACACACTCTTTGTTTTCCTCATTTAAGCAACAAAACCCATTTTTCTCTATTAGCTATATATAACTTTGCCATCCTCCAAGGTTAAAAATATTATAGGCAAATTCCTGTCTTTGCCTATTTTTAGTTGCTATTGTCCCCTCCGACGTTTTGGTGCACGTATTGACTTGGATGCTCATGGAGCTGGCAGAGGTTCTGCAGGGGTTGTTCAGTAGGAAGTGACCAGGGAGCACAAGCTGTGATGCATTTCTGCATTTTAATTCATTAATTAGGGCTCAGCCCAAGGGAAGCTGGTGCACTTCCTCAAGCACTGCCTTATCTTCTCCCCCAGGGAGCCTTGGGTTTGGATGGGGAGAGGAGGCGATCGCACTGCCCTTGTGGGACCCAGCCCCAGATGGGCGGTCTTGTAAATGGAGTTTACAAATGAATATTTGCTTTTTGCTACTGTATTTTTCTCCTTCAAATGACTCCCACCTCTCTTTCCTCAGACATTACCTGGTTTGGGGGTGCACTGTGCAAGCTGGCTGTGTTCAAGTGAAGCAGCATCAAGTTTTTCAGTCCCCAGGGTATTTCTGTTGCGTCATCACTTCTTGGTGAAAACTTCTCTAGGACTGCAAAAAGTGCTTTCTCATTCAGCCAGTGAAGTAAGATGTTTCCAACATCACCTCTTGGTGCCTCTCTGCCTTTGAAGCACCTTTTGAAGCCACTGATGGACAGTGTAAATGGAGATGTGAGACCCTCACAGGGTGTACCAAGCTTCTGCTTGTTTCCATGGAATCTGAGGAAATAAGAGTGAAGGTGTCTACCAGGCACTCTAGAAACACTATCTGAATAAGCTTGGGAAAACTGGTAACTATTCATGATTTAACTGTCTTTGTAACATTGCAGCAACCTCTGAAACACAGAGCCAGGCAGCTCTGCCAGCATGACTCATGAAAATCGGATTTATCCTCACCACGTCTTGATGCACATTATCCCAGTCCCAGCCACTTCCCTTTCCACAGCTCTGAAGCACCCTGCACCCCACGACTGCCCTCCTTGCCAGACAAATGTCTCCCTGACATTTGCACACTCTCTCCCGTGACCGACTTCGGCAAAGTTGGAGTCTGATGCAGAGGGGAAAATATTCCCTTCACTTGGCATACCTATGTGTGGAAATGAAACAGGCTCGTACAGGGAAAAACCCTCGCCCTTATCAGTGTGACATTGTGGAGTCTCACGATCATAATCCCATATTAGTGTGTGATAGAGGTCCTGCTGGTGGTGCAGCCCATGCTGGGGGAGAGGTGGGACCTTGTGAGTGACCTCTGCCTGGCTCACCTGCCTTAAGCCCCTCAGACAGGGGGATTTTTGACTTTGGGAGGGGAGAGGAAGGTCTAGGGCACGCCCCTCCCAGTCACTGCCCCTGTGCAAAGTGCTCCGCAAGAAGGACGAGCCATGGGAATAATCAGATCTCTCCAGATCTCCTTTGTGCCCCAAAAGCTTCCCAAATTTACATCAGGAAGGACTGTGGGAAATGTGGGGAACTCTGCCAGGGAGATGCACAGGGTCTGAAGAGGAGGTTGGGTGCAACTCAGTGCCTCTCTCCATCAATCCACCCACCAAATCTGGCCCTTTCCCCCACCCTGCAGGCCACAATCTCATTTGGGTTCCTGCTCTTTATCTTACAGTTTCTCAATTATTCCAGGTTTCAAGGACCTCACCTTTTTGACGCTTGAATAATCCTGTCAAGGGTAATCTCTGCACTCTGTGCCCATGGTGCAGGTGATGGCAGTCCTTGGCTCAAAGGTTATTGTGTGAAGCAGAGGTTGGCCCCTGGTCCTGCTTATGGATAAGGATGTTGGACATCAGGAGGCAGCTTTCCATGGTCAATCTCTGCTCTGAGCATGTCATGGCTTTGCTGAGGAGAACAGAGCTGAAGGCCATCAAATTCCCACATCCAACTGGGATCCATGATATTTAACCTTGTTTCCTCATCTGGCCATCAAATCCCAGCCAACAGGACCCAAACAGACTCTGAACCTTTCCTCTCTTTGTAAATAAAGGGATATATACGTCAAAGCATTGTACCTGGATGTGAACCTGGAAAAGCCCTGTGCCAAATGATGGCTTACAAGCATTAAGTCTCTACTGGGAGGGCTGCACTTGAGTCCTTCTGGCACCCTGGCAGCCCCCAAGCCTCTCCCCAAACCCTGCCCCTAGCTGTCAGAGCCAAACTGGCCACATGTGCCTGTTCTTAATTATTTTTGTCTAATCACTCTGGCTCAAGGAAGGACATTCAGCATGTCAATCATATTCCCATTACTGTAGCGATTCATTAGTGCAGTGGAATGAAATCCTGAGAGAAATTCTCTTGAAGGAAAGGGGTGGAGAAACAGGCTGGGGAGTCTGCAAGGTTAATTACCTGGGGAATTGCTTTACTTTCTAATTCGATGCAAATTCAATCATGTTTGCCAGCTATTTTAAGGAAAAACAATTACCTCAGGTGCTAACACACTGCTGAGACAAGAATAACTTGGGACTGGTCTGAGTTATATCCCTAAATACAAACCAGATTGGAGTTGTTCCAAACCAGGGGCAGGAGAAACAGGACAACAAACGGCACTGCTCACACAGGCAGGCACACACCACCTCCCCGGGTTTGAGGTCTAAACCTAATGTTAAAGTTTAGTGTGACATTGGTTAGATGATGCTAGAAAATCTTCTTTTCCTTTATTTTTCATTGTCTGTACCAGATAATTCCAGCAAAACAGCAGCCCAGGCAGCAGCCCCTGCTTATTTGCACCCCACACAGATCAATGGGATGCACAAGAGCTCCTGAAAGCCCAACATTTGTCCCTGGCCCAGACTCCAGCAGCTGCTGAGAGCATCCATTTATAACAGAAACAGTGGAGATCCCTCTCAGCACTACAGAAAGGCTCTTTACGTCATAAATTGTATTTAAAGACTCTTTCAAGGAGACAAGCAAATTTAAGAGGGCAGTTAGCTCCTGGCACTTAGATGCATAACTTTATTTGAGTATTCAATTTCCTCCTTCATTCATAAAGTAAACAATCTGAGTTATCTGAAAGTGACTGTATACTCCTGCAGTGTTTTCTTAAAAGAGTCAATAGGAGCAAGGCGACATAAAATGCTTCAGAGAGCATGACACAGGAAAACACGAGCCTTTAAATTATACACATTCAGGAAACGGTTGAATTCAGCATTTTAGATGGAGAGGTTAAAATGTTTGTGCTGAATTGTATTAAATCTTTCACCAGTAAATCCTGTAGGAAGCAGAACATTTGAAGGAACCTACTTATTCCCAGTGTCTAGGAAAGACTCCCAGAGTTTCAAAGGAAAATGTCCATTAATCTCACTGGACAAGTGCAATCTAATAAAAGCTGTTGTTAAGTTAAGGCAACTTGGTTAAGTGTTTTCCAAATATAGTTTATTCTCCCTCACCCCCGAAAAATCCCTTTTTGGTTTGAAATGGAGAAGCTTTGTTGCTTTTCAGCCTGAAATGACCTTTTTTAAGAAGATTTTGCCAGTCTTTGGGGGACTACCTCTGGGTGCTGGCAGGGGTGGTCAGGGCTCCTCAACAGCAGCTCAGCTCCACTCCAGGATGGGTTTGTAGATTCAGGTGCCTCAGCAGGACTAACCATTGTCCCCCAGCAGTGGTTTCACTTCTCCAACAAAATCCAAACTTTATTATATGGATTGTTTTTACCCCAATTCCATGACAAAATCCAGAGCCAATTAACCAGGGCCATTTCTGCCACTGACCTCATGCTGGACCTTTCTCAGGTCGCTTTGCCTCATGACATCCCAGCTCCAACCAGTGATGAAGTATGGATGTGACAGATGACTTCTGACACGAAGACAACACCAGAAAGTGCCCTCATAACTCCAGGGTTAAAAGTGGGGAGCCAAGCTTGGAAGTCTGATGGAGTTTAAGCATTTTACCTCTGTTTGACCAAAAGTCTCTCTGGGGAAAGGAAGGAAATCAACTGACAACAGGGCAAAATATTCACAGCCTCTTTCCAAATTCGAACAGAATTAATAATTTCACTGGAGCACTGAAAATGCACAGCTATATATTTTTAAAAGGAATTTAGCACTTCTGGAGTCCCGAGTGCCTGACGATCCAAAGCGCTGAAATTTGTGAGCTTCCCTATGGTCAGTTCAGCCTTGGCTGGGAAGGGAAATTCTCAGCTTTCTTACAAAACAAACTAAAAGCAAAACAAACCACTTTTCCTGGTGAGACTTTCATTCAATTCTGCAGACTCAGGAAGCTCCTGAGATAAGCCTCCACTCCAAGGATCCGCTCCACACTGAAGCCTAGACCCAAGCTGGCAATTAGCAGGAGCACAGAATGCTTAATGAATTACCACGTTTGGGCAGCCTCACTCAGGAGGGAAAAATAACCTAAACCTTTGCCTTGTGTTTTCTGCAGACCAATTGTGCACCTCAATAATACACATCAGTGATAATGAAAAGCATGTCAATCTCCCAAGAAAGCTTCCAAGGAAGTCGCCAGATTTTCTGCTTCTGAGTAAGATTGAGAAATCACAGTGATTTCTCCCTGACATTTTTTTTTTCACTCCTAGTTTTGGATTTCAGTGAGACATTCAGAAGCACTTAAATACTGAGTTAAAAAAAAAACTTATAAACCTCAAATTAGATTCTGGTTTTGTTTGGATTTGTTTTCTGATTAAGAGGTAAGTAGATTTCTATTTTATCCAAACCAACTTTCCATGAATTAGGGACTGATCTTTAGCCAGCTTTTCTTTGAAAAATCAAAACTAAATTTAATTACATGAGTGGAAGGCAGCTATTTAAAAAATTGTGGGTACCATTGTGGTTTTGTTTTTGGCTTTTGCCTCCTGCAAGGGGAAGAGGGTTTGGTTGCCATTTATCCAGGCTGCCTTTAAAAACCAAAAGCAGCTCCATCCCTGGTGACCTTGCTCAGCTTTCTCCAGATGTATCTGATTTTGTGGTTATGTTCCAAGCCCCACTCACACCACTGTGGTCAAAATGATTGGTGAGGTACCAACCAAGCCACAAAGGCAAAGCAAGCCAGGAAAAATGAAGAGGTATCTCCATTTCAGAGCAACCATAGGCTTCAAAAAGTTTAAGAAAACTTTTTGTGTGAGCACAGAGACCTTCTGGAATCTGGAGCTCCTGAGGAGAAAGTGTCAACATCTCAAGGCAGCTCGGGGTGTCTCCAGTCTGCCCTGGCTGTCCCAAAATGTTATAAAGCAGTGCTTGTCCTGTTTGCACTTTGGTTTAGACACATCTAAAATTTCCAGGGGTAGGAGACAAGGGCAGGCCCAACACCCCCTCCCCATGAGCCCCCCAGGGTGCTCCTGCTCTCCCAGCCTCCGACTCTGAGGTGATGGGGCAGATGTGGCTCTTCTCTCCCCAGGTTCGGTGCCATTAACACCACAGAGCTATCACTGTCCCTGAAATTGGAGTGCCCAGGGCATCCCACGCAGCAGGGAAAGGGGAGAACACCAGGACACAGCTCTGCATCTTTTCAGAAGGTGAGGGCAAGCAGCAGTGTCAGTCAGTGACCTCAGAGCAGAGCCTGTTCAAGAAGGAGCACTGTTATTAAAACTGGCTGCTCAGAAATGAGCTATCCATTATTAATATTTTAAATTGCTAAATCCTTTCTAACCATGTGTTAATATGAGGCAAAGCTGCATGATTTAAAAGCAAAGCTCAAGCCACTGTCAATCACTCCTGGGCATGTAGCAAAGCCTGCTGCAGGAATACTGATGAGATCAGCTTTCCTTCTGGGAGAGATGCTTCTGGAACAGCTTTGCTGGGTCCTCAGCCTCCTGCAAGAGAAGCTGAGGGGTCTTTGATGTGTTGGGACTGTCCTGTGAGCCACAGACTCTGCAGTCACCCTGAATGCGCAGCTCAGGACAAAACTGGCACACCAGGCTCATGTTCACAGACCCTTTTCTGTGGATACAAGGCTGGATTTGGGAGCAAGCTCTGCGATGAAGCAAGAGAGGAACACATTCAGGAATTATGCCCTTTTACCCTTTGTTTTTATCATGGGATTTCTACAGACTCCCATGGAACTGCAAGATTCACAGAGGAAGGGTTTGCTCTGGGGGAAAGCCTGGCTTGGGGCATGAACTGAAGAAACCCAAGCTGAAGACAGGAAGTTCTGGGTTGATGTTGACTGGGATGAACTTAGCGATGGAGGAATGACAGCCTGTATTTATCACTTTTTCCTCCTGAAGGAAGGTTATAGCAACAATTTCAGCTATACCTGAGTGTTGCAGTGGGGATCCTGCAACACGCATATATCAAACCAGGAGTCCCGTGGAAAGGAAATATATATGGACAGACAGATTCTTGATAGCTGTTTCAGAGAGATGTTTATTTCTCCAGCCGCATGGCCGGAGCTCTGCCCCGGAACTGTCCCAGTCACGGGACCAAGGGTCCTTCTGCCCGCGCAGGGAACACAAACCAACCAATGGGAACGAGGCTGAGCAGGGGCAGGAAACCCCGTGTCTGTGCCCTCAGGGCCCCTCTCCCAGGGCTACACGGCGGGGGAGGGACCCCAACACCTCACCCGTTTTATTTTAATAAAAGGAGAATGAAAACAACTGGATAAACATAACAAGAACAGTTTCAAAACAAAACAAGCCACCCTCCTGAGTCTTTAAATGTCCAAACAGATTCTCTGGAACATCTTAGGGCTGACAGAAGGGAGACAGAATTCTCTGAGCATGCTTTGTGGGGAAACTGAGGCAGGAGAGGGTTTAACTTCTTCCCTCCCCCTTTTCATCCCCCACTCGGCATTGGAAAGAGATTTTTGGGGAAACAATTGGCAAAAGCATGGTTTTGTGAGGGAAACCATGGATGAAAAAACGGATTGGGAATACACTGGGGGTAATAGGACATAGGGTAAAAGGGAAAGGTGGGATTAGGAAAGGGAAACTGTAGGGGGGGCTTACAATGGAGATACTGTCTAACATGACTACGATTTTTTTGCATATATACTGCCTTTTACAGGAACACCATCAGGCCCAGTGACCTGCGATGCTTGTAACCCTTTTCTCCCTACTACAATATTAAATTCCACCACCTCTCCATCTCCCAAGCTTGGGATGCATTTTTCAGGGTTATTCTTTTTAATAGCAGTTCTATGCACGAATATGTCTTGCTCGTTGTCACACCTTGTTATAAAACCATAATTTTGCTTAACATTATACCATTTTACTATCCCTAAGATCTTAGTTACTATGATTTTTTCCTTTTTCCGAGTGTCTGCTGTTTTCTGTCTCGCTGCGTCTTTGTTCTCTCTTTCGGTCGCTCCCGTGTTGGAATTGTCGGGGCTGCTCGTGCCTGCGCGCTCTTTCCGGGGTCGCGTTCGGGGCCGCGCGGGCCGGGCCGGGCCACGCCGCTCAGTTCTCCGTGCGTCGCCCCCTCTGGTCGCAGCTTCGCTGCCGCTGCCGGGCGCTGCACCCACGTCTCGGCCGGGCCCCCGAGCGACAACTCCCCCGCGCCCTGCTCCAGCGCGCGTCTCGGCTGGGCGCGGCTCCGTTCCATCGCCACCGCCGCCAGCCGCTGCCCGCATTCTCCACCATTTGTTGCAGTGGGGATCCTGCAACACGCATATATCAAACCAGGAGTCCCGTGGAAAGGAAATATATACGGACAGACAGATTCTTGCTAGCTGTTTCAGAGATGTTTATTTCTCCAGCCGCATGGCCGGAGCTCTGCCGAGGAACTGTCCCAGTCACGGGACCAAGGGTCCTTCTGCCCGCGCAGGGAACACAAACCAACCAATGGGAACGAGGCTGAGCAGGGACAGGGTAGCCCCGTGTCTGTGCCCTCAGGGCCCCTCTCCCAGGGCTACACGGCGGGGGAGGGACCCCAACACCTGAGTGCCAACTCAACCCCAAATCTTGGCTTGTTGTTATATCTGCATTATTTAATAAGAAATATATACATATTCTATCAATAATCACATAAGGTGTTAAAAAGGCTTTAGGACAGCAGAAAAGCCAGCTTAAAATGCTTCCAAAGCCATTCCCATGGAGTGAGGCTCAAACACCACCATCATTCCTGACTCACCATTAGCTATCACCTTCTCTGTAACTTCCCTGCTCCTGTTTGGTGCTGTGGCATTATTAATCAGGGAGGAAAGATGTCAAGGTCAGGCTCAGGAGTGGCAATCACCCTGCAGTCCCCAAGCAGTGATGGCCTTGCCAGTGACCGAGCACCCACAACACGGGGAACGTGCTCCCACAAAGCAAACAAAGGTGGATCTGAATCAACTGCCTCCCCAAAAGGCCACTTTCTGGTGCCCTTTGAGCAGCAGCAGCTTCCCCGTTGAACATTCCTGTTGCAGATCCCTACAGACACACACAGAGTGTCTGTTACAGCCTCCAGGGGTAAATGATTAACACCGATTCCACCTTGGCGCTCACCTTAGTCCTGCTCACGCAGGAGGGGTGGGGTCTCCAGCAGTGTTTCCCAACCCCCTGGCTGAGGCCACAGCACTAAAAGTAGCTTTAGCACCCCCCCATTCAGGTGTCACAGTGGGCTCCTGGGGCTAAATGCCCATCATTTCCATTCATTTCACGAAGTGGAGCTGTTCTTTATTGCAAGCAAGGAGTGAACAGATGGGAGGAATGACACCAACACCTGCAATAACAGTGACATGAGGGCCCTGCTCCACATCCTGTCTGTGCCCACTCTCCTTTCCTCCCAACAGTCTTTCAGGTGGTCCCACAGAAGGGTCAGTCCCATGCCTTTCCCTAGAAAAGGGAAGTGTGAGCACAGGTGAAACTGGAACAAGGGCTGGAAGATTCTACCGCTGTTTGCTAGGAGCCATTTGCTTGGTTTGGAGGAAAAAAATCATAAGAAGCACCTTAATTTGCTCTTTTCTATCCATCTTTTTCCCCACATGTGCTTATTTGCACTCATTCCCAATATGAGGGCTTCCAAAGCTTTCCCAGAACATGTAGCAACAAGTTTTACACCCAAAACAAGACAGAATCTTCTGCTTGAATGATAAAATTTTCCTACTTCCTCCTGTTTTCTTCTAGGTCATCAGGAAATGCAAACAGCATCCTCTTTATGAGGTTAATTGTTTCTATGGGAGAGTGGCTGAGCAGTATTACCTTGCACCAGCTGAGAAATTGGCCCTGGAAGCAGCTCAGCCTCCAACATTTTCAAACAGCACAGTGGTCAAGGTCTGCTGTTGGCCCCATTTAACACTGCTCTGGAAATGCTTGCTATAAAATCTGTCTTGAAATCCCAATATTAATGCATTTCCTAACGATGTTAAGGAGAGCCTGCAACAACAGGGCAAAGGCTGGTAAATCCCAGCAGTCCCAGGACATTAGAAAACTATAGGTGAGGATGCTTTTTGCCAAGTTTGACCATAAAAACTGTCCAAAACTCCTCCCCATCCTTCCTCTCAACACCTGCTGTATCCATGACATGTTACCTGTGGTGGTGCTCTTGGGTAGAAATTTCACCGGACCATGGGATCGGGGTTTTTCCGAGAAGAAAACTGGATGGGGAAAAACTCCATTTAACAAGAGCCTTTTTGGAACGTGCTGCTGAACAAGCTTCCCTTTGAGGAGGAACTTCTTTGAAATAAAATCACTTTGCAGAAGGTGTTACTGCTCCTCATTAAGTGCATTCTATGTAAATTTGATACTGAACAGAAGAAATTCTTGGAGACACCACCTCCTACCAACCCCTGGCCACAAAGCTTTCTCCAGGAAGGACCACCTGATGTGATGAAAGAACCGGTGCTGTTTGTTTTCTTCTTCTATGCATACAATGGTGAGATCGAATATTCAGCTCTGCTTTAGCTGCTGCACGAGTAAATAGACTGGATATTTAATTACTGCAGCACATTGACCTGAAAAGCAACCGTGAGTTGTTTCCCTGGCTGGCACATGACACCAGCTTGGCAAAAACCCCCAAAACATTGGAGAGGAGCAGTGAAGCAGTGGACAGGGACTGGGAGGGAACAGTGCATTTGTCTCTATGTATCACCAAGCACTTCCAGAGAGATTAAAAGCCAGCAACAGAGCCCTATACCCCTTCATTCCCTGGAGCACTGCTTCCACCTTCTTTCCAGGAGAAATCTCTTGGATCCACATAATGCTTCACAGATTTTTCAACTACAGGACCAAGGAAAGGAACTTTGATGCCCCCATCCCTTATAACCACGGTGGGCATTGTTCCTCAGCTGGCACAAACCAGCCAAACCAGAGACTTTGCACACAGCTTCTCCTGGGGGCTGTGTGTCCCCAAGGCTCATGTGAGGAGCAGTCAAACTCCTCTGCCAGCTGGGTGGGATTTGCAGTTTAGGCAGACCCCAGGCAGCAGCTGAGATGCCACACAAGTTGTGCTGAACCTTTCTGTGTGCAACACAGGAAAAATGATGGTTCTGTGCTCCAGCATAAAAGTGACACCCCATTAGAGAGTCTGGGGCTTTGGGGGTCCGGCAGACATGAAACCACAACTTTCCATTTTCCATGCAGAAACCTAAAGGAAACAAACTTTTCTTTTTTTGAAAGCAACTGCTTGGGTGAGCAATGATTTTATTGTGCTATTAATATGACCATAAACAAGAACAACATGTGTTTATAGGCTCAAGTGCTTCATTACTTGCTCGCTGACCTGGTAGAAATCACCGTGGCATCAGTTTAAAGTGCAAAATGGAGCAAATCATTGTAGTCATGTTGTAAAGTCATCTGGGCAGGCAACCTTTGAACAAAGGCAATTGATAGCTCCAAGGCAGCTGTACAACAGCATTAAACAGAATAGTTGTCCACAAGCCACCAGACCTGCCGGAGAGCAAATACACCCCATGCCTTGGAAGGGGAGGGAGCATGAAGGGGACTGAGAAAGGTTTGGGAAAGAGAAGTAAAAGTTGTTCTCTGAAGCTGACAGAGCTTTTGGCACAGCAGGTTGGGCAGGGTCCAACCTGGCTGGAGCCAGGAGGGGTGGGACAGTGCCTGCTCTGGGGGGAGCCCACATCCTGGTCAGATGCAGGGTCTGATTCTCCCAAACCTCATTCTTCTGTCTGATCTTCTTCAATCCTGCCACCCCAAACATTCAAATTCCTGTGACAAACTCTGTGAGCTGAGCTCGGCTGTGCCACCAGGAGGCTGTAGGAGCAGGACTGAGGATGCAGTATGAGCTGGGAGGATCCAAACTTTCCCATGGTTTTTGTTCGCACCTATTGGGGCAAATGCTCCTCTTTTCCATGTCATGGGGGGTAAAAAGGGACATGGATTCCTTAGGGAAGGACTTCAAAGTGGCAACTGGCCGGGGGAATGGATAAATATTGCATGGATCCCTCTGGGTGTGGGTCTGCAAGCCTGGGACTTGCACAGGGGCGCTGGTTCCTCTCTGGGTGCAAGGACCTGGAGGGAAGGAATTTCCCCTCTCCCACAGGGCTGGGCAGACACTTTGCTTCTGCCATGAGGAGACCAAAGCCCACAAGTCTGCAGGGATGGCTCCTGCCTTGGGAATGGGAGTGAAAGACTGGAAGACAAGAAACGAAAAAATGGCATTGTGGATGACGTCACCCAGTGAGGGCAGGGAGTGAGCAGGAACGAAAAATTACACGTCCCAGTTGTTTCACTTCTTGTCCCTCTGCCTCGTTTCGTCTGTCACCAGCCCCTGGAGCATCCTGACACCCGGTCGACGGTTACCAACAGGCAATAAATAAAACCTCTGGAGCCACTGGTGTCAACATCTTGGCATTGTTTAGGTCTCCTTGTTTGCCTTTAAAATAACTCTCCTCCTTGGGGTCATGCAGATGAAAAAGCAAGGACCCCCTGCCATCATCCATAGAAATCATCTTGCCATGACTTGTGCTGTGCTGTCTTTTTTCCTGTCTGCAGAGTTTGGAGTTTGGGGAGCTGCCCAGGAGC
Source organism: Corvus hawaiiensis (assembly GCF_020740725.1). Lineage (NCBI taxonomy): Eukaryota > Metazoa > Chordata > Aves > Passeriformes > Corvidae > Corvus > Corvus hawaiiensis. The sequence goes on along the minus strand of NC_063229.1, from coordinate 11,462,365 downwards.
GCTGCTCGTTACCCAGGGCTCTGCTGCCTCTTGCCAGCCTGTGCCGTGACACGTCACCCTGGGCGCCAGCAGGTCGCCTGAGCTCGGGCCACATCACCCATTTCCTTGACTCCAGACTAACAGTTTGGGCTGGATTTGGGAATGGTGTTACCCTCCAGCCTTGTGCTGC